>NC_143147.1:28781120-29081120 GCF_059928025.1 Delphinapterus leucas | reverse complement strand
CCCGGAGGCTTCAGGGCCCGGGGCACGCGGTCCCTTGGGCATCGCCCCTGCCCGCCCACGCGGCGCTAGGAGCCGCCCAGCCGCAGCCCGGGCCGGCCCTCCTGCCCGACAGCAGCTTGCCCGAAGCCACTGGGAGCAACCATCGTGTCGCCACGGCCCCTCAGCCCCGGCGAGGCCACCCTTGCCCGCACACCACCCGCCGGGCTCAGTAGCCCGCCCCTGGCGGCCGGCAGGCCCGGGGAAGCGGCCCCGGCCCTCGATCCCGCTCCCGCACCCGGCCGCGGCGGCGACACGGCGGGGGGCGGGGCTTTTGCCGGAGGGAGCTGTGGAGGGACACACCCACCGGCACACAGGTGGCGGCCCCGGGGCGGGGCGCCGGTGGGGGCGGCCAGGTGCAGGTCGAGGGGCTCGCTGGCCGAAGGCACGGCAACCGCCCGCGGGCGAGTTAAAGGAGAAGGCGGAGCGGGAGGCAAAAAGCCTACAGCACCCGGTATTCCCAGGCGGTCTCCCATCCAAGTACTAACCAGGCCCGACCCTGCTTAGCTTCCGAGATCAGACGAGATCGGGCGCGTTCAGGGTGGTATGGCCGTACACGGGGGCGGGGACGGCGGGCTGCCTCTTGAGGCCCACTTTCGCTGGCGCTTGCGCCTCACCGCCAGCCTGGCGGTCAGCCCGCCCCGGCAGGACCCCGTCGCCCGCCCAGGCAGGGGGAACGGAGGTCTCGGGTACCGGGCGGTGGCGGAGGCGGAGGGTTTGGCCACCCCCTCCCAGCCGAGGGCGGGCGTGACCCAGCGAACACTTCGGCGCTTGGCGCCCCGCCAAGATCCCGCCCGTCGCTCACAGGGACGTGGCCCCGGAGGCTTCAGGGCCCGGGGCCCGCGGTCCCTTGGGCATCGCCCCTGCCCGCCCACGCGGCGCTAGGCGCCGCCCGGCCGCAGCCCGGGCCGGCCCTCCTGCCCGACAGCAGCTGGCCCGAAGCCACTGGGAGCCACCATCGTGTCGCCACGGCCCCTCAGCCCCGGCGAGGCCACCCTTGCCCGCACACCACCCGCCGAGCTCAGGAACCCGCCCCTGGCGGCCGGCAGGCCCGGGGAAGCGGCCCCTGCCCTGGATCCCGCTCCCGCACCCGGCCGCGGCGGCGACACGGCGGGGGGCGGGGCTTTTGCCGGAGGGAGCTGTGGAGGGACACACCCACCGGCACACAGGTGGCGGCCCCGGGGCGGGGCGCCGGTGGGGGCGGCCAGGTGCAGGTCGAGGGGCTCGCTGGCCGAAGGGACGGCAACCGGGCCCGCGGCGGAGCCTGGGTCCGGGCCAGGCACCCCGGGGGCGTCTGGGGTGCGGCTGCCTTCCAGGGCCGCCTTCTGGCCGCCTGGCGGGCCGGGCCGGCGGGGAGCGCCCCTTCTGGCGCGCGCGCCGTGGTGCGAGGGCCCTGAGGAGGCGGGGCCTGCAGCGGAGCCCCGGCGCGGGCGGAGCCGGCGGCCAGCGCCCGCGGGCGAGTTCAAGGAGAAGGCGGAGCGGGAGGCAAAAAGCCTACAGCACCCGGTATTCACAGGCGGTCTCCCATCCAAGTACTAACCAGGCCCGACCCTGCTTAGCTTCCGAGATCAGACGAGATCGGGCGCGTTCAGGGTGGTATGGCCGTAGACGGGACGGGGACGGCGGGCTGCCTCTTGAGGCCCACTTTCCCTGGCGCTTGCGCCTCACCGCCAGCCTGGCGGTCAGCCCGCCCCGGCAGGACCCCGTCGCCCGCCCAGGCAGGGGGAACGGAGGTCTCGGGTACCGGGCGGTGGCGGAGGCGGAGGGTTTGGCCACCCCCTCCCAGCCGAGGGCGGGCGTGACCCAGCGAACCCTTCGGCGCTTGGCGCCCCGCCCAAGATCCGGCCCGTCGCTCACAGGGACGTGGCCCCGGAGGCTTCAGGGCCCGGGGCCCGCGGTCCCTTGGGCATCGCCCCTGCCCGCCCATGCGGCGCTAGGCGCCGCCCAGCCGCAGCCCGGGCCGGCCCTCCTGCCCGACAGCAGCTGGCCCGAAGCCACTGGGAGCCACCATCGTGTCGCCACGGCCCCTCAGCCCCGACGAGGCCACCCTTGCCCGCACACCACCCGCCGAGCTCAGGAGCCCGCCCCTGGCGGCCGGCAGGCCCGGGGAAGCGGCCCCTGCCCTCGATCCCGCTCCCGCACCCGGCCGCGGCGGCGACACGGCAGGGGGCGGGGCTTTTGCCGGAGGGAGCTGTGGAGGGACACACCCACCGGCACACAGGTGGCGGCCCCGGGGCGGGGCGCCGGTGGGGGCGGCCAGGTGCAGGTCGAGGGGCTCGCTGGCCGAAGGGACGGCAACCGGGCCCGCGGCGGAGCCTGGGTCCGGGCCAGGCACCCCGGGGGCGTCTGGGGTGCGGCTGCCTTCCAGGGCCGCCTTCTGGCCGCCTGGCCGCCCGGGCCGGCGGGGAGCGCCCCCTCCGGCGCTCGCGCCGTGGTGGGAGGGGCCTGAGGAGGAGGGGCCTGCAGCGGGGCCCCGGCGCGGGCGGAGCCGGCGGCCACCGCCCGCGGGAGAGTAAAGGAGAAGGCGGAGCGGGAGGCAAAAAGCCTACAGCACCCGGTATTCCCAGGCGTTCTCCCATCCAAGTACTAACCAGGCCCGACCCTGCTTAAGCTTCCGAGATCAGACGAGATCGGGCGCGTTCAGGGTGGTATGGCCGTAGACGGGGGCGGGGACGGCGGGCTGCTTCTTGAGGCCCACTTTCGCTGGCGCTTGCGCCTCACCGCCAGCCTGGCGGTCAGCCCGCCCCGGCTGGACCCCGTCGCCCGCCCAGGCAGGGGGAACGGAGGTCTCGGGTACTGGGCGGTGGCGGAGGCGGAGGGTTTGGCCACCCCCTCCCAGCCGAGGGCGGGCGTGACCCAGCGAACCCTTCGGCGCTTGGCGCCCCGCCCAAGATCCGGCCCGTCGCTCACAGGGACGTGGCCCCGGAGGCTTCAGGGCCCGGGGCCCGCGGTCCCTTGGGCATCGCCCCTGCCCGCCCACGCGGCGCTAGGCGCCGCCCAGCCGCAGCCCGGGCCGTCCCTCCTGCCCGACAGCAGCTGGCCCGAAGCCACTGGGAGCCACCATCGTGTCGCCACGGCCCCTCAGCCCCGGCGAGGCCACCCTTGCCCGCACACCACCCGCCCAGCTCAGGAGCCCGCCCCTGGCGGCCGGCAGGCCCGGGGAAGCGGCCCCTGCCCTCGATCCCGCTCCCGCACCCGGCCGTGGCGGCGACACGGCGGGGGGCGGGGCTTTTGCCGGAGGGAGCTGTGGAGGGACACACCCACCGGCACACAGGTGGCGGCCCCGGGGCGGGGCGCCGGTGGGGGCGGCCAGGTGCAGGTCGAGGAGCTCGCTGGCCGAAGGGACGGCAACCGGGCCCGCGGCGGAGCCTGGGTCCGGGCCAGGCACCCTGGGGGCGTCTGGGGTGCGGCTGCCTTCCAGGGCCGCCTTCTGGCCGCCTGGCGGGCCGGGCCGGCGGGGAGCGCCTCCTCCGGCGCTCGCGCCGTGGTGGGAGGGGCCTGAGGAGGAGGGGCCTGCAGCGGGGCCCCGGCGCGGGCGGAGCCGGCGGCCACCACTCGCGGGCGAGTAAAGGAGAAGGCGGAGCGGGAGGCAAAAAGCCTACAGCACCCGGTATTCCCAGGCGGTCTCCCATCCAAGTACTAACCAGGCCCGACCCTGCTTAAGCTTCCGAGATCAGACGAGATCGGGCGCGTTCAGGGTGGTATGGCCGTAGACGGGGGCGGGGACGGCGGGCTGCCTCTTGAGGCCCACTTTCGCTGGCGCTTGCGCCTCACCGCCAGCCTGGCGGTCAGCCCGCCCCGGCAGGACCCCGTCGCCCGCCCAGGCAGGGGGAACGGAGGTCTCGGGTACCGGGCGGTGGCGGAGGCGGAGGGTTTGGCCACCCCCTCCCAGCTGAGGGCGGGCGTGACCCAGCGAACCCTTCGGCGCCTGGCGCCCCGCCCAAGATCCCGCCCGTCGCTCACAGGGACATGGCCCCGGAGGCTTCAGGGCCCGGGGCACGCGGTCCCTTGGGCATCGCCCCTGCCCGCCCACGCGGCGCTAGGAGCCGCCCAGCCGCAGCCCGGGCCGGCCCTCCTGCCCGACAGCAGCTTGCCCGAAGCCACTGGGAGCAACCATCGTGTCGCCACGGCCCCTCAGCCCCGGCGAGGCCACCCTTGCCCGCACACCACCCGCCGGGCTCAGTAGCCCGCCCCTGGCGGCCGGCAGGCCCGGGGAAGCGGCCCCGGCCCTCGATCCCGCTCCCGCACCCGGCCGCGGCGGCGACACGGCGGGGGGCGGGGCTTTTGCCGGAGGGAGCTGTGGAGGGACACACCCACCGGCACACAGGTGGCGGCCCCGGGGCGGGGCGCCGGTGGGGGCGGCCAGGTGCAGGTCGAGGGGCTCGCTGGCCGAAGGCACGGCAACCGGGCCCGCGGCGGAGCCTGGGTCCGGGCCAGGCACCCCGGGGGCGTCTGGGGTGCGGCTGCCTTCCAGGGCCGCCTTCTGGCCGCCTGGCGGGCCGGGACGGCGGGGAGCGCCCCCTCCGGCGCGCGCGCCGTGGTGGGAGGGGCCTGAGGAGGCGGGGCTTGCAGCGGGGCCCCGGCGCGGGCGGAGCCGGCGGCCACCGCCCGCGGGCGAGTTAAAGGAGAAGGCGGAGCGGGAGGCAAAAAGCCTACAGCACCCGGTATTCCCAGGCGGTCTCCCATCCAAGTACTAACCAGGCCCGACCCTGCTTAGCTTCCGAGATCAGACGAGATCGGGCGCGTTCAGGGTGGTATGGCCGTACACGGGGGCGGGGACGGCGGGCTGCCTCTTGAGGCCCACTTTCGCTGGCGCTTGCGCCTCACCGCCAGCCTGGCGGTCAGCCCGCCCCGGCAGGACCCCGTCGCCCGCCCAGGCAGGGGGAACGGAGGTCTCGGGTACCGGGCGGTGGCGGAGGCGGAGGGTTTGGCCACCCCCTCCCAGCCGAGGGCGGGCGTGACCCAGCGAACACTTCGGCGCTTGGCGCCCCGCCAAGATCCCGCCCGTCGCTCACAGGGACGTGGCCCCGGAGGCTTCAGGGCCCGGGGCCCGCGGTCCCTTGGGCATCGCCCCTGCCCGCCCACGCGGCGCTAGGCGCCGCCCGGCCGCAGCCCGGGCCGGCCCTCCTGCCCGACAGCAGCTGGCCCGAAGCCACTGGGAGCCACCATCGTGTCGCCACGGCCCCTCAGCCCCGGCGAGGCCACCCTTGCCCGCACACCACCCGCCGAGCTCAGGAACCCGCCCCTGGCGGCCGGCAGGCCCGGGGAAGCGGCCCCTGCCCTGGATCCCGCTCCCGCACCCGGCCGCGGCGGCGACACGGCGGGGGGCGGGGCTTTTGCCGGAGGGAGCTGTGGAGGGACACACCCACCGGCACACAGGTGGCGGCCCCGGGGCGGGGCGCCGGTGGGGGCGGCCAGGTGCAGGTCGAGGGGCTCGCTGGCCGAAGGGACGGCAACCGGGCCCGCGGCGGAGCCTGGGTCCGGGCCAGGCACCCCGGGGGCGTCTGGGGTGCGGCTGCCTTCCAGGGCCGCCTTCTGGCCGCCTGGCGGGCCGGGCCGGCGGGGAGCGCCCCTTCTGGCGCGCGCGCCGTGGTGCGAGGGCCCTGAGGAGGCGGGGCCTGCAGCGGAGCCCCGGCGCGGGCGGAGCCGGCGGCCAGCGCCCGCGGGCGAGTTCAAGGAGAAGGCGGAGCGGGAGGCAAAAAGCCTACAGCACCCGGTATTCACAGGCGGTCTCCCATCCAAGTACTAACCAGGCCCGACCCTGCTTAGCTTCCGAGATCAGACGAGATCGGGCGCGTTCAGGGTGGTATGGCCGTAGACGGGACGGGGACGGCGGGCTGCCTCTTGAGGCCCACTTTCGCTGGCGCTTGCGCCTCACCGCCAGCCTGGCGGTCAGCCCGCCCCGGCAGGACCCCGTCGCCCGCCCAGGCAGGGGGAACGGAGGTCCCGGGTACCGGGCGGTGGCAGAGGCGGAGGGTTTGGCCACCCCCTCCCAGCCGAGGGCGGGCGTGACCCAGCGAACCCTTCGGCGCTTGGCGCCCCGCCCAAGATCCGGCCCGTCGCTCACAGGGACGTGGCCCCGGAGGCTTCAGGGCCCGGGGCCCGCGGTCCCTTGGGCATCGCCCCTGCCCGACCACGCGGCGCTAGGCGCCGCCCGGCCGCATCCCGGGCCGGCCCTCCTGCCCGACAGCAGCTGGCCCGAAGCCACTGGGAGCCACCATCGTGTCGCCACGGCCCCACAGCCCCGGCGAGGCCACCCTTGCCCGCACACCACCCGCCGAGCTCAGGAGCCCGCCCCTGGCGGCCGGCAGGCCCGGGGAAGCGGCCCCTGCCCTCGATCCCGCTCCCGCACCCGGCCGCGGCGGCGACACGGCGGGGGCGGGGCTTTTGCCGGAGGGAGCTGTGGAGGGACACACCCACCGGCACACAGGTGGCGGCCCCGGGGCGGGGCGCCGGAGGGGGCGGCCAGGTGCAGGTCGACGGGCTCGCTGGCCGAAGGCACGGCACCCGGGCCCGCGGCGGAGCCTGGGTCCGGGCCAGGCACCCCGGGGGCGTCTGGGGTGCGGCTGCCTTCCAGGGCCGCCTTCTGGCCCCCTGGCGGGCCAGGCCGGCGGGGAGCGCCCCCTCCGGCGCGCGCGCCGTGGTGGGAGGGGCCTGAGGAGGCGGGGCCTGCAGCGGGGCCCCGGCGCGGGCGGAGCCGGCGGCCACCGCCCGCGGGCGAGTTAAAGGAGAAGGCGGAGCGGGAGGCAAAAAGCCTACAGCACCCCGTATTCCCAGGCGGTCTCCCATCCAAGTACTAACCAGGCCCGACCCTGCTTAGCTTCCGAGATCAGACGAGATCGGGCGCGTTCAGGGTGGTATGGCCGTAGACGGGACGGGGACGGCGGGCTGCCTCTTGAGGCCCACTTTCGCTGGCGCTTGCGCCTCACCGCCAGCCTGGCGGTCAGCCCGCCCCGGCAGGACCCCGTCGCCCGCCCAGGCAGGGGGAACGGAGGTCTCGGGTACCGGGCGGTGGCGGAGGCGGAGGATTTGGCCACCCACTCCCAGCCGAGGGCGGGCGTGACCCAGCGAACCCTTCGGCGCTTGGCGCCCCGCCCAAGATCCGGCCCGTCGCTCACAGGGACGTGGCCCCGTAGGCTTCAGGGGCCGGGGCCCGCGGTCCCTTGGGCATCGCCCCTGACCGCCCACGCGGCGCTAGGCGCCGCCCGGCCGCAGCCCGGGCCGGCCCTCCTGCCCGACAGCAGCTGGCCCGAAGCCACTGGGAGCCACCATCGTGTCGCCACGGCCCCTCAGCCCCGGCGAGGCCACCCTTGCCCGCACACCACCCGCCGAGCTCAGGAGCCCGCCCCTGGCGGCCGGCAGGCCCGGGGAAGCGGCCCCTGCCCTCGATCCCGCTCCCGCACCCGGCCGCGGCGGCGACACGGCGGGGGCGGGGCTTTTGCCGGAGGGAGCTGTGGAGGGACACACCCACCGGCACACAGGTGGCGGCCCCGGGGCGGGGCGCCGGTGGGGGCGGCCAGGTGCAGGTCGAGGGGCTCGCTGGCCGAAGGGACGGCAACCGGGCCCGCGGCGGAGCCTGGGTCCGGGCCAGGCACCCCGGGGGCGTCTGGGGTGCGGCTGCCTTCCAGGGCCGCCTTCTGGCCGCCTGGCGGGCCGGGCCGGCGGGGAGCGCCCCCTCCGGCGCGCGCGCCGTGGTGGGAGGGGCCTGAGGAGGCGGGGCCTGCAGCGGGGCCCCGGCGCGGGCGGAGCCGGCGGCCACCACCCGCGGGCGAGTTAAAGGAGAAGGCGGAGCGGGAGGCAAAATGCCTACAGCACCCGGTATTCCCAGGCGGTCTCCCATCCAAGTACTAACCAGACCCGACCCTGCTTAAGCTTCCGAGATCAGACGAGATCGGGCGCGTTCAGGGTGGTATGGCCGTAGACGGGACGGGGACGGCGGGCTGCCTCTTGAGGCCCACTTTCGCTGGCGCTTGCGCCTCACCGCCAGCCTGGCGGTCAGCCCGCCCCGGCAGGACCCCGTCGCCCGCCCAGGCAGGGGGAACGGAGGTCTCGGGTACCGGGCGGTGGCGGAGGCGGAGGGTTTGGCCACCCCCTCCCAGCCGAGGGCAGGCGTGACCCAGCGAACCCTTCGGCGCTTGGCGCCCCGCCCTAGATCCGGCCCGTCGCTCACAGGGACGTGGCCCCGGAGGCTTCAGGGCCCGGGGCCCGCGGTGCCTTGGGCATCGCCCCTGCCCGCCCACGCGGCGCTAGGCGCCGCCCAGCCGCAGCCCGGGCCGGCCCTCCTGCCCGACAGCAGCTGGCCCGAAGCCACTGGGAGCCACCATCGTGTCGCCACGGCCCCTCAGCCCCGGCGAGGCCACCCTTGCCCGCACACCACCCGCCGAGCTCAGGAGCCCGCCCCTGGCGGCCGGCAGGCCCGGGGAAGCGGCCCCTGCCCTCGATCCCGCTCCCGCACCCGGCCGCGGCGGCGACACGGCGGGGGCGGGGCTTTTGCCGGAGGGAGCTGTGAGGGACACACCCACCGGCACACAGGTGGCGGCCCCGGGGCGGGGCGCCGGTGGGGGCGGCCAGGTGCAGGTCGAGGGGCTCACTGGCCGAAGGGACGGCAACCGGGCCCGCGGCGGAGCCTGGGTCCGGGCCAGGCACCCCGGGGGCGTCTGGGGTGCGGCTGCCTTCCAGGGCCGCCTTCTGGTCGCCTGGCGGGCCGGGCCGGCGGGGAGCGCCCCCTCCGGCGCGCGCGCCGTGGTGGGAGGGGCCTGAGGAGGCGGGGCCTGCAGCGGGGCCCCGGCGCGGGCGGAGCCGGCGGCCACCGCCCGCGGGCGAGTTAAAGGAGAAGGCGGAGCGGGAGGCAAAAAGCCTACAGCACCCGGTATTCCCAGGCGGTCTCCCATCCAAGTACTAACCAGGCCCGACCCTGCTTAGCTTCCGAGATCAGACGAGATCGGGCGCGTCCAGGGTGGTATGGCCGTAGACGGGGGCGGGGACGGCGGGCTGCCTCTTGAGGCCCACTTTCGCTGGCGCTTGCGCCTCACCGCCAGCCTGGCGGTCAGCCCGCCCCGGCAGGACCCCGTCGCCCGCCCAGGCAGGGGGAACGGAGGTCTCGGGTACCGGGCGGTGGCGGAGGCGGAGGGTTTGGCCACCCCCTCCCAGCCGAGGGCGGGCGTGACCCAGCGAACCCTTCGGCGCTTGGCGCCCCGCCCAAGATCCGGCCCGTCGCTCACAGGGACGTGGCCCCGGAGGCTTCAGGGCCCGGGGCCCGCGGTGCCTTGGGCATCGCCCCTGCCCGCCCACGCGGCGCTAGGCGCCGCCCAGCCGCAGCCCGGGCCGGCCCTCCTGCCCGACAGCAGCTGGCCCGAAGCCACTGGGAGCCACCATCGTGTCGCCACGGCCCCTCAGCCCCGGCGAGGCCACCCTTGCCCGCACACCACCCGCCGAGCTCAGGAGCCCGCCCCTGGCGGCCGGCAGGCCCGGGGAAGCGGCCCCTGCCCTCGATCCCGCTCCCGCACCCGGCCGCGGCGGCGACACGGCGGGGGGCGGGGCTTTTGCCGGAGGGAGCTGTGGAGGGACACACCCACCGGCACACAGGTGGCGGCCCCGGGGCGGGGCGCCGGTGGGGGCGGCCAGGTGCAGGTCGAGGGGCTCGCTGGCCGAAGGGACGGCAACCGGGCCCGCGGCGGAGCCTGGGTCCGGGCCAGGCACCCCGGGGTCGTCTGGGGTGCGGCTGCCTTCCAGGGCCGCCTTCTGGCCGCCTGGCGGGCCGGGCCGGCGGGGAGCGCCCCCTCCGGCGCGCGCGCCGTGGTGGGAGGGGCCTGAGGAGGCGGGGCCTGCAGCGGGGCCCCGGCGCGGGCGGAGCCGGCGGCCACCGCCCGCGGGCGAGTTAAAGGAGAAGGCGGAGCGGGAGGCAAAAAGCCTACAGCACCCGGTATTCCCAGGCGGTCTCCCATCCAAGTACTAACCAGGCCCGACCCTGCTTAGCTTCCGAGATCAGACGAGATCGGGCGCGTTCAGGGTGGTATGGCCGTAGACGGGGGCGGGGACGGCGGGCTGCCTCTTGAGGCCCACTTTCGCTGGCGCTTGCGCCTCATCGCCAGCCTGGCGGTCAGCCCGCCCCGGCAGGACCCCGTCGCCCGCCCAGGCAGGGGGAACGGAGGTCTCGGGTACCGGGCGGTGGCGGAGGCGGAGGGTTTGGCCACCCCCTCCCAGCCGAGGGCGGGCGTGACCCAGCGAACCCTTCGGCGCTTGGCGCCCCGCCCAAGATCCGGCCCGTCGCTCACAGGGACGTGGCCCCGGAGGCTTCAGGGCCCGGGGCCCGCGGTCCCTTGGGCATCGCCCCTGCCCGCCCACGCGGCGCTAGGCGCCGCCCAGCCGCAGCCCGGGCCGGCCCTCCTGCCCGACAGCAGCTGGCCCGAAGCCACTGGGAGCCACCATCGTGTCGCCACGGCCCCTCAGCCCCGGCGAGGCCACCCTTGCCCACACACCACCCGCCGAGCTCAGGAGCCCGCCCCTGGCGGCCGGCAGGCCCGGGGAAGCGGCCCCTGCCCTCGATCCCGCTCCCGCACCCGGCCGCGGCGGCGACACGGCGGGGGGCGGGGCTTTTGCCGGAGGGAGCTGTGGAGGGACACACCCACCGGCACACAGGTGGCGGCCCCGGGGCGGGGCGCCGGTGGGGGCGGCCAGGTGCAGGTCGAGGGGCTCGCTGGCCGAAGGGACGGCAACCGGGCCCGCGGCGGAGCCTGGGTCCGGGCCAGGCACCCCGGGGTCGTCTGGGGTGCGGCTGCCTTCCAGGGCCGCCTTCTGGCCGCCTGGCGGGCCGGGCCGGCGGGGAGCGCCCCCTCCGGCGCGCGCGCCGTGGTGGGAGGGGCCTGAGGAGGCGGGGCCTGCAGCGGGGCCCCGGCGCGGGCGGAGCCGGCGGCCACCGCCCGCGGGCGAGTTAAAGGAGAAGGCGGAGCGGGAGGCAAAAAGCCTACAGCACCCGGTATTCCCAGGCGGTCTCCCATCCAAGTACTAACCAGGCCCGACCCTGCTTAGCTTCCGAGATCAGACGAGATCGGGCGCGTTCAGGGTGGTATGGCCGTAGACGGGGGCGGGGACGGCGGGCTGCCTCTTGAGGCCCACTTTCGCTGGCGCTTGCGCCTCACCGCCAGCCTGGCGGTCAGCCCGCCCCGGCAGGACCCCGTCGCCCGCCCAGGCAGGGGGAACGGAGGTCTCGGGTACCGGGCGGTGGCGGAGGCGGAGGGTTTGGCCACCCCCTCCCAGCCGAGGGCGGGCGTGACCCAGCGAACCCTTCGGCGCTTGGCGCCCCGCCCAAGATCCGGCCCGTCGCTCACAGGGACGTGGCCCCGGAGGCTTCAGGGCCCGGGGCCCGCGGTCCCTTGGGCATCGCCCCTGCCCGCCCACGCGGCGCTAGGCGCCGCCCAGCCGCAGCCCGGGCCGGCCCTCCTGCCCGACAGCAGCTGGCCCGAAGCCACTGGGAGCCACCATCGTGTCGCCACGGCCCCTCAGCCCCGGCGAGGCCACCCTTGCCCGCACACCACCCGCCGGGCTCAGGAGCCCGCCCCTGGCGGCCGGCAGGCCCGGGGAAGCGGCCCCTGCCCTCGATCCCGCTCCCGCACCCGGCCGCGGCGGCGACACAGCGGGGGGCGGGGCTTTTGCCGGAGGGGGCTGTGGAGGGACACACCCACCGGCACACAGGTGGCGGCCCCGGGGCGGGGCACCGGTGGGGGCGGCCAGGTGCAGGTCGAGGGGCTCGCTGGCCGAAGGGACGGCAACCGGGCCCGCGGCGGAGCCTGGGTCCGGGCCAGGCACCCCGGGGGCGTCTGGGGTGCGGCTGCCTTCCAGGGCCGCCTTCTGGTCGCCTGGCGGGCCGGGCCGGCGGGGAGCGCCCCCTCCGGCGCGCGCGCCGTGGTGGGAGGGGCCTGAGGAGGCGGGGCCTGCAGCGGGGCCCCGGCGCGGGCGGAGCCGGCGGCCACCACCCGCGGGCGAGTTAAAGGAGAAGGCGGAGCGGGAGGCAAAAAGCCTACAGCACCCGGTATTCCCAGGCGGTCTCCCATCCAAGTACTAACCAGGCCCGACCCTGCTTAGCTTCCGAGATCAGACGAGATCGGGCGCGTTCAGGGTGGTATGGCCGTAGACGGGGGCGGGGACGGCGGGCTGCCTCGTGAGGCCCACTTTCGCTGGCGCTTGCGCCTCACCGCCAGCCTGGCGGTCAGCCCGCCCCGGCAGGACCCCGTCGCCCGCCCAGGCAGGGGGAACGGAGGTCTCGGGTACCGGGCGGTGGCGGAGGCGGAGGGTTTGGCCACCCCCTCCCAGCCGAGGGCGGGCGTGACCCAGCGAACCCTTCGGCGCTTGGCGCCCCGCCCAAGATCCGGCCCGTCGCTCACAGGGACGTGGCCCCGGAGGCTTCAGGGCCCGGGGCCCGCGGTGCCTTGGGCATCGCCCCTGCCCGCCCACGCGGCGCTAGGCGCCGCCCAGCCGCAGCCCGGGCCGGCCCTCCTGCCCGACAGCAGCTGGCCCGAAGCCACTGGGAGCCACCATCGTGTCGCCACGGCCCCTCAGCCCCGGCGAGGCCACCCTTGCCCGCACACCACCCGCCGAGCTCAGGAGCCCGCCCCTGGCGGCCGGCAGGCCCGGGGAAGCGGCCCCTGCCCTCGATCCCGCTCCCGCACCCGGCCGCGGCGGCGACACGGCGGGGGGCGGGGCTTTTGCCGGAGGGAGCTGTGGAGGGACACACCCACCGGCACACAGGTGGCGGCCCCGGGGCGGGGCGCCGGTGGGGGCGGCCAGGTGCAGGTCGAGGGGCTCGCTGGCCGAAGGGACGGCAACCGGGCCCGCGGCGGAGCCTGGGTCCGGGCCAGGCACCCCGGGGTCGTCTGGGGTGCGGCTGCCTTCCAGGGCCGCCTTCTGGCCGCCTGGCGGGCCGGGCCGGCGGGGAGCGCCCCCTCCGGCGCGCGCGCCGTGGTGGGAGGGGCCTGAGGAGGCGGGGCCTGCAGCGGGGCCCCGGCGCGGGCGGAGCCGGCGGCCACCGCCCGCGGGCGAGTTAAAGGAGAAGGCGGAGCGGGAGGCAAAAAGCCTACAACACCCGGTATTCCCAGGCGGTCTCCCATCCAAGTACTAACCAGGCCCGACCCTGCTTAGCTTCCGAGATCAGACGAGATCGGGCGCGTTCAGGGTGGTATGGCCGTACACGGGGGCGGGGACGGCGGGCTGCCTCTTGAGGCCCACTTTCGCTGGCGCTTGCGCCTCACCGCCAGCCTGGCGGTCAGCCCGCCCCGGCAGGACCCCTTCGCCCGCCCAGGCAGGGGGAACGGAGGTCTCGGGTACCGGGCGTTGGCGGAGGCGGAGGGTTTGGCCACCCCCTCCCAGCCGAGGGCGGGCGTGACCCAGCGAACCCTTCGGCGCTTGGCGCCCCGCCCAAGATCCGGCCCGTCGCTCACAGGGACGTGGCCCCGGAGGCTTCAGGGCCCGGGGCCCGCGGTCCCTTGGGCATCGCCCCTGCCCGCCCACGCGGCGCTAGGCGCCGCCCAGCCGCAGCCCGGGCCGGCCCTCCTGCCCGACAGCAGCTGGCCCGAAGCCACTGGGAGCCACCATCGTGTCGCCACGGCCCCTCAGCTCCGGCGAGGCCACCCTTGCCCGCACACCACCCGCCGAGCTCAGGAGCCCGCCCCTGGCGGCCGGCAGGCCCGGGAAAGCGGCCCCTGCCCTCGATCCCGCTCCCGCACCCGGCCGCGGCGGCGACACGGCGGGGGGCGGGGCTTTTGCCGGAGGGAGCTGTGGAGGGACACACCCACCGGCACACAGGTGGCGGCCCCGGGGCGGGGCGCCGGTGGGGGCGGCCAGGTGCAGGTCGAGGGGCTCGCTGGCCGAAGGGACGGCAACCGGGCCCACGGCGGAGCCTGGGTCCGGGCCAGGCACCCCGGGGTCGTCTGGGGTGCGGCTGACTTCCAGGGCCGCCTTCTGGCCGCCTGGCGGGCCGGGCCGGCGGGGAGCGCCCCCTCCGGCGCGCGCGCCGTGGTGGGAGGGGCCTGAGGAGGCGGGGCCTGCAGCGGGGCCCCGGCGCGGGCGGAGCCGGCGGCCACCGCCCGCGGGCGAGTTAAAGGAGAAGGCGGAGCGGGAGGCAAAAAGCCTACAGCACCCGGTATTCCCAGGCGGTCTCCCATCCAAGTACTAACCAGGCCCGACCCTGCTTAGCTTCCGAGATCAGACGAGATCGGGCGCGTCCAGGGTGGTATGGCCGTAGACGGGGGCGGGGACGGCGGGCTGCCTCTTGAGGCCCACTTTCGCTGGCGCTTGCGCCTCACCGCCAGCCTGGCGGTCAGCCCGCCCCGGCAGGACCCCGTCGCCCGCCCAGGCAGGGGGAACGGAGGTCTCCGGTACCGGGCGGTGGCGGAGGCGGAGGGTTTGGCCACCCCCTCCCAGCCGAGGGCGGGCGTGACCCAGCGAACCCTTCGGCGCTTGGCGCCCCGCCCAAGATCCGGCCCGTCGCTCACAGGGACGTGGCCCCGGAGGCTTCAGGGCCCGGGGCCCGCGGTCCCTTGGGCATCGCCCCTGCCCGCCCACGCGGCGCTAGGCGCCGCCCAGCCGCAGCCCGGGCCGGCCCTCCTGCCCGACAGCAGCTGGCCCGAAGCCACTGGGAGCCACCATCGTGTCGCCACGGCCCCTCAGCCCCGGCGAGGCCACCCTTGCCCGCACACCACCCGCCGAGCTCAGGAGCCCGCCCCTGGCGGCCGGCAGGCCCGGGGAAGCGGCCCCTGCCCTCGATCCCGCTCCCGCACCCGGCCGCGGCGGTGACACGGCTGGGGGCGGGGCTTTTGCCGGAGGGAGCTGTGGAGGGACACACCCACCGGCACACAGGTGGCGGCCGCGGGGCGGGGCGCCGGTGGGGGCGGCCAGGTGCAGGTCGAGGGGCTCGGTGGCCGAAGGGACGCTAACCGGGCCCGCGGCGGAGCCTGGGTCCGGGCCAGGCACCCCGGGGGCGTCTGGGGTGCGGCTGCCTTCCAGGGCCGCCTTCTGGTCGCCTGGCGGGCCGGGCCGGCGGGGAGCGCCCCCTCCGGCGCGCGCGCCGTGGTGGGAGGGGCCTGAGGAGGCGGGGCCTGCAGCGGGGCAACGGCGCGGGCGGAGCCGGCGGCCACCGCCCGCGGGCGAGTTAAAGGAGAAGGCGGAGCGGGAGGCAAAAAGCCTACAGCACCCGGTATTCCCAGGCGGTCTCCCATCCAAGTACTAACCAGGCCCGACCCTGCTTAGCTTCCGAGATCAGACGAGATCGGGCGCGTCCAGGGTGGTATGGCCGTAGACGGGGGCGGGGACGGCGGGCTGCCTCTTGAGGCCCACTTTCGCTGGCGCTTGCGCCTCACCGCCAGCCTGGCGGTCAGCCCGCCCCGGCAGGACCCCGTCGCCCGCCCAGGCAGGGGGAACGGAGGTCTCGGGTACCGGGCGGTGGCGGAGGCGGAGGGTTTGGCCACCCCCTCCCAGCCGAGGGCGGGCGTGACCCAGCGAACCCTTCGGCGCTTGGCGCCCCGCCCAAGATCCGGCCCGTCGCTCACAGGGACGTGGCCCCGGAGGCTTCAGGGCCCGGGGCCCGCGATGCCTTGGGCATCGCCCCTGCCCGCCCACGCGGCACTAGGCGCCGCCCAGCCGCAGCCCGGGCCGGCCCTCCTGCCCGACAGCAGCTGGCCTGAAGCCACTGGGAGCCACCATCGTGTCGCCACGGCCCCTCAGCCCCGGCGAGGCCACCCTTGCCCGCACACCACCCGCCGAGCTCAGGAGCCCGCCCCTGGCGGCCGGCAGGCCCGGGGAAGCGGCCCCTGCCCTCGATCCCGCTCCCGCACCCGGCCGCGGCGGCGACACGGCGGGGGGCGGGGCTTTTGCCGGAGGGAGCTGTGGAGGGACACACCCACCGGCACACAGGTGGCGGCCCCGGGGCGGGGCGCCGGTGGGGGCGGCCAGGTGCAGGTCGAGGGGCTCGCTGGCCGAAGGGACGGCAACCGGGCCCGCGGCGGAGCCTGGGTCCGGGCCAGGCACCCCGGGGTCGTCTGGGGTGCGGCTGCCTTCCAGGGCCGCCTTCTGGCCGCCTGGCGGGCCGGGCCGGCGGGGAGCGCCCCCTCCGGCGCGCGCGCCGTGGTGGGAGGGGCCTGAGGAGGCGGGGCCTGCAGCGGGGCCCCGGCGCGGGCGGAGCCGGCGGCCACCGCCCGCGGGCGAGTTAAAGGAGAAGGCGGAGCGGGAGGCAAAAAGCCTACAGCACCCGGTATTCCCAGGCGGTCTCCCATCCAAGTACTAACCAGGCCCGACCCTGCTTAGCTTCCGAGATCAGACGAGATCGGGCGCGTCCAGGGTGGTATGGCCGTAGACGGGGGCGGGGACGGCGGGCTGCCTCTTGAGGCCCACTTTCGCTGGCGCTTGCGCCTCACCGCCAGCCTGGCGGTCAGCCCGCCCCGGCAGGACCCCTTCGCCCGCCCAGGCAGGGGGAACGGAGGTCTCGGGTACCGGGCGGTGGCGGAGGCGGAGGGTTTGGCCACCCCCTCCCAGCCGAGGGCGGGCGTGACCCAGCGAACCCTTCGGCGCTTGGCGCCCCGCCCAAGATCCGGCCCGTCGCTCACAGGGACGTGGCCCCGGAGGCTTCAGGGCCCGGGGCCCGCGGTCCCTTGGGCATCGCCCCTGCCCGCCCACGCGGCGCTAGGCGCCGCCCAGCCGCAGCCCGGGCCGGCCCTCCTGCCCGACAGCAGCTGGCCCGAAGCCACTGGGAGCCACCATCGTGTCGCCACGGCCCCTCAGCTCCGGCGAGGCCACCCTTGCCCGCACACCACCCGCCGAGCTCAAGAGCCCGCCCCTGGCGTCCGGCAGGCCCGGGGAAGCGGCCCCTGCCCTCGATCCCGCTCCCGCACCCGGCAGCGGCGGCGACACGGCGGGGGGCGGGGCTTTTGCCGGAGGGAGCTGTGGAGGGACACACCCACCGGCACACAGGTGGCGGCCCCGGGGCGGGGCGCCGGTGGGGGCGGCCAGGTGCAGGTCGAGGGGCTCGCTGGCCGAAGGGACGGCAACCAGGCCCGCGGCGGAGCCTGGGTCCGGGCCAGGCACCCCGGGGTCGTCTGGGGTGCGGCTGCCTTCCAGGGCCGCCTTCTGGCCGCCTGGCGGGCCGGGCCGGCGGGGAGCGCCCCCTCCGGCGCGCGCGCCGTGGTGGGAGGGGCCTGAGGAGGCGGGGCCTGCAGCGGGGCCCCGGCGCGGGCGGAGCCGGCGGCCACCGCCCGCGGGCGAGTTAAAGGAGAAAGCGGAGCGGGAGGCAAAAAGCCTACAGCACCAGGTATTCCCAGGCGGTCTCCCATCCAAGTACTAACCAGGCCCGACCCTGCTTAGCTTCCGAGATCAGACGAGATCGGGCGCGTTCAGGGTAGTATGGCCGTAGACGGGGGCGGGGACGGCGGGCTGCCTCTTGAGGCCCACTTTCGCTGGCGCTTGCGCCTCACCGCCAGCCTGGCGGTCAGCCCGCCCCGGCAGGAACCCGTCGCCCGCCCAGGCAGGGGGAACGGAGGTCTCGGGTACCGGGCGGTGGCGGAGGCGGAGGGTTTGCCCACCCCCTCCCAGCCGAGGGCGGGCGTGACCCAGCGAACCCTTCGGCGCTTGGCGCCCCGCCAAGATCCCGCCCGTCGCTCACAGGGACGTGGCCCCGGAGGCTTCAGTGCCCGGGGCCCGCGGTCCCTTGGGCATCGCCCCTGCCCGCCCACGTGGCGCTAGGCGCCGCCCAGCCGCAACCCGGGCCGGCCTTCCTGCCCGACAGCAGCTGGCCCGAAGCCACTGGGAGCCACCATCGTGTCGCCACGGCCCCTCAGCCCCGGCGAGGCCACCCTTGCCCGCACACCACCTGCCGGGCTCAGGAGCCCGCCCCTGGCGGCCGGCAGGCCCGGGGAAGCGGCCCCTGCCCTCGATCCCGCTCCCGCACCCGGCCGCGGCGGCGACACGGCGGGGGGCGAGGCTTTTGCCGGGGGGAGCTGTGGAGGGACACACCCACCGGCACACAGGTGGAGGCACCGGGGCGGGGCGCCGGTGGGGGCGGCCAGGTGCAGGTCGAGGGGCTCGCTGGCGGAAGGCACGGCAATCGGGCCCGCGGCGGAGCCTGGGTCCGGGCCAGGCACCCCGGGGGCGTCTGGGGTGCGGCTGCCTTCCAGGGCCGCCTTCTGGCCGCCTGGCGGGCCGGGCCGGCGGGGAGCGCCCCCTCCGGCGCGCGCGCCGTGGTGGGAGGGGCCTGAGGAGGCGGGGCCTGCAGCGGGGCCCCGGCGCGGGCGGAGCCGGCGGCCACCGCCCGCGGGCGAGTTAAAGGAGAAGGCGGAGCGGGAGGCAAAAAGCCTACAGCACCCGGTATTCCCAGGCGGTCTCCCATCCAAGTACTAACCAGGCCCGACCCTGCTTAGCTTCCGAGATCAGACGAGATCGGGCGCGTTCAGGGTAGTATGGCCGTAGACGGGGGCGGGGACGGCGGGCTGCCTCTTGAGGCCCACTTTCGCTGGCGCTTGCGCCTCACCGCCAGCCTGGCGGTCAGCCCGCCCCGGCAGGACCCCGTCGCCCGCCCAGGCAGGGGGAACGGAGGTCTCGGGTACCGGGCGGTGGCGGAGGCGGAGGGTTTGGCCACCCCCTCCCAGCCGAGGGCGGGCGTGACCCAGCGAATCCTTCGGCGCTTGGCGCCCCGCCAAGATCCCGCCCGTCGCTCACAGGGACGTGGCCCCGGAGGCTTCAGTGCCCGGGGCCCGCGGTCCCTTGGGCATCGCCCCTGCCCGCCCACGCGGCGCTAGGCGCCGCCCAGCCGCAGCCCGGGCCGGCCCTCCTGCCAGACAGCAGCTGGCCCGAAGCCACTGGGAGCCACCATCGTGTCGCCACGGCCCCTCAGCCCCGGCGAGGCCACCCTTGCCCGCACACCACCCGCCGAGCTCAGGAGCCCGCCCCTGGCGGCCGGCAGGCCCGGGGAAGCGGCCCCTGCCCTCGATCCCGCTCCCGCACCCGGCCGCGGCGGCGACACGGCGGGGGGCGGGGCTTTTGCCGGAGGGAGCTGTGGAGGGACACACCCACCGGCACACAGGTGGCGGCCCCGGGGCGGGGCGCCGGTGGGGGCGGCCAGGTGCAGGTCGAGGGGCTCGCTGGCCGAAGGGACGGCAACCGGGCCCGCGGCGGAGCCTGGGTCCGGGCCAGGCACCCCGGGGGCGTCTGGGGTGCGGCTGCCTTCCAGGGCCGCCTTCTGGCCGCCAGGCGGGCCGGGCCGGCGGGGAGCGCACCCTCCGGCGCGCGCGCCGTGGTGGGAGGGGCCTGAGGAGGCGGGGCCTGCAGCGGGGGCCCGGCGCGGGCGGAGCCGGCGGCCACCGCCCGCGGGCGAGTTAAAGGAGAAGGCGGAGCGGGAGGCAAAATGCCTACAACACCCGGTATTCCCAGGCGGTCTCCCATCCAAGTACTAACCAGGCCCGACCCTGCTTAGCTTCCGAGATCAGACGAGATCGGGCGCGTTCAGGGTGGTATGGCCGTAGACGGGACGGGGACGGCGGGCTGCCTCTTGAGGCCCACTTTCGCTGGCGCTTGCGCCTCACCGCCAGCCTGGCGGTCAGCCCGCCCCGGCAGGACCCCGTCGCCCGCCCAGGCAGGGGGAACGGAGGTCTCGGGTACCGGGCGGTGGCGGAGGCGGAGGGTTTGGCCACCCCCTCCCAGCCGAGGGCGGGCGTGACCCAGCGAACCCTTCGGCGCTTGGCGCCCCGCCCAAGTTCCGGCCCGTCGCTCACAGGGACGTGGCCCCGGAGGCTTCAGGGCCCGGGGTCCGCGGTCCCTTGGGCATCGCCCCTGCCCGACCACGCGGCGCTAGGCGCCGCCCGGCCGCATCCCGGGCCGGCCCTCCTGCCCGACAGCAGCTGGCCCGAAGCCACTGGGAGCCACCATCGTGTCGCCACGGCCCCACAGCCCCGGCGAGGCCACCCTTGCCCGCACACCACCCGCCGAGCTCAGGAGCCCGCCCCTGGCGGCCGGCAGGCCCGGGGAAGCGGCCCCTGCCCTCGATCCCGCTCCCGCACACGGCCGCGGCGGCGACACGGCGGGGGCTGGGCTTTTGCCAGAGGGAGCTGTGGAGGGACACACCCACCGGCACACAGGTGGCGGCCCCGGGGCGGGGCGCCGGTGGGGGCGGCCAGGTGCAGGTCGACGGGCTCGCTGGCCGAAGGCACGGCAACCGGGCCCGCGGCGGAGCCTGGGTCCGGGCCAGGCACCCCGGGGGCGTCTGGGGTGCGGCTGCCTTCCAGGGCCGCCTTCTGGCCCCCTGGCGGGCCGGGCCGGCGGGGAGCGCCCCCTCCGGCGCGCGCGCCGTGGTGGGAGGGGACTGAGGAGGCGGGGCCTGCAGCGGGGCCCCGGCGCGGGCGGAGCCGGCGGCCACCGCCCGAGGGCGAGTTAAAGGAGAAGGCGGAGCGGGAGGCAAAAAGCCTACAGCACCCGGTATTCCCAGGCGGTCTCCCATCCAAGTACTAACCAGGCCCGACCCTGCTTAGCTTCCGAGATCAGACGAGATCGGGCGCGTTCAGGGTGGTATGGCCGTAGACGGGACGGGGACGGCGGGCTGCCTCTTGAGGCCCACTTTCGCTGGCGCTTGCGCCTCACAGCCAGCCTGGCGGTCAGCCCGCCCCGGCAGGACCCCGTCGCCCGCCCAGGCAGGGGGAACGGAGGTCTCGGGTACCGGGCGGTGGCGGAGGCGGAGGGTTTGGCCACCCCCTCCCAGCCGAGGGCGGGCGTGACCCAGCGAACCCTTCGGCGCTTGGCGCCCCGCCCAAGATCCGGCCCGTCGCTCACAGGGACGTGGCCCCGGAGGCTTCAGGGCCCGGGGCCCGCGGTCCCTTGGGCATCGCCCCTGCCCGCCCACGCGGCGCTAGGCGCCGCCCAGCCGCAGCCCGGGGCGGCCCTCCTGCCCGACAGCAGCTGGCCCGAAACCACTGGGAGCCACCATCGTGTCGCCACGGCCCCTCAGCCCCGGCGAGGCCACCCTTGCCCGCACACCACCCGCCGAGCTCAGGAGCCCGCCCCTGGCGGCCGGCAGGCCCGGGGAAGAGGCCCCTGCCCTCGATCCCGCTCCCGCACCCGGCCGCGGCGGCGACACGGCGGGGGGCGGGGCTTTTGCCGGAGGGAGCTGTGGAGGGACACACCCACCGGCACACAGGTGGCGGCCCCGGGGCGGGGCCCCGGAGGGGGCGGCCAGGTGCAGGTCGAGGGGCTCGCTGGCCGAAGGGACGGCAACCGGGCCCGCGGCGGAGCCTGGGTCCGGGCCAGGCACCCTGGGGGCGTCTGGGGTGCGGCTGCCTTCCAGGGCCGCCTTCTGGCCGCCTGGCGGGCCGGGCCGGCGGGGAGCGCCCCCTCCGGCGCGTGCGCCGTGGTGGGAGGGGCCTGAGGAGGAGGGGCCTGCAGCGGGGCCCCGGCGCGGGCGGAGCCGGCGGCCACCGCCCGCGGGCGAGTAAAGGAGAAGGCGGAGCGGGAGGCAAAAAGCCTACAGCACCCGGTATTCCCAGGCGGTCTCCCATCCAAGTACTAACCAGGCCCGACCCTGCTTAGCTTCCGAGATCAGACGAGATCGGGCGCGTTCAGGGTGGTATGGCCGTAGACGGGGGCGGGGACGGCGGGCTGCCTCTTGAGGCCCACTTTCGCTGGCGCTTGCGCCTCACCGCCAGCCTGGCGGTCAGCCCGCCCCGGCAGGACCACGTCGCCCGCCCAGGCAGGGGGAACGGAGGTCTCGGGTACCGGGCGGTGGCGGAGGCGGAGGGTTTGGCCACCCCCTCCCAGCCGAGGGCGGGCGTGACCCAGCGAACCCTTCGGCGCTTGGCGCCCCGCCCAAGATCCGGCCCGTCGCTCACAGGGACGTGGCCCCGGAGGCTTCAGGGCCCGGGGCCCGCGGTCCCTTGGGCATCGCCCCTGCCCGCCCACGCGGCGCTAGGCGCCGCCCAGCCGCAGCCCGGGCCGGCCCTCCTGCCCGACAGCAGCTGGCCCGAAGCCACTGGGAGCCACCATCGTGTCGCCACGGCCCCTCAGCTCCGGCGAGGCCACCCTTGCCCGCACACCACCCGCCGAGCTCAAGAGCCCGCCCCTGGCGTCCGGCAGGCCCGGGGAAGCGGCCCCTGCCCTCGATCCCGCTCCCGCACCCGGCAGCGGCGGCGACACGGCGGGGGGCGGGGCTTTTGCCGGAGGGAGCTGTGGAGGGACACACCCACCGGCACACAGGTGGCGGCCCCGGGGCGGGGCGCCGGTGGGGGCGGCCAGGTGCAGGTCGAGGGGCTCGCTGGCCGAAGGGACGGCAACCAGGCCCGCGGCGGAGCCTGGGTCCGGGCCAGGCACCCCGGGGTCGTCTGGGGTGCGGCTGCCTTCCAGGGCCGCCTTCTGGCCGCCTGGCGGGCCGGGCCGGCGGGGAGCGCCCCCTCCGGCGCGCGCGCCGTGGTGGGAGGGGCCTGAGGAGGCGGGGCCTGCAGCGGGGCCCCGGCGCGGGCGGAGCCGGCGGCCACCGCCCGCGGGCGAGTTAAAGGAGAAAGCGGAGCGGGAGGCAAAAAGCCTACAGCACCAGGTATTCCCAGGCGGTCTCCCATCCAAGTACTAACCAGGCCCGACCCTGCTTAGCTTCCGAGATCAGACGAGATCGGGCGCGTTCAGGGTAGTATGGCCGTAGACGGGGGCGGGGACGGCGGGCTGCCTCTTGAGGCCCACTTTCGCTGGCGCTTGCGCCTCACCGCCAGCCTGGCGGTCAGCCCGCCCCGGCAGGAACCCGTCGCCCGCCCAGGCAGGGGGAACGGAGGTCTCGGGTACCGGGCGGTGGCGGAGGCGGAGGGTTTGCCCACCCCCTCCCAGCCGAGGGCGGGCGTGACCCAGCGAACCCTTCGGCGCTTGGCGCCCCGCCAAGATCCCGCCCGTCGCTCACAGGGACGTGGCCCCGGAGGCTTCAGTGCCCGGGGCCCGCGGTCCCTTGGGCATCGCCCCTGCCCGCCCACGTGGCGCTAGGCGCCGCCCAGCCGCAACCCGGGCCGGCCTTCCTGCCCGACAGCAGCTGGCCCGAAGCCACTGGGAGCCACCATCGTGTCGCCACGGCCCCTCAGCCCCGGCGAGGCCACCCTTGCCCGCACACCACCTGCCGGGCTCAGGAGCCCGCCCCTGGCGGCCGGCAGGCCCGGGGAAGCGGCCCCTGCCCTCGATCCCGCTCCCGCACCCGGCCGCGGCGGCGACACGGCGGGGGGCGAGGCTTTTGCCGGGGGGAGCTGTGGAGGGACACACCCACCGGCACACAGGTGGAGGCACCGGGGCGGGGCGCCGGTGGGGGCGGCCAGGTGCAGGTCGAGGGGCTCGCTGGCGGAAGGCACGGCAATCGGGCCCGCGGCGGAGCCTGGGTCCGGGCCAGGCACCCCGGGGGCGTCTGGGGTGCGGCTGCCTTCCAGGGCCGCCTTCTGGCCGCCTGGCGGGCCGGGCCGGCGGGGAGCGCCCCCTCCGGCGCGCGCGCCGTGGTGGGAGGGGCCTGAGGAGGCGGGGCCTGCAGCGGGGCCCCGGCGCGGGCGGAGCCGGCGGCCACCGCCCGCGGGCGAGTTAAAGGAGAAGGCGGAGCGGGAGGCAAAAAGCCTACAGCACCCGGTATTCCCAGGCGGTCTCCCATCCAAGTACTAACCAGGCCCGACCCTGCTTAGCTTCCGAGATCAGACGAGATCGGGCGCGTTCAGGGTAGTATGGCCGTAGACGGGGGCGGGGACGGCGGGCTGCCTCTTGAGGCCCACTTTCGCTGGCGCTTGCGCCTCACCGCCAGCCTGGCGGTCAGCCCGCCCCGGCAGGACCCCGTCGCCCGCCCAGGCAGGGGGAACGGAGGTCTCGGGTACCGGGCGGTGGCGGAGGCGGAGGGTTTGGCCACCCCCTCCCAGCCGAGGGCGGGCGTGACCCAGCGAATCCTTCGGCGCTTGGCGCCCCGCCAAGATCCCGCCCGTCGCTCACAGGGACGTGGCCCCGGAGGCTTCAGTGCCCGGGGCCCGCGGTCCCTTGGGCATCGCCCCTGCCCGCCCACGCGGCGCTAGGCGCCGCCCAGCCGCAGCCCGGGCCGGCCCTCCTGCCAGACAGCAGCTGGCCCGAAGCCACTGGGAGCCACCATCGTGTCGCCACGGCCCCTCAGCCCCGGCGAGGCCACCCTTGCCCGCACACCACCCGCCGAGCTCAGGAGCCCGCCCCTGGCGGCCGGCAGGCCCGGGGAAGCGGCCCCTGCCCTCGATCCCGCTCCCGCACCCGGCCGCGGCGGCGACACGGCGGGGGGCGGGGCT
Organism: Delphinapterus leucas; assembly: GCF_059928025.1. Taxonomy (NCBI): domain Eukaryota; kingdom Metazoa; phylum Chordata; class Mammalia; order Artiodactyla; family Monodontidae; genus Delphinapterus; species Delphinapterus leucas. The sequence continues at coordinate 29,056,809 of NC_143147.1, read as the reverse complement.
TTTGCCGGAGGGAGCTGTGGAGGGACACACCCACCGGCACACAGGTGGCGGCCCCGGGGCGGGGCGCCGGTGGGGGCGGCCAGGTGCAGGTCGAGGGGCTCGCTGGCCGAAGGGACGGCAACCGGGCCCGCGGCGGAGCCTGGGTCCGGGCCAGGCACCCCGGGGGCGTCTGGGGTGCGGCTGCCTTCCAGGGCCGCCTTCTGGCCGCCAGGCGGGCCGGGCCGGCGGGGAGCGCACCCTCCGGCGCGCGCGCCGTGGTGGGAGGGGCCTGAGGAGGCGGGGCCTGCAGCGGGGGCCCGGCGCGGGCGGAGCCGGCGGCCACCGCCCGCGGGCGAGTTAAAGGAGAAGGCGGAGTGGGAGGCAAAATGCCTACAACACCCGGTATTCCCAGGCGGTCTCCCATCCAAGTACTAACCAGGCCCGACCCTGCTTAGCTTCCGAGATCAGACGAGATCGGGCGCGTTCAGGGTGGTATGGCCGTAGACGGGACGGGGACGGCGGGCTGCCTCTTGAGGCCCACTTTCGCTGGCGCTTGCGCCTCACCGCCAGCCTGGCGGTCAGCCCGCCCCGGCAGGACCCCGTCGCCCGCCCAGGCAGGGGGAACGGAGGTCTCGGGTACCGGGCGGTGGCGGAGGCGGAGGGTTTGGCCACCCCCTCCCAGCCGAGGGCGGGCGTGACCCAGCGAACCCTTCGGCGCTTGGCGCCCCGCCCAAGTTCCGGCCCGTCGCTCACAGGGACGTGGCCCCGGAGGCTTCAGGGCCCGGGGTCCGCGGTCCCTTGGGCATCGCCCCTGCCCGACCACGCGGCGCTAGGCGCCGCCCGGCCGCATCCCGGGCCGGCCCTCCTGCCCGACAGCAGCTGGCCCGAAGCCACTGGGAGCCACCATCGTGTCGCCACGGCCCCACAGCCCCGGCGAGGCCACCCTTGCCCGCACACCACCCGCCGAGCTCAGGAGCCCGCCCCTGGCGGCCGGCAGGCCCGGGGAAGCGGCCCCTGCCCTCGATCCCGCTCCCGCACACGGCCGCGGCGGCGACACGGCGGGGGCTGGGCTTTTGCCAGAGGGAGCTGTGGAGGGACACACCCACCGGCACACAGGTGGCGGCCCCGGGGCGGGGCGCCGGTGGGGGCGGCCAGGTGCAGGTCGACGGGCTCGCTGGCCGAAGGCACGGCAACCGGGCCCGCGGCGGAGCCTGGGTCCGGGCCAGGCACCCCGGGGGCGTCTGGGGTGCGGCTGCCTTCCAGGGCCGCCTTCTGGCCCCCTGGCGGGCCGGGCCGGCGGGGAGCGCCCCCTCCGGCGCGCGCGCCGTGGTGGGAGGGGACTGAGGAGGCGGGGCCTGCAGCGGGGCCCCGGCGCGGGCGGAGCCGGCGGCCACCGCCCGAGGGCGAGTTAAAGGAGAAGGCGGAGCGGGAGGCAAAAAGCCTACAGCACCCGGTATTCCCAGGCGGTCTCCCATCCAAGTACTAACCAGGCCCGACCCTGCTTAGCTTCCGAGATCAGACGAGATCGGGCGCGTTCAGGGTGGTATGGCCGTAGACGGGACGGGGACGGCGGGCTGCCTCTTGAGGCCCACTTTCGCTGGCGCTTGCGCCTCACAGCCAGCCTGGCGGTCAGCCCGCCCCGGCAGGACCCCGTCGCCCGCCCAGGCAGGGGGAACGGAGGTCTCGGGTACCGGGCGGTGGCGGAGGCGGAGGGTTTGGCCACCCCCTCCCAGCCGAGGGCGGGCGTGACCCAGCGAACCCTTCGGCGCTTGGCGCCCCGCCCAAGATCCGGCCCGTCGCTCACAGGGACGTGGCCCCGGAGGCTTCAGGGCCCGGGGCCCGCGGTCCCTTGGGCATCGCCCCTGCCCGCCCACGCGGCGCTAGGCGCCGCCCAGCCGCAGCCCGGGGCGGCCCTCCTGCCCGACAGCAGCTGGCCCGAAACCACTGGGAGCCACCATCGTGTCGCCACGGCCCCTCAGCCCCGGCGAGGCCACCCTTGCCCGCACACCACCCGCCGAGCTCAGGAGCCCGCCCCTGGCGGCCGGCAGGCCCGGGGAAGAGGCCCCTGCCCTCGATCCCGCTCCCGCACCCGGCCGCGGCGGCGACACGGCGGGGGGCGGGGCTTTTGCCGGAGGGAGCTGTGGAGGGACACACCCACCGGCACACAGGTGGCGGCCCCGGGGCGGGGCCCCGGAGGGGGCGGCCAGGTGCAGGTCGAGGGGCTCGCTGGCCGAAGGGACGGCAACCGGGCCCGCGGCGGAGCCTGGGTCCGGGCCAGGCACCCTGGGGGCGTCTGGGGTGCGGCTGCCTTCCAGGGCCGCCTTCTGGCCGCCTGGCGGGCCGGGCCGGCGGGGAGCGCCCCCTCCGGCGCGTGCGCCGTGGTGGGAGGGGCCTGAGGAGGAGGGGCCTGCAGCGGGGCCCCGGCGCGGGCGGAGCCGGCGGCCACCGCCCGCGGGCGAGTAAAGGAGAAGGCGGAGCGGGAGGCAAAAAGCCTACAGCACCCGGTATTCCCAGGCGGTCTCCCATCCAAGTACTAACCAGGCCCGACCCTGCTTAGCTTCCGAGATCAGACGAGATCGGGCGCGTTCAGGGTGGTATGGCCGTAGACGGGGGCGGGGACGGCGGGCTGCCTCTTGAGGCCCACTTTCGCTGGCGCTTGCGCCTCACCGCCAGCCTGGCGGTCAGCCCGCCCCGGCAGGACCACGTCGCCCGCCCAGGCAGGGGGAACGGAGGTCTCGGGTACCGGGCGGTGGCGGAGGCGGAGGGTTTGGCCACCCCCTCCCAGCCGAGGGCGGGCGTGACCCAGCGAACCCTTCCGCGCTTGGCGCCCCGCCCAAGATCCGGCCCGTCGCTCACATGGACGTGGCCCCGGAGGCTTCAGGGCCCGGAGCCCGCGGTCCCTTGGGCATCGCACCTGCCCGCCCACGCGGCGCTAGGCGCCGCCCAGCCGCAGCCCGGGCCGGCCCTCCTGCCCGACAGCAGCTGGCCCGAAGCCACTAGGAGCCACCATCGTGTCGCCACGGCCCCTCAGCCCCGGCGAGGCCACCCTTGCCCGCACACCACCCGCCGAGATCAGGAGCCCGCCCCTGGCGGCCGGCAGGCCCGGGGAAGCGGCCCCTGCCCTCGATCCCGCTCCCGCACCCGGCAGCGGCGGCGACACGGCGGGGGGCGGGGCTTTTGCCGGAGGGAGCTGTGGAGGGACACACCCACCGGCACACAGGTGGCGGCCCCGTGGCGGGGCGCCGGTGGGGGCGGCCAGGTGCAGGTCGACGGGCTCGCTGGCCGAAGGGACGGCAACCGGGCCCGCGGCGGAGCCTGGGTCCGGGCCAGGCACCCCGGGGGCGTCTGGGGTGCGGCTGCCTTCCAGGGCCGCCTTCTGGCCGCCAGGCGGGCCGGGCCGGCGGGGAGCGCACCCTCCGGCGCGCGCGCCGTGGTGGGAGGGGCCTGAGGAGGCGGGGCCTGCAGCGGGGCCCCGGCGCGGGCGGAGCCGGCGGCCACCGCCCGCGGGCGAGTTAAAGGAGAAGGCGGAGCGGGAGGCAAAATGCCTACAACACCCGGTATTCCCAGGCGGTCTCCCATCCAAGTACTAACCAGGCCCGACCCTGCTTAGCTTCCGAGATCAGACGAGATCGGGCGCGTTCAGGGTAGTATGGCCGTAGACGGGGGCGGGGACGGCGGGCTGCCTCTTGAGGCCCACTTTCGCTGGCGCTTGCGCCTCACCGCCAGCCTGGCGGTCAGCCCGCCCCGGCAGGACCCCGTCGCCCGCCCAGCCAGGGGGAACGGAGGTCTCGGGTACCGGGCGGTGGCGGAGGCGGAGGGTTTGGCCACCCCCTCCCAGCCGAGGGCGGCGTGACCCAGCGAACCCTTCGGCGCTTGGCGCCCCGCCAAGATCCCGCCCGTCGCTCACAGGGACGTGGCCCCGGAGGCTTCAGTGCCCGGGGCCCGCGGTCCCTTGGGCATCGCCCCTGCCCGCCCACGCGGCGCTAGGCGCCGCCCAGCCGCAGCCCGGGCCGGCCCTCCTGCCCGACAGCAGCTGGCCCGAAGCCACTGGGAGCCACCATCGTGTCGCCACGGCCCCTCAGCCCCGGCGAGGCCACCCTTGCCCGCACACCACCCGCCGAGCTCAGGAGCCCGCCCCTGGCGGCCGGCAGGCCCGGGGAAGCGGCCCCTGCCCTCGATCCCGCTCCCGCACCCGGCCGCGGCGGCGACACGGCGGGGGGCGGGGCTTTTGCCGGAGGGAGCTGTGGAGGGACACACCCACCGGCACACAGGTGGCGGCCCCGGGGCGGGGCGCCGGTGGGGGCGGCCAGGTGCAGGTCGAGGGGCTCGCTGGCGGAAGGCACGGCAATCGGGCCCGCGGCGGAGCCTGGGTCCGGGCCAGGCACCCCGGGGGCGTCTGGGGTGCGGCTGCCTTCCAGGGCCGCCTTCTGGCCGCCTGGCGGGCCGGGCTGGCGGGGAGCGCCCCCTCCGGCGCGCGCGCCGTGGTGGGAGGGGCCTGAGGAGGCGGGGCCTGCAGCGGGGCCCCGGCGCGGGCGGAGCCGGCGGCCACCGCCCGCGGGCGAGTTAAAGGAGAAGGCGGAGCGGGAGGCAAAAAGCCTACAGCACCCGGTATTCACAGGCGGTCTCCCATCCAAGTACTAACCAGGCCCGACCCTGCTTAGCTTCCGAGATCAGACGAGATCGGGCGCGTTCAGGGTGGTATGGCCGTAGACGGGGGCGGGGACGGCGGGCTGCCTCTTGAGGCCCACTTTCGCTGGCGCTTGCGCCTCACCGCCAGCCTGGCGGTCAGCCCGCCCCGGCAGGACCCCGTCGCCCGCCCAGGCAGGGGGAACGGAGGTCTCGGGTACCGGGCGGTGGCGGAGGCGGAGGGTTTGGCCACCCCCTCCCAGCCGAGGGCGGGCGTGACCCAGCGAACCCTTCGGCGCTAGGCGCCCCGCCCAAGATCCGGCCCGTCGCTCACAGGGACGTGGCCCCGGAGGCTTCAGGGCCCGGGGCCCGCGGTCCCTTGGGCATCGCCCCTGCCCGCCCACGCGGCGCTAGGCGCCGCCCAGCCGCAGCCCGGGCCGGCCCTCCTGCCCGACAGCAGCTGGCACGAAGCCACTGGGAGCCACCATCGTGTCGCCACGGCCCCTCAGCCCCGGCGAGGCCACCCTTGCCCGCACACCACCCGCCGAGCTCAGGAGCCCGCCCCTGGCGGCCGGCAGGCCCGGGGAAGCGGCCCCTGCCCTCGATCCCGCTCCCGCACCCGGCCGCGGCGGCGACACGGCGGGGGGCGGGGCTTTTGCCGGAGGGAGCTGTGGAGGGACACACCCACCGGCACACAGGTGGCGGCCCCGGGGCGGGGCGCCGGTGGGGGCGGCCAGGTGCAGGTCGAGGGGCTCGCTGGCCGAAGGGACGGCAACCGGGCCCGCGGTGGAGCCTGGGTCCGGGCCAGGCACCCCGGGGGCGTCTGGGGTGCGGCTGCCTTCCAGGGCCGCCTTCTGGCCGCCTGGCGGGCCGGGCCGGCGGGGAGCGCCCCCTCCGGCGCGCGCGCCGTGGTGGGAGGGGCCTGAGGAGGCGGGGCCTGCAGCGGGGCCCCGGCGCGGGCGGAGCCGGCGGCCACCGCCCGCGGGCGAGTTAAAGGAGAAGGCGGAGCGGGAGGCAAAAAGCCTACAGCACCCGGTATTCCCAGGCGGTCTCCCATCCAAGTACTAACCAGGCCCGACCCTGCTTAGCTTCCGAGATCAGACGAGATCGGGCGCGTCCAGGGTGGTATGGCCGTAGACGGGGGCGGGGACGGCGGGCTGCCTCTTGAGGCCCACTTTCGCTGGCGCTTGCGCCTCACCGCCAGCCTGGCGGTCAGCCCGCCCCAGCAGGACCCCGTCGCCCGCCCAGGCAGGGGGAACGGATGTCTCGGGTACCGGGCGGTGGCGGAGGCGGAGGGTTTGGCCACCCCCTCCCAGCCGAGGGCGGGCGTGACCCAGCGAACCCTTCGGCGCTAGGCGCCCCGCCCAAGATCCGGCCCGTCGCTCACAGGGACGTGGCCCCGGAGGCTTCAGGGCCCGGGGCCCGCGGTGCCTTGGGCATCGCCCCTGCCCGCCCACGCGGCGCTAGGCGCCGCCCAGCCGCAGCCCGGGCCGGCCCTCCTGCCCGACAGCAGCTGGCCCGAAGCCACTGGGAGCCACCATCGTGTCGCCATGGCCCCTCAGCCCCGGCGAGGCCACCCTTGCCCGCACACCACCCGCCGAGCTCAGGAGCCCGCCCCTGGCGGCCGGCAGGCCCGGGGAAGCGGCCCCTGCCCTCGATCCCGCTCCCGCACCCGGCAGCGGCGGCGACACGGCGGGGGGCGGGGCTTTTGCCGGAGGGAGCTGTGGAGGGACACACCCACCGGCACACAGGGGGCGGCCCCGGGGCGGGGCGCCGGTGGGGGCGGCCAGGTGCAGGTCGACGGGCTCGCTGGCCGAAGGGACGGCAACCGGGCCCGCGGCGGAGCCTGGGTCCGGGCCAGGCACCCCGGGGGCGTCTGGGGTGCGGCTGCCTTCCAGGGCCGCCTTCTGGCCGCCTGGCGGGCCGGGCTGGCGGGGAGCGCCCCCTCCGGCGCGCGCGCCGTGGTGGGAGGGGCCTGAGGAGGCGGGGCCTGCAGCGGGGCCCCGGCGCGGGCGGAGCCGGCGTCCACCGCCCGCGGGCGATTTAAAGGAGAAGGCGGAGCGGGAGGCAAAAATCCTACAGCACCCGGTATTCCCAGGCGGTCTCCCATCCAAGTACTAACCAGGCCCGACCCTGCTTAGCTTCCGAGATCAGACGAGATCGGGCGCGTTCAGGGTGGTATGGCCGTAGACGGGGGCGGGGACGGCGGGCTGCCTCTTGAGGCCCACTTTCGCTGGCGCTTGCGCCTCACCGCCAGCCTGGCGGTCAGCCCGCCCCGGCAGGACCCCGTCGCCCGCCCAGGCAGGGGGAACGGAGGTCTCGGGTACCGGGCGGTGGCGGAGGCGGAGGGTTTGGCCACCCCCTCCCAGCCGAGGGCGGGCGTGACCCAGCGAACCCTTCGGCGCTAGGCGCCCCGCCCAAGATCCGGCCCGTCGCTCACAGGGACGTGGCCCCGGAGGCTTCAGGGCCCGGGGCCCGCGGTCCCTTGGGCATCGCCCCTGCCCGCCCACGCGGCGCTAGGCGCCGCCCAGCCGCAGCCCGGGCCGGCCCTCCTGCCCGACAGCAGCTGGCACGAAGCCACTGGGAGCCACCATCGTGTCGCCACGGCCCCTCAGCCCCGGCGAGGCCACCCTTGCCCGCACACCACCCGCCGAGCTCAGGAGCCCGCCCCTGGCGGCCGGCAGGCCCGGGGAAGCGGCCCCTGCCCTCGATCCCGCTCCCGCACCCGGCAGCGGCGGCGACACGGCGGGGGGCGGGGCTTTTGCCGGAGGGAGCTGTGGAGGGACACACCCACCGGCACACAGGTGGCGGCCCCGGGGCGGGGCGCCGGTGGGGGCGGCCAGGTGCAGGTCGACGGGCTCGCTGGCCGAAGGGACGGCAACCGGGCCCGCGGCGGAGCCTGGGTCCGGGCCAGGCACCCCGGGGGCGTCTGGGGTGCGGCTGCCTTCCAGGGCCGCCTTCTTGCCGCCTGGCGGGCCGGGCCGGCGGGGAGCGCCCCCTCCGGCGCGCGTGCCGTGGTGGGAGGGGCCTGAGGAGGCGGGGCCTGCAGCGGGGCCCCGGCGCGGGCGGAGCCGGCGGCCACCGCCCGCGGGCGATTTAAAGGAGAAGGCGGAGCGGGAGGCAAAAAGGCTACAGCACCCGGTATTCCCAGGCGGTCTCCCATCCAAGTACTAACCAGGCCCGACCCTGCTTAGCTTCCGAGATCAGACGAGATCGGGCGCGTTCAGGGTAGTATGGCCGTAGACGGGGGCGGGGACGGCGGGCTGCCTCTTGAGGCCCACTTTCGCTGGCGCTTGCGCCTCACCGCCAGCCTGGCGGTCAGCCCGCCCCGGCAGGACCCCGTCGCCCGCCCAGGCAGGGGGAACGGAGGTCTCGGGTACCGGGCGGTGGCGGAGGCGGAGGGTTTGGCCACCCCCTCCCAGCCGAGGGCGGGCGTGACCCAGCGAACCCTTCGGCGCTTGGCGCCCCGCCAAGATCCCGCCCGTCGCTCACAGGGACGTGGCCCCGGAGGCTTCAGTGCCCGGGGCCCGCGGTCCCTTGGGCATCGCCCCTGCCCGCCCACGCGGCGCTAGGCGCCGCCCAGCCGCAACCCGGGCCGGCCCTCCTGCCCGACAGCAGCTGGCCCGAAGCCACTGGGAGCCACCATCGTGTCGCCACGGCCCCTCAGCCCCGGCGAGGCCACCCTTGCCCGCACACCACCCGCCGAGCTCAGGAGCCCGCCCCTGGCGGCCGGCAGGCCCGGGGAAGCGGCCCCTGCCCTCGATCCCGCTCCCGCACCTGGCAGCGGCGGCGACACGGCGGGGGGCGGGGCTTTTGCTGGAGGGAGCTGTGGAGGGACACAGCCACCGGCACACAGGTGGCGGCCCCGGGGCGGGGCGCCGGTGGGGGCGGCCAGGTGCAGGTCGACGGGCTCGCTGGCCGAAGGGACGGCAACCGGGCCCGCGGCGGAGCCTGGGTCCGGGCCAGGCACCCCGGGGGCGTCTGGGGTGCGGCTGCCTTCCAGGGCCGCCTTCTGGCCGCCTGGCGGGCCGGGCCGGCGGGGAGCGCCCCCTCCGGCGCGCGTGCCGTGGTGGGAGGGGCCTGAGGAGGCGGGGCCTGCAGCGGGGCCCCGGCGCGGGCGGAGCCGGCGGCCACCGCCCGCGGGCGAGTTAAAGGAGAAGGCGGAGCGGGAGGCAAAAAGCCTACAGCACCCGGTATTCCCAGGCGGTCTCCCATCCAAGTACTAACCAGGCCCGACCCTGCTTAGCTTCCGAGATCAGACGAGATCGGGCGCGTTCAGGGTGGTATGGCCGTAGACGGGACGGGGACGGCGGGCTGCCTCTTGAGGCCCACTTTCGCTGGCGCTTGCGCCTCACCGCCAGCCTGGCGGTCAGCCCGCCCCGGCAGGACCCCGTCGCCCGCCCAGGCAGGGGGAACGGAGGTCTCGGGTACCGGGCGGTGGCGGAGGCGGAGGGTTTGGCCACCCCCTCCCAGCCGAGGGCGGGCGTGACCCAGCGAACCCTTCGGCGCTTGGCGCCCCGCCCAAGTTCCGGCCCGTCGCTCACAGGGACGTGGCCCCGGAGGCTTCAGGGCCCGGGGTCCGCGGTCCCTTGGGCATCGCCCCTGCCCGACCACGCGGCGCTAGGCGCCGCCCGGCCGCATCCCGGGCCGGCCCTCCTGCCCGACAGCAGCTGGCCCGAAGCCACTGGGAGCCACCATCGTGTCGCCACGGCCCCACAGCCCCGGCGAGGCCACCCTTGCCCGCACACCACCCGCCGAGCTCAGGAGCCCGCCCCTGGCGGCCGGCAGGCCCGGGGAAGCGGCCCCTGCCCTCGATCCCGCTCCCGCACACGGCCGCGGCGGCGACACGGCGGGGGCTGGGCTTTTGCCAGAGGGAGCTGTGGAGGGACACACCCACCGGCACACAGGTGGCGGCCCCGGGGCGGGGCGCCGGTGGGGGCGGCCAGGTGCAGGTCGACGGGCTCGCTGGCCGAAGGCACGGCAACCGGGCCCGCGGCGGAGCCTGGGTCCGGGCCAGGCACCCCGGGGGCGTCTGGGGTGCGGCTGCCTTCCAGGGCCGCCTTCTGGCCCCCTGGCGGGCCGGGCCGGCGGGGAGCGCCCCCTCCGGCGCGCGCGCCGTGGTGGGAGGGGACTGAGGAGGCGGGGCCTGCAGCGGGGCCCCGGCGCGGGCGGAGCCGGCGGCCACCGCCCGAGGGCGAGTTAAAGGAGAAGGCGGAGCGGGAGGCAAAAAGCCTACAGCACCCGGTATTCCCAGGCGGTCTCCCATCCAAGTACTAACCAGGCCCGACCCTGCTTAGCTTCCGAGATCAGACGAGATCGGGCGCGTTCAGGGTGGTATGGCCGTAGACGGGACGGGGACGGCGGGCTGCCTCTTGAGGCCCACTTTCGCTGGCGCTTGCGCCTCACAGCCAGCCTGGCGGTCAGCCCGCCCCGGCAGGACCCCGTCGCCCGCCCAGGCAGGGGGAACGGAGGTCTCGGGTACCGGGCGGTGGCGGAGGCGGAGGGTTTGGCCACCCCCTCCCAGCCGAGGGCGGGCGTGACCCAGCGAACCCTTCGGCGCTTGGCGCCCCGCCCAAGATCCGGCCCGTCGCTCACAGGGACGTGGCCCCGGAGGCTTCAGGGCCCGGGGCCCGCGGTCCCTTGGGCATCGCCCCTGCCCGCCCACGCGGCGCTAGGCGCCGCCCAGCCGCAGCCCGGGGCGGCCCTCCTGCCCGACAGCAGCTGGCCCGAAACCACTGGGAGCCACCATCGTGTCGCCACGGCCCCTCAGCCCCGGCGAGGCCACCCTTGCCCGCACACCACCCGCCGAGCTCAGGAGCCCGCCCCTGGCGGCCGGCAGGCCCGGGGAAGAGGCCCCTGCCCTCGATCCCGCTCCCGCACCCGGCCGCGGCGGCGACACGGCGGGGGGCGGGGCTTTTGCCGGAGGGAGCTGTGGAGGGACACACCCACCGGCACACAGGTGGCGGCCCCGGGGCGGGGCCCCGGAGGGGGCGGCCAGGTGCAGGTCGAGGGGCTCGCTGGCCGAAGGGACGGCAACCGGGCCCGCGGCGGAGCCTGGGTCCGGGCCAGGCACCCTGGGGGCGTCTGGGGTGCGGCTGCCTTCCAGGGCCGCCTTCTGGCCGCCTGGCGGGCCGGGCCGGCGGGGAGCGCCCCCTCCGGCGCGTGCGCCGTGGTGGGAGGGGCCTGAGGAGGAGGGGCCTGCAGCGGGGCCCCGGCGCGGGCGGAGCCGGCGGCCACCGCCCGCGGGCGAGTAAAGGAGAAGGCGGAGCGGGAGGCAAAAAGCCTACAGCACCCGGTATTCCCAGGCGGTCTCCCATCCAAGTACTAACCAGGCCCGACCCTGCTTAGCTTCCGAGATCAGACGAGATCGGGCGCGTTCAGGGTGGTATGGCCGTAGACGGGGGCGGGGACGGCGGGCTGCCTCTTGAGGCCCACTTTCGCTGGCGCTTGCGCCTCACCGCCAGCCTGGCGGTCAGCCCGCCCCGGCAGGACCACGTCGCCCGCCCAGGCAGGGGGAACGGAGGTCTCGGGTACCGGGCGGTGGCGGAGGCGGAGGGTTTGGCCACCCCCTCCCAGCCGAGGGCGGGCGTGACCCAGCGAACCCTTCCGCGCTTGGCGCCCCGCCCAAGATCCGGCCCGTCGCTCACATGGACGTGGCCCCGGAGGCTTCAGGGCCCGGAGCCCGCGGTCCCTTGGGCATCGCACCTGCCCGCCCACGCGGCGCTAGGCGCCGCCCAGCCGCAGCCCGGGCCGGCCCTCCTGCCCGACAGCAGCTGGCCCGAAGCCACTAGGAGCCACCATCGTGTCGCCACGGCCCCTCAGCCCCGGCGAGGCCACCCTTGCCCGCACACCACCCGCCGAGATCAGGAGCCCGCCCCTGGCGGCCGGCAGGCCCGGGGAAGCGGCCCCTGCCCTCGATCCCGCTCCCGCACCCGGCAGCGGCGGCGACACGGCGGGGGGCGGGGCTTTTGCCGGAGGGAGCTGTGGAGGGACACACCCACCGGCACACAGGTGGCGGCCCCGTGGCGGGGCGCCGGTGGGGGCGGCCAGGTGCAGGTCGACGGGCTCGCTGGCCGAAGGGACGGCAACCGGGCCCGCGGCGGAGCCTGGGTCCGGGCCAGGCACCCCGGGGGCGTCTGGGGTGCGGCTGCCTTCCAGGGCCGCCTTCTGGCCGCCAGGCGGGCCGGGCCGGCGGGGAGCGCACCCTCCGGCGCGCGCGCCGTGGTGGGAGGGGCCTGAGGAGGCGGGGCCTGCAGCGGGGCCCCGGCGCGGGCGGAGCCGGCGGCCACCGCCCGCGGGCGAGTTAAAGGAGAAGGCGGAGCGGGAGGCAAAATGCCTACAACACCCGGTATTCCCAGGCGGTCTCCCATCCAAGTACTAACCAGGCCCGACCCTGCTTAGCTTCCGAGATCAGACGAGATCGGGCGCGTTCAGGGTAGTATGGCCGTAGACGGGGGCGGGGACGGCGGGCTGCCTCTTGAGGCCCACTTTCGCTGGCGCTTGCGCCTCACCGCCAGCCTGGCGGTCAGCCCGCCCCGGCAGGACCCCGTCGCCCGCCCAGCCAGGGGGAACGGAGGTCTCGGGTACCGGGCGGTGGCGGAGGCGGAGGGTTTGGCCACCCCCTCCCAGCCGAGGGCGGCGTGACCCAGCGAACCCTTCGGCGCTTGGCGCCCCGCCAAGATCCCGCCCGTCGCTCACAGGGACGTGGCCCCGGAGGCTTCAGTGCCCGGGGCCCGCGGTCCCTTGGGCATCGCCCCTGCCCGCCCACGCGGCGCTAGGCGCCGCCCAGCCGCAGCCCGGGCCGGCCCTCCTGCCCGACAGCAGCTGGCCCGAAGCCACTGGGAGCCACCATCGTGTCGCCACGGCCCCTCAGCCCCGGCGAGGCCACCCTTGCCCGCACACCACCCGCCGAGCTCAGGAGCCCGCCCCTGGCGGCCGGCAGGCCCGGGGAAGCGGCCCCTGCCCTCGATCCCGCTCCCGCACCCGGCCGCGGCGGCGACACGGCGGGGGGCGGGGCTTTTGCCGGAGGGAGCTGTGGAGGGACACACCCACCGGCACACAGGTGGCGGCCCCGGGGCGGGGCGCCGGTGGGGGCGGCCAGGTGCAGGTCGAGGGGCTCGCTGGCGGAAGGCACGGCAATCGGGCCCGCGGCGGAGCCTGGGTCCGGGCCAGGCACCCCGGGGGCGTCTGGGGTGCGGCTGCCTTCCAGGGCCGCCTTCTGGCCGCCTGGCGGGCCGGGCTGGCGGGGAGCGCCCCCTCCGGCGCGCGCGCCGTGGTGGGAGGGGCCTGAGGAGGCGGGGCCTGCAGCGGGGCCCCGGCGCGGGCGGAGCCGGCGGCCACCGCCCGCGGGCGAGTTAAAGGAGAAGGCGGAGCGGGAGGCAAAAAGCCTACAGCACCCGGTATTCACAGGCGGTCTCCCATCCAAGTACTAACCAGGCCCGACCCTGCTTAGCTTCCGAGATCAGACGAGATCGGGCGCGTTCAGGGTGGTATGGCCGTAGACGGGGGCGGGGACGGCGGGCTGCCTCTTGAGGCCCACTTTCGCTGGCGCTTGCGCCTCACCGCCAGCCTGGCGGTCAGCCCGCCCCGGCAGGACCCCGTCGCCCGCCCAGGCAGGGGGAACGGAGGTCTCGGGTACCGGGCGGTGGCGGAGGCGGAGGGTTTGGCCACCCCCTCCCAGCCGAGGGCGGGCGTGACCCAGCGAACCCTTCGGCGCTAGGCGCCCCGCCCAAGATCCGGCCCGTCGCTCACAGGGACGTGGCCCCGGAGGCTTCAGGGCCCGGGGCCCGCGGTCCCTTGGGCATCGCCCCTGCCCGCCCACGCGGCGCTAGGCGCCGCCCAGCCGCAGCCCGGGCCGGCCCTCCTGCCCGACAGCAGCTGGCACGAAGCCACTGGGAGCCACCATCGTGTCGCCACGGCCCCTCAGCCCCGGCGAGGCCACCCTTGCCCGCACACCACCCGCCGAGCTCAGGAGCCCGCCCCTGGCGGCCGGCAGGCCCGGGGAAGCGGCCCCTGCCCTCGATCCCGCTCCCGCACCCGGCCGCGGCGGCGACACGGCGGGGGGCGGGGCTTTTGCCGGAGGGAGCTGTGGAGGGACACACCCACCGGCACACAGGTGGCGGCCCCGGGGCGGGGCGCCGGTGGGGGCGGCCAGGTGCAGGTCGAGGGGCTCGCTGGCCGAAGGGACGGCAACCGGGCCCGCGGTGGAGCCTGGGTCCGGGCCAGGCACCCCGGGGGCGTCTGGGGTGCGGCTGCCTTCCAGGGCCGCCTTCTGGCCGCCTGGCGGGCCGGGCCGGCGGGGAGCGCCCCCTCCGGCGCGCGCGCCGTGGTGGGAGGGGCCTGAGGAGGCGGGGCCTGCAGCGGGGCCCCGGCGCGGGCGGAGCCGGCGGCCACCGCCCGCGGGCGAGTTAAAGGAGAAGGCGGAGCGGGAGGCAAAAAGCCTACAGCACCCGGTATTCCCAGGCGGTCTCCCATCCAAGTACTAACCAGGCCCGACCCTGCTTAGCTTCCGAGATCAGACGAGATCGGGCGCGTCCAGGGTGGTATGGCCGTAGACGGGGGCGGGGACGGCGGGCTGCCTCTTGAGGCCCACTTTCGCTGGCGCTTGCGCCTCACCGCCAGCCTGGCGGTCAGCCCGCCCCAGCAGGACCCCGTCGCCCGCCCAGGCAGGGGGAACGGATGTCTCGGGTACCGGGCGGTGGCGGAGGCGGAGGGTTTGGCCACCCCCTCCCAGCCGAGGGCGGGCGTGACCCAGCGAACCCTTCGGCGCTAGGCGCCCCGCCCAAGATCCGGCCCGTCGCTCACAGGGACGTGGCCCCGGAGGCTTCAGGGCCCGGGGCCCGCGGTGCCTTGGGCATCGCCCCTGCCCGCCCACGCGGCGCTAGGCGCCGCCCAGCCGCAGCCCGGGCCGGCCCTCCTGCCCGACAGCAGCTGGCCCGAAGCCACTGGGAGCCACCATCGTGTCGCCATGGCCCCTCAGCCCCGGCGAGGCCACCCTTGCCCGCACACCACCCGCCGAGCTCAGGAGCCCGCCCCTGGCGGCCGGCAGGCCCGGGGAAGCGGCCCCTGCCCTCGATCCCGCTCCCGCACCCGGCAGCGGCGGCGACACGGCGGGGGGCGGGGCTTTTGCCGGAGGGAGCTGTGGAGGGACACACCCACCGGCACACAGGGGGCGGCCCCGGGGCGGGGCGCCGGTGGGGGCGGCCAGGTGCAGGTCGACGGGCTCGCTGGCCGAAGGGACGGCAACCGGGCCCGCGGCGGAGCCTGGGTCCGGGCCAGGCACCCCGGGGGCGTCTGGGGTGCGGCTGCCTTCCAGGGCCGCCTTCTGGCCGCCTGGCGGGCCGGGCTGGCGGGGAGCGCCCCCTCCGGCGCGCGCGCCGTGGTGGGAGGGGCCTGAGGAGGCGGGGCCTGCAGCGGGGCCCCGGCGCGGGCGGAGCCGGCGTCCACCGCCCGCGGGCGATTTAAAGGAGAAGGCGGAGCGGGAGGCAAAAATCCTACAGCACCCGGTATTCCCAGGCGGTCTCCCATCCAAGTACTAACCAGGCCCGACCCTGCTTAGCTTCCGAGATCAGACGAGATCGGGCGCGTTCAGGGTGGTATGGCCGTAGACGGGGGCGGGGACGGCGGGCTGCCTCTTGAGGCCCACTTTCGCTGGCGCTTGCGCCTCACCGCCAGCCTGGCGGTCAGCCCGCCCCGGCAGGACCCCGTCGCCCGCCCAGGCAGGGGGAACGGAGGTCTCGGGTACCGGGCGGTGGCGGAGGCGGAGGGTTTGGCCACCCCCTCCCAGCCGAGGGCGGGCGTGACCCAGCGAACCCTTCGGCGCTAGGCGCCCCGCCCAAGATCCGGCCCGTCGCTCACAGGGACGTGGCCCCGGAGGCTTCAGGGCCCGGGGCCCGCGGTCCCTTGGGCATCGCCCCTGCCCGCCCACGCGGCGCTAGGCGCCGCCCAGCCGCAGCCCGGGCCGGCCCTCCTGCCCGACAGCAGCTGGCACGAAGCCACTGGGAGCCACCATCGTGTCGCCACGGCCCCTCAGCCCCGGCGAGGCCACCCTTGCCCGCACACCACCCGCCGAGCTCAGGAGCCCGCCCCTGGCGGCCGGCAGGCCCGGGGAAGCGGCCCCTGCCCTCGATCCCGCTCCCGCACCCGGCAGCGGCGGCGACACGGCGGGGGGCGGGGCTTTTGCCGGAGGGAGCTGTGGAGGGACACACCCACCGGCACACAGGTGGCGGCCCCGGGGCGGGGCGCCGGTGGGGGCGGCCAGGTGCAGGTCGACGGGCTCGCTGGCCGAAGGGACGGCAACCGGGCCCGCGGCGGAGCCTGGGTCCGGGCCAGGCACCCCGGGGGCGTCTGGGGTGCGGCTGCCTTCCAGGGCCGCCTTCTTGCCGCCTGGCGGGCCGGGCCGGCGGGGAGCGCCCCCTCCGGCGCGCGTGCCGTGGTGGGAGGGGCCTGAGGAGGCGGGGCCTGCAGCGGGGCCCCGGCGCGGGCGGAGCCGGCGGCCACCGCCCGCGGGCGATTTAAAGGAGAAGGCGGAGCGGGAGGCAAAAAGGCTACAGCACCCGGTATTCCCAGGCGGTCTCCCATCCAAGTACTAACCAGGCCCGACCCTGCTTAGCTTCCGAGATCAGACGAGATCGGGCGCGTTCAGGGTAGTATGGCCGTAGACGGGGGCGGGGACGGCGGGCTGCCTCTTGAGGCCCACTTTCGCTGGCGCTTGCGCCTCACCGCCAGCCTGGCGGTCAGCCCGCCCCGGCAGGACCCCGTCGCCCGCCCAGGCAGGGGGAACGGAGGTCTCGGGTACCGGGCGGTGGCGGAGGCGGAGGGTTTGGCCACCCCCTCCCAGCCGAGGGCGGGCGTGACCCAGCGAACCCTTCGGCGCTTGGCGCCCCGCCAAGATCCCGCCCGTCGCTCACAGGGACGTGGCCCCGGAGGCTTCAGTGCCCGGGGCCCGCGGTCCCTTGGGCATCGCCCCTGCCCGCCCACGCGGCGCTAGGCGCCGCCCAGCCGCAACCCGGGCCGGCCCTCCTGCCCGACAGCAGCTGGCCCGAAGCCACTGGGAGCCACCATCGTGTCGCCACGGCCCCTCAGCCCCGGCGAGGCCACCCTTGCCCGCACACCACCCGCCGAGCTCAGGAGCCCGCCCCTGGCGGCCGGCAGGCCCGGGGAAGCGGCCCCTGCCCTCGATCCCGCTCCCGCACCTGGCAGCGGCGGCGACACGGCGGGGGGCGGGGCTTTTGCTGGAGGGAGCTGTGGAGGGACACAGCCACCGGCACACAGGTGGCGGCCCCGGGGCGGGGCGCCGGTGGGGGCGGCCAGGTGCAGGTCGACGGGCTCGCTGGCCGAAGGGACGGCAACCGGGCCCGCGGCGGAGCCTGGGTCCGGGCCAGGCACCCCGGGGGCGTCTGGGGTGCGGCTGCCTTCCAGGGCCGCCTTCTGGCCGCCTGGCGGGCCGGGCCGGCGGGGAGCGCCCCCTCCGGCGCGCGTGCCGTGGTGGGAGGGGCCTGAGGAGGCGGGGCCTGCAGCGGGGCCCCGGCGCGGGCGGAGCCGGCGGCCACCGCCCGCGGGCGAGTTAAAGGAGAAGGCGGAGCGGGAGGCAAAAAGCCTACAGCACCCGGTATTCCCAGGCGGTCTCCCATCCAAGTACTAACCAGGCCCGACCCTGCTTAGCTTCCGAGATCAGACGAGATCGGGCGCGTTCAGGGTAGTATGGCCGTAGACGGGGGCGGGGACGGCGGGCTGCCTCTTGAGGCCCACTTTCGCTGGCGCTTGCGCCTCACCGCCAGCCTGGCGGTCAGCCCGCCCCGGCAGGACCCCGTCGCCCGCCCAGGCAGGGGGAACGGAGGTCTCGGGTACCGGGCGGTGGCGGAGGCGGAGGGTTTGGCCACCCCCTCCCAGCCGAGGGCGGGCGTGACCCAGCGAACCCTTCGGCGCTTGGCGCCCCGCCAAGATCCCGCCCGTCGCTCACAGTGACGTGGCCCCGGAGGCTTCAGTGCCCGGGGCCCGCGGTCCCTTGGGCATCGCCCCTGCCCGCCCACGCGGCGCTAGGCGCCGCCCAGCCGCAACCCGGGCCGGCCCTCCTGCCCGACAGCAGCTGGCCCGAAGCCACTGGGAGCCACCATCGTGTCGCCACGGCCCCTCAGCCCCGGCGAGGCCACCCTTGCCCGCACACCACCTGCCGGGCTCAGGAGCCCGCCCCTGGCGGCCGGCAGGCCCGGGGAAGCAGCCCCTGCCCTCGATCCCGCTCCCGCACCCGGCCGCGGCGGCGACACGGCGGGGGGCGGGGCTTTTGCCGGAGGGAGCTGTGGAGGGACACACCCACCGGCACACAGGTGGCGGCCCCGGGGCGGGGCGCCGGTGGGGGCGGCCAGGTGCAGGTCGAGGGGCTCGCTGGCCGAAGGGACGGCAACCGGGCCCGCGGCGGAGCCTGGGTCCGGGCCAGGCACCCCGGGGGCGTCTGGGGTGCGGCTGCCTTCCAGGGCCGCCTTCTGGCCGCCTGGCGGGCCGGGCCGGCGGGGAGCGCCCCCTCCGGCGCGCGCGCCGTGGTGGGAGGGGCCTGAGGAGGCGGGGCCTGCAGCGGGGCCCCGGCGCCGGCGGAGCCGGCGGCCACCGCCCGCGGGCGAGTTAAAGGAGAAGGCGGAGCGGGAGGCAAAAAGCCTACAGCACCCGGTATTCCCAGGCGGTCTCCCATCCAAGTACTAACCAGGCCCGACCCTGCTTAGCTTCCGAGATCAGACGAGATCGGGCGCGTTCAGGGTAGTATGGCCGTAGACGGGGGCGGGGACGGCGGGCTGCCTCTTGAGGCCCACTTTCGCTGGCGCTTGCGCCTCACCGCCAGCCTGGCGGTCAGCCCACCCCGGCAGGACCCCGTCGCCCGCCCAGGCAGGGGGAACGGAGGTCTCGGGTACCGGGCGGTGGCGGAGGCGGAGGGTTTGGCCACCCCCTCCCAGCCGAGGGCGGGCGTGACCCAGCGAACACTTCGGCGCTTGGCGCCCCGCCAAGATCCCGCCCGTCGCTCACAGGGACGTGGCCCCGGAGGCTTCAGGGCCCGGGGCCCGCGGTCCCTTGGGCATCGCCCCTGCCCGCTCACGCGGCGCTAGGCGCCGCCCGGCCGCAGCCCGGGCCGGCCCTCCTGCCCGACAGCAGCTGGCCCGAAGCCACTGGGAGCCACCATCGTGTCGCCACGGCCCCTCAGCCCCGGCGAGGCCACCCTTGCCCGCACACCACCCGCCGAGCTCAGGAGCCCGCCCCTGGGGCCGGCAGGCCC
The DNA here is from genome assembly GCF_059928025.1 of Delphinapterus leucas. Classification (NCBI taxonomy): domain Eukaryota; kingdom Metazoa; phylum Chordata; class Mammalia; order Artiodactyla; family Monodontidae; genus Delphinapterus; species Delphinapterus leucas. Next base: position 29,037,944 of record NC_143147.1, on the reverse strand, counting down.
GGGGAAGCGGCCCCTGCTCTCGATCCCGCTCCCGCACCGGGCCGCGGCGGCGACACGGCGGGGGCGGGGCTTTTGCCGGAGGGAGCTGTGGAGGGACACACCCACCGGCACACAGGTGGCGGCCCCGGGGCGGGGCGCCGGTGGGGGCGGCCAGGTGCAGGTCGACGGGCTCGCTGGCCGAAGGCACGGCAACCGGGCCCGCGGCGGAGCCTGGGTCCGGGCCAGGCACCCCGGGGGCGTCTGGGGTGCGGCTGCCTTCCAGGGCCGCCTTCTGGCCGCCTGGCGGGCCGGGCCGGCGGGGAGCGCCCCCTCCGGCGCGCGCGCCGTGGTGCGAGGGGCCTGAGGAGGCGGGGCCTGCAGCGGAGCCCCGGCGCGGGCGGAGCCGGCGGCCAGCGCCCGCGGGCGAGTTCAAGGAGAAGGCGGAGCGGGAGGCAAAACGCCTACAGCACCCGGTATTCCCAGGAGGTCTCCCATCCAAGTATTAACCAGGCCCGACCCTGCTTAGCTTCCGAGATCAGACGAGATCGGGCGCGTTCAGGGTGGTATGGCCGTAGACGGGACGGGGACGGCGGGCTGCCTCTTGAGGCCCACTTTCGCTGGCGCTTGCGACTCACCGCCAGCCTGGCGGTCAGCCCGCCCCGGCAGGACCCCGTCGCCCGCCCAGGCAGGGGGAACGGAGGTCTCGGGTACCGGGCGGTGGCGGAGGCGGAGGGTTTGGCCACCCCCTCCCAGCCGAGGGCGGGCGTGACCCAGCGAACCCTTCGGCGCTTGGCGCCCCGCCCAAGATCCGGCCCGTCGCTCACAGGGACGTGGCCCCGGAGGCTTCAGGGCCCGGGGCCCGCGGTCCCTTGGGCATCGCCCCTGCCCGACCACGCGGCGCTAGGCGCCGCCCGGCCGCATCCCGGGCCGGCCCTCCTGCCCGACAGCAGCTGGCCCGAAGCCACTGGGAGCCACCATCGTGTCGCCACGGCCCCACAGCCCCGGCGAGGCCACCCTTGCCCGCACACCACCCGCCGAGCTCAGGAGCCCGCCCCTGGCGGCCGGCAGGCCCGGGGAAGCGGCCCCTGCCCTCGATCCCGCTCCCGCACACGGCCGCGGCGGCGACACGGCGGGGGCTGGGCTTTTGCGAGAGGGAGCTGTGGAGGGACACACCCACCGGCACACAGGTGGCGGCCCCGGGGCGGGGCGCCGGTGGGGGCGGCCAGGTGCAGGTCGACGGGCTCGCTGGCCGAAGGCACGGCAACCGGGCCCGCGGCGGAGCCTGGGTCCGGGCCAGGCACCCCGGGGGCGTCTGGGGTGCGGCTGCCTTCCAGGGCCGCCTTCTGGCCCCCTGGCGGGCCGGGCCGGCGTGGAGCGCCCCCTCCGGCGCGCGCGCCGTGGTGGGAGGGGCCTGAGGAGGCGGGGCCTGCAGCGGGGCCCCGGCGCGGGCGGAGCCGGCGGCCACCGCCCGCGGGCGAGTTAAAGGAGAAGGCGGAGCGGGAGGCAAAAAGCCTACAGCACCCGGTATTCCCAGGCGGTCTCCCATCCAAGTACTAACCAGGCCCGACCCTGCTTAGCTTCCGAGATCAGACGAGATCGGGCGCGTTCAGGGTGGCATGGCCGTAGACGGGACGGGGACGGCGGGCTGCCTCTTGAGGCCCACTTTCGCTGGCGCTTGCGCCTCACCGCCAGCCTGGCGGTCAGCCCGCCCCGGCAGGACCCCGTCGCCCGCCCAGGCAGGGGGAACGGAGGTCTCGGGTACCAGGCGGTGGCGGAGGCGGAGGGTTTGGCCACCCCCTCCCAGCCGAGGGCGGGCGTGACCCAGCGAACCATTCGGCGCTTGGCGCCCCGCCCAAGATCCGGCCCGTCGCTCACAGGGACGTGGCCCCGGAGGCTTCAGGGCCCGGGGCCCGCGGTCCCTTGGGCATCGCCCCTGCCCGCCCACGCGGCGCTAGGCGCCGCCCAGCCGCAGCCCGGGGCGGCCCTCCTGCCCGACAGCAGCTGGCCCGAAACCACTGGGAGCCACCATCGTGTCGCCACGGCCCCTCAGCCCCGGCGAGGCCACCCTTGCCCGCACACCACCCGCCGAGCTCAGGAGCCCGCCCCTGGCGGCCGGCAGGCCCGGGGAAGAGGCCCCTGCCCTCGATCCCGCTCCCGCACCCGGCCGCGCCGGCGACACGGCGGGGGGCGGGGCTTTTGCCGGAGGGAGCTGTGGAGGGACACACCCACCGGCACACAGGTGGCGGCCCCGGGGCGGGGCGCCGGAGGGGGCGGCCAGGTGCAGGTCGAGGGGCTCGCTGGCCGAAGGGACGGCAACCGGGCCCACGGCGGAGCCTGGGTCCGGGCCAGGCACCCTGGGGGCGTCTGGGGTGCGGCTGCCTTCCAGGGCCGCCTTCTGGCCGCCTGGCGGGCCGGGCCGGCGGGGAGCGCCCCCTCCGGCGCGTGCGCCGTGGTGGGAGGGGCCTGAGGAGGAGGGGCCTGCAGCGGGGCCCCGGCGCGGGCGGAGCCGGCGGCCACCGCCCGCGGGCGAGTAAAGGAGAAGGCGGAGCGGGAGGCAAAAAGCCTACAGCACCCGGTATTCCCAGGCGGTCTCCCATCCAAGTACTAACCAGGCCCGACCCTGCTTAAGCTTCCGAGATCAGACGAGATCGGGCGCGTTCAGGGTGGTATGGCCGTAGACGGGGGCGGGGACGGCGGGCTGCCTCTTGAGGCCCACTTTCGCTGGCGCTTGCGCCTCACCGACAGCCTGGCGGTCAGCCCGCCCCGGCAGGACCCCGTCGCCCGCCCAGGCAGGGGGAACGGAGGTCTCGGGTACCGGGCGGTGGCGGAGGCGGAGGGTTTGGCCACCCCCTCCCAGCCGAGGGCGGGCGTGACCCAGCGAACCCTTCGGCGCTTGGCGCCCCGCCAAGATCCCGCCCGTCGCTCACAGGGACGTGGCCCCGGAGGCTTCAGGGCCCGGGGCCCACGGTCCCTTGGGCATCGCCCCTGCCCGCCCACGCGGCGCTAGGCGCCGCCCGGCCGCAGCCCGGGCCGGCCCTCCTGCCCGACAGCAGCTGGCCCGAAGCCACTGGGAGCCACCATCGTGTCGCCACGGCCCCTCAGCCCCGGCGAGGCCACCCTTGCCCGCACACCACCCGCCGAGCTCAGGAGCCCGCCCCTGGCGGCCGGCAGGCCCGGGGAAGCGGCCCCTGCCCTCGATCCCGCTCCCGCACCCGGCCGCGGCGGCGACACGGCGGGGGCGGGGCTTTTGCCGGAGGGAGCTGTGGAGGGACACACCCACCGGCACACAGGTGGCGGCCCCGGGGCGGGGCGCCGGTGGGGGCGGCCAAGTGCAGGTCGACGGGCTCGCTGGCCGAAGGCACGGCAACCGGGCCCGCGGCGGAGCCTGGGTCCGGGCCAGGCACCCCGGGGGCATCTGGGGTGCGGCTGCCTTCCAGGGCCGCCTTCTGGCCGCCTGGCGGGCCGGACCGGCGGGGAGCGCCCCCTCCGGCGCGCGCGCCGTGGTGCGAGGGGCCTGAGGAGGCGGGGCCTGCAGCGGAGCCCCGGCGCGGGCGGAGCCGGCGGCCACCGCCCGCGGGCGAGTTCAAGGAGAAGGCGGAGCGGGAGGCAAAAAGCCTACAGCACCCGGTATTCCCAGGCGGTCTCCCATCCAAGTACTAACCAGGCCCGACCCTGCTTAGCTTCCGAGATCAGACGAGATCGGGCGCGTTCAGGGTGGTATGGCCGTAGACGGGACGGGGACGGCGGGCTGCCTCTTGAGGCCCACTTTCGCTGGCGCTTGCGCCTCACCGCCAGCCTGGCGGTCAGCCCGCCCCGGCAGGACCCCGTCGCCCGCCCAGGCAGGGGGAACGGAGGTCTCGGGTACCGGGCGGTGGCGGAGGCGGAGGGTTTGGCCACCCCCTCCCAGCCGAGGGCGGGCGTGACCCAGCGAACCCTTCGGCGCTTGGCGCCCCGCCCAAGATCCGGCCCGTCGCTCACAGGGACGTGGCCCCGGAGGCTTCAGGGCCCGGGGCCCGCGGTCCCTTGGGCATCGCCCCTGTCCGCCCACGCGGCGCTAGGCGCCGCCCGGCCGCAGCCCGGGCCGGCCCTCCTGCCCGACAGCAGCTGGCCCGAAGCCACTGGGAGCCACCATCGTGTCGCCACGGCCCCTCAGCCCCGGCGAGGCCACCCTTGCCCGCACACCACCCGCCGGGCTCAGTAGCCCGCCCCTGGCGGACGGCAGGCCAGGGGAAGCGGCCCCTGCCCTCGATCCCGCTCCCGCACCCGGCCGCGGCGGCGACACGGCGGGGGGCGGGGCTTTTGCCGGAGGGAGCTGTGGAGGGACACACCCACCGGCACACAGGTGGCGGCCCCGGGGCGGGTCGCCGGTGGTGGCGGCCAGGTGCAGGTCGAGGGGCTCGCTGGCGGAAGGCACGGCAATCGGGCCCGCGGCGGAGCCTGGGTCTGGGCCAGGCACCCCGGGGGCGTCTGGGGTGCGGCTGCCTTCCAGGGCCGCCTTCTGGCCGCCTGGCGGGCCGGGCTGGCGGGGAGCGCCCCCTCCGGCGCGCGCGCCGTGGTGGGAGGGGCCTGAGGAGGCGGGGCCTGCAGCGGGACCCGGGCGCGGGCGGAGCCGGCGGCCACCGCCCGCGGGCGAGTTAAAGGAGAAGGCGGAGCGGGAGGCAAAAACCCTACAGCACCCGGTATTCCCAGGCGGTCTCCCATCCAAGTACTAACCAGGCCCGACCCTGCTTAGCTTCCGAGATCAGACGAGATCGGGCGCGTTCAGGGTGGTATGGCCGTAGACGGGGGCGGGGACGGCGGGCTGCCTCTTGAGGCCCACTTTCGCTGGCGCTTGCGCCTCACCGCCAGCCTGGCGGTCAGCCCGCCCCGGCAGGACCCCGTCGCCCGCCCAGGCAGGGGGAACGGAGGTCTCGGGTACCGGGCGGTGGCGGAGGCGGAGGGTTTGGCCACCCCCTCCCAGCCGAGGGCGGGCGTGACCCAGCGAACCCTTCGGCGCTTGGCGCCCCGCCAAGATCCCGCCCGTCGCTCACAGGGACGTGGCCCCGGAGGCTTCAATGCCCGGGGCCCGCGGTCCCTTGGGCATCGCCCCTGCCCGCCCACGCGGCGCTAGGCGCCGCCCAGCCGCAACCCGGGCCGGCCCTCCTGCCCGACAGCAGCTGGCCCGAAGCCACTGGGAGCCACCATCGTGTCGCCACGGCCCCTCAGCCCCGGCGAGGCCACCCTTGCCCGCACACCACCCGCCGAGCTCAGGAGCCCGCCCCTGGCGGCCGGCAGGCCCGGGGAAGCGGCCCCTGCCCTCGATCCCGCTCCCGCACCCGGCAGCGGCGGCGACACGGCGGGGGGCGGGGCTTTTGCCGGAGGGAGCTGTGGAGGGACACAGCCACCGGCACACAGGTGGCGGCCCCGGGGCGGGGCGCCGGTGGGGGCGGCCAGGTGCAGGTCGACGGGCTCGCTGGCCGAAGGGACGGCAACCGGGCCCGCGGCGGAGCCTGGGTCCGGGCCAGGCACCCCGGGGGCGTCTGGGGTGCGGCTGCCTTCCAGGGCCGCCTTCTGGCCGCCTGGCGGGCCGGGCCGGCGGGGAGCGCCCCCTCCGGCGCGCGTGCCGTGGTGGGAGGGGCCTGAGGAGGCGGGGCCTGCAGCGGGGCCCCGGCGCGGGCGGAGCCGGCGGCCACCGCCCGCGGGCGAGTTAAAGGAGAAGGCGGAGCGGGAGGCAAAAAGCCTACAGCACCCGGTATTCCCAGGCGGTCTCCCATCCAAGTACTAACCAGGCCCGACCCTGCTTAGCTTCCGAGATCAGACGAGATCGGGCGCGTTCAGGGTAGTATGGCCGTAGACGGGGGCGGGGACGGCGGGCTGCCTCTTGAGGCCCACTTTGGCTGGCGCTTGCGCCTCACCGCCAGCCTGGCGGTCAGCCCGCCCCGGCAGGACCCCGTCGCCCGCCCAGGCAGGGGGAACGGAGGTCTCGGGTACCGGGCGGTGGCGGAGGCGGAGGGTTTGGCCACCCCCTCCCAGCCGAGGGCGGGCGTGACCCAGCGAACCCTTCGGCGCTTGGCGCCCCGCCAAGATCCCGCCCGTCGCTCACAGGGACGTGGCCCCGGAGGCTTCAGTGCCCGGGGCCCGCGGTCCCTTGGGCATCGCCCCTGCCCGCCCACGCGGCGCTAGGCGCCGCCCAGCCGCAACCCGGGCCGGCCCTCCTGCCCGACAGCAGCTGGCCCGAAGCCACTGGGAGCCACCATCGTGTCGCCACGGCCCCTCAGCCCCGGCGAGGCCACCCTTGCCCGCACACCACCTGCCGGGCTCAGGAGCCCGCCCCTGGCGGCCGGCAGGCCCGGGGAAGCAGCCCCTGCCCTCGATCCCGCTCCCGCACCCGGCCGCGGCGGCGACACGGCGGGGGGCGAGGCTTTTGCCGGAGGGAGCTGTGGAGGGACACACCCACCGGCACACAGGTGGCGGCACCGGGGCGGGGCGCCGGTGGGGGCGGCCAGGTGCAGGTCGAGGGGCTCGCTGGCCGAAGGGACGGCAACCGGGCCCGCGGCGGAGCCTGGGTCCGGGCCAGGCACCCCGGGGGCGTCTGGGGTGCGGCTGCCTTCCAGGGCCGCCTTCTGGCCGCCTGGCGGGCCGGGCCGGCGGGGAGCGCCCCCTCCGGCGCGCGCGCCGTGGTGGGAGGGGCCTGAGGAGGCGGGGCCTGCAGCGGGGCCCCGGCGCGGGCGGAGCCGGCGGCCACCGCCCGCGGGCGAGTTAAAGGAGAAGGCGGAGCAGGAGGCAAAAAGCCTACAGCACCCGGTATTCCCAGGCGGTCTCCCATCCAAGTACTAACCAGGCCCGACCCTGCTTAGCTTCCGAGATCAGACGAGATCGGGCGCGTTCAGGGTGGTATGGCCGTAGACGGGGGCGGGGACGGCGGGCTGCCTCCTGAGGCCCACTTTCGCTGTCGCTTGCGCCTCACCGCCAGCCTGGCGGTCAGCCCGCCCCGGCGGGACCCCGTCGCCCGCCCAGGCAGGGGGAGCGGAGGTCTCGGGTACCAGGCGGTGGCGGAGGCGGAGGGTTTGGCCACCCCCTCCCAGCCGAGGGCGGGCGTGACCCAGCGAACCCTTCGGCGCTTGGCGCCCCGCCCAAGATCCGGCCCGTCGCTCACAGGGACGTGGCCCCGGAGGCTTCAGGGCCCGGGGCCCGCGGTCCCTTGGGCATCGCCCCTGTCCGCCCACGCGGCGCTAGGCGCCTCCCGGCCGCAGCCCGGGCCGGCCCTCCTGCCCGACAGCAGCTGGCCCGAAGCCACTGGGAGCCACCATCGTGTCGCCACGGCCCCTCAGCCCCGGCGAGGCCACCCTTGCCCGCACACCACCCGCCGAGCTCAGGAGCCCGCCCCTGGCGGCTGGCAGGCCCGGGGAAGCGGCCCCTGCCCTCGATCCCGCTCCCGCACCCGGCCGCGGCGGCGACACGGCGGGGGGCGGGGCTTTTGCCGGAGGGAGCTGTGGAGGGACACACCCACCGGCACACAGGTGGCGGCCCCGGGGCGGGGCGCCGGTGGGGGCGGCCAGGTGCAGGTCGAGGGGCTCGCTGGCCGAAGGGACGGCAACCGGGCCCGCGGCGGAGCCTGGGTCCGGGCCAGGCACCCCGGGGGCGTCTGGGGTGCGGCTGCCTTCCAGGGCCGCCTTCTGGCCGCCTGGCGGGCCGGGCCGGCGGGGAGCGCCCCCTCCGGCGCGCGCGCCGTGGTGGGAGGGGCCTGAGGAGGCGGGGCCTGCAGCGGGGCCCCGGCGCCGGTGGAGCCGGCGGCCACCGCCCGCGGGCGAGTTAAAGGAGAAGGCGGAGCGGGAGGCAAAAAGCCTACAGCACCCGGTATTCCCAGGCGGTCTCCCATCCAAGTACTAACCAGGCCCGACCCTGCTTAGCTTCCGAGATCAGACGAGATCGGGCGCGTTCAGGGTGGTATGGCCGTAGACGGGGGCGGGGACGGCGGGCTGCCTCTTGAGGCCCACTTTCGCTGGCGCTTGCGCCTCACCGCCAGCCTGGCGGTCAGCCCGCCCCGGCAGGACCCCGTCGCCCGCCCAGGAAGGGGGAACGGAGGTCTCGGGTACCGGGCGGTGGCGGAGGCGGAGGGTTTGGCCACCCCCTCCCAGCCGAGGGCGGGCGTGACCCAGCGAACACTTCGGCGCTTGGCGCCCCGCCAAGATCCCGCCCGTCGCTCACAGGGACGTGGCCCCGGAGGCTTCAGGGCCCGGGGCCCGCGGTCCCTTGGGCATCGCCCCTGCCCGCTCACGCGGCGCTAGGCGCCGCCCGGCCGCAGCCCGGGCCGGCCCTCCTGCCCGACAGCAGCTGGCCCGAAGCCACTGGGAGCCACCATCGTGTCGCCACGGCCCCTCAGCCCCGGCGAGGCCACCCTTGCCCGCACACCACCCGCCGAGCTCAGGAGCCCGCCCCTGGGGCCGGCAGGCCCGGGGAAGCGGCCCCTGCTCTGGATCCCGCTCCCGCACCCGGCCGCGGCGGCGACACGGCGGGGGCGGGGCTTTTGCCGGAGGGAGCTGTGGAGGGACACACCCACCGGCACACAGGTGGCGGCCCCGGGGCGGGGCGCCGGTGGGGGCGGCCAGGTGCAGGTCGAGGGGCTCGCTGGCCGAAGGGACGGCAACCGGGCCCGCGGCGGAGCCTGGGTCCGGGCCAGGCACCCCGGGGGCGTCTGGGGTGCGGCTGCCTTCCAGGGCCGCCTTCTGGCCGCTTGGCGGGCCGGGCCGGCGGGGAGCGCCCGCTCCGGCGCGCGCGCCGTGCTGGGAGGGGCCTGAGGAGGCGGGGCCTGCAGCGGGGCCCCGGCGCCGGCGGAGCCGGCGGCCACCGCCCGCGGGCGAGTTAAAGGAGAAGGCGGAGCGGGAGGCAAAAAGCCTACAGCACCCGGTATTCCCAGGCGGTCTCCCATCCAAGTACTAACCAGGCCCGACCCTGCTTAGCTTCCGAGATCAGACGAGATCGGGCGCGTTCAGGGTGGTATGGCCGTAGACGGGGGCGGGGACGGCGGGCTGCCTCTTGAGGCCCACTTTCGCTGGCGCTTGCGCCTCACCGCCAGCCTGGCGGTCAGCCCGCCCCGGCAGGACCCCGTCGCCCGCCCAGGAAGGGGGAACGGAGGTCTCGGGTACCGGGCGGTGGCGGAGGCGGAGGGTTTGGCCACCCCCTCCCAGCCGAGGGCGGGCGTGACCCAGCGAACCCTTCGGCGCTTGGCGCCCCGCCCAAGATCCGGCCCGTCGCTCACAGGGACGTGGCCCCGGAGGCTTCAGGGCCCGGGGCCCGCGGTCCCTTGGGCATCGCCCCTGTCCGCCCACGCGGCGCTAGGCGCCGCCCGGCCGCAGCCCGGGCCGGCCCTCCTGCCCGACAGCAGCTGGCCCGAAGCCACTGGGAGCCACCATCGTGTCGCCACGGCCCCTCAGCCCCGGCGAGGCCACCCTTGCCCGCACACCACCCGCCGGGCTCAGTAGCCCGCCCCTGGCGGACGGCAGGCCAGGGGAAGCGGCCCCTGCCCTCGATCCCGCTCCCGCACCCGGCCGCGGCGGCGACACGGCGGGGGGCGGGGCTTTTGCCGGAGGGAGCTGTGGAGGGACACACCCACCGGCACACAGGTGGCGGCCCCGGGGCGGGGCGCCGGTGGGGGCGGCCAGGTGCAGGTCGAGGGGCTCGCTGGCCGAAGGGACGGCAACCGGGCCCGCGGCGGAGCCTGGGTCCGGGCCAGGCACCCCGGGGGCGTCTGGGGTGCGGCTGCCTTCCAGGGCCGCCTTCTGGCTGGGCCGGCGGGGAGCGCCCCCTCCGGCGCGCGCGCCGTGGTGGGAGGGGCCTGAGGAGGCGGGGCCTGCAGCGGGGCCCCGGCGCGGGCCGAGCCGGCGGCCACCGCCCGCGGGCGAGTTAAAGGAGAAGGCGGAGCGGGAGGCAAAAAGCCTACAGCACCCGGTATTCCCAGGCGGTCTCCCATCCAAGTACTAACCAGGCCCGACCCTGCTTAGCTTCCGAGATCAGACGAGATCGGGCGCGTTCAGGGTGGTATGGCCGTAGACGGGGGCGGGGACGGCGGGCTGCCTCTTGAGGCCCACTTTCGCTGGCGCTTGCGCCTCACCGCCAGCCTGGCGGTCAGCCCGCCCCGGCAGGACCCCGTCGCCCGCCCAGGCAGGGGGAACGGAGGTCTCGGGTACCGGGCGGTGGCGGAGGCGGAGGGTTTGGCCACCCCCTCCCAGCCGAGGGCGGGCGTGACCCAGCGAACCCTTCCGCGCTTGGCGCCCCGCCCAAGATCCGGCCCGTCGCTCACATGGACGTGGCCCCGGAGGCTTCAGGGCCCGGGGCCCGCGGTCCCTTGGGCATCGCCCCGGCCCGCCCACGCTGCGCTAGGCGCCGCCCAGCCGCAACCCGGGCCGGCCCTCCTGCCCGACAGCAGCTGGCCCGAAGCCACTGGGAGCCACCATCGTGTCGCCACGGCCCCTCAGCCCCGGCGAGGCCACCCTTGCCCGCACACCACCCGCCGAGATCAGGAGCCCGCCCCTGGCGGCCGGCAGGCCCGGGGAAGCGGCCCCTGCCCTCGATCCCGCTCCCGCACCCGGCAGCGGCGGCGACACGGCGGGGGGCGGGGCTTTTGCCGGAGGGAGCTGTGGAGGGACACACCCACCGGCAAACAGGTGGCGGCCCCGTGGCGGGGCGCCGGTGGGGGCGGCCAGGTGCAGGTCGACGGGCTCGCTGGCCGAAGGGACGGCAACCGGGCCCGCGGCGGAGCCTGGGTCCGGGCCAGGCACCCCGGGGGCGTCTGGGGTGCGGCTGCCTTCCAGGGCCGCCTTCTGGCCGCCTGGCGGGCCGGGCCGGCGGGGAGCGCCCCCTCCGGCGCGCGCGCCGTGGTGGGAGGGGCCTGAGGAGGCGGGGCCTGCAGCGGGGCCCCGGCGCGGGCGGAGCCGGCGGCCACCGCCCGCGGGCGAGTTAAAGGAGAAGGCGGAGCGGGAGGCAAAATGCCTACAGCACCCGGTATTCCCAGGCGGTCTCCCATCCAAGTACTAACCAGGCCCGACCCTGCTTAGCTTCCGAGATCAGACGAGATCGGGCGCGTTCAGGGTAGTATGGCCGTAGACAGGGGCGGGGACGGCGGGCTGCCTCTTGAGGCCCACTTTCGCTGGCGCTTGCGCCTCACCGCCAGCCTGGCGGTCAGCCCGCCCCGGCAGGACCCCGTCGCCCGCCCAGGCAGGGGGAACGGAGGTCTCGGGTACCGGGCGGTGGCGGAGGCGGAGGGTTTGGCCACCCCCTCCCAGCCGAGGGCGGGCGTGACCCAGCGAACCCTTCGGCGCTTGGCGCCCCGCCCAAGATCCGGCCCGTCGCTCACAGGGACGTGGCCCCGGAGGCTTCAGGGCCCGGGGCCCGCGGTCCCTTGGGCATCGCCCCTGCCCGCCCACGCGGCGCTAGGCGCCGCCCATCCGCAGCCCGGTCCGGCCCTCCTGCCCGACAGCAGCTGGCCCGAAGCCACTGGGAGCCACCATCGTGTCGCCACGGCCCCTCAGCCCCGGCGAGGCCACCCTTGCCCGCACACCACCCGCCGAGCTCAGGAGCCCGCCCCTGGCGGCCGGCAGGCCCCTGGGAAGCGGCCCCTGCCCTGGATCCCGCTCCCGCACCCGGCCGCGGCGGCGACACGGCGGGGGGCGGGGCTTTTGCCGGAGGGAGCTGTGGAGGGACACACCCACCGGCACAAAGGTGGCGGCCCCGGGGCGGGGCGCCGGTGGGGGCGGCCAGGTGCAGGTCGAGGGGCTCGCTGGCCGAAGGGACGGCAACCGGGCCCGCGGCGGAGCCTGGGTCCGGGCCAGGCACCCCGGGGGCGTCTGGGGTGCGGCTGCCTTCCAGGGCCGCCTTCTGGTCGCCTGGCGGGCCGGGCCGGCGGGGAGCGCCCCCTCCGGCGCGCGCGCCGTGGTGGGAGGGGCCTGAGGAGGCGGGGCCTGCAGCGGGGCCCCGGCGCGGGCGGAGCCGGCGGCCACCGCCCGCGGGCGAGTTAAAGGAGAAGGCGGAGCGGGAGGCAAAAAGCCTACAGCACCCGGTATTCCCAGGCGGTCTCCCATCCAAGTACTAACCAGGCCCGACCCTGCTTAGCTTCCGAGATCAGACGAGATCGGGCGCGTTCAGGGTGGTATGGCCGTAGACGGGGGCGGGGACGGCGGGCTGTCTCTTGAGGCCCACTTTCGCTGGCGCTTGCGCCTCACCGCCAGCCTGGCGGTCAGCCCGCCCCGGCAGGACCCCGTCGCCCGCCCAGGCAGGGGGAACGGAGGTCTCGGGTACCGGGCGGTGGCGGAGGCGGAGGGTTTGGCCACCCCCTCCCAGCCGAGGGCGGCGTGACCCAGCGAACCCTTCGGCGCTTGGCGCCCCGCCAAGATCCCGCCCGTCGCTCACAGGGACGTGGCCCCGGAGGCTTCAGTGCCCGGGGCCCGCGGTCCCTTGGGCATCGCCCCTGCCCGCCCACGCGGCGCTAGGCGCCGCCCAGCCGCAGCCCGGGCCGGCCCTCCTGCCCGACAGCAGCTGGCCCGAAGCCACTGGGAGCCACCATCGTATCGCAACGGCCCCTCAGCCCCGGCGAGGCCACCCTTGCCCGCACACCACCCGCCGAGCTCAGGAGCCCGCCCCTGGCGGCCGGCAGGCCCGGGGAACCGGCCCCTGCCCTCGATCCCGCTCCCGCACCCGGCAGCGGCGGCGACACGGCGGGGGCGGGGCTTTTGCCGGAGGGAGCTGTGGAGGGACACACCCACCGGCACACAGGTGGCGGCCCCGGGGCGGGGCGCCGGTGGGGGCGGCCAGGTGCAGGTCGAGGGGCTCGCTGGCCGAAGGGACGGCAACCGGGCCCGCGGCGGAGCCTGGGTCCGGGCCAGGCACCCCGGGGGCGTCTGGGGTGCGGCTGCCTTCCAGGGCCGCCTTCTGGCCGCCTGGCGGGCCGGGCCGGCGGGGAGCGCCCCCTCCGGCGCGCGCGCCGTGGTGGGAGGGGCCTGAGGAGGCGGGGCCTGCAGCGGGGCCCCGGCGCGGGAGGAGCCGGCGGCCACCGCCCGCGGGCGAGTTAAAGGAGAAGGCGGAGCGGGAGGCAAAAACCCTACAGCACCCGGTATTCCCAGGCGGTTTCCCATCCAAGTACTAACCAGGCCCGACCCTGCTTAGCTTCCGAGATCAGACGAGATCGGGCGCGTTCAGGGTGGTATGGCCGTAGACGGGACGGGGACGGCGGGCTGCCTCTTGAGGCCCACTTTCCCTGGCGCTTGCGCCTCACCGCCAGCCTGGCGGTCAGCCCGCCCCGGCAGGACCCCGTCGCCCGCCCAGGCAGGGGGAACGGAGGTCTCGGGTACCGGGCGGTGGCGGAGGCGGAGGGTTTGGCCACCCCCTCCCAGCCGAGGGCGGGCGTGACCCAGCGAACCCTTCGGCGCTTGGCGCCCCGCCCAAGATCCGGCCCGTCGCTCACAGGGACGTGGCCCCGGAGGCTTCAGGGCCCGGGGCCCGCGGTCCCTTGGGCATCGCCCCTGCCCGCCCATGCGGCGCTAGGCGCCGCCCAGCCGCAGCCCGGGCCGGCCCTCCTGCCCGACAGCAGCTGGCCCGAAGCCACTGGGAGCCACCATCGTGTCGCCACGGCCCCTCAGCCCCGACGAGGCCACCCTTGCCCGCACACCACCCGCCGAGCTCAGGAGCCCGCCCCTGGCGGCCGGCAGGCCCGGGGAAGCGGCCCCTGCCCTCGATCCCGCTCCCGCACCCGGCCGCGGCGGCGACACGGCAGGGGGCGGGGCTTTTGCCGGAGGGAGCTGTGGAGGGACACACCCACCGGCACACAGGTGGCGGCCCCGGGGCGGGGCGCCGGTGGGGGCGGCCAGGTGCAGGTCGAGGGGCTCGCTGGCCGAAGGGACGGCAACCGGGCCCGCGGCGGAGCCTGGGTCCGGGCCAGGCACCCCGGGGGCGTCTGGGGTGCGGCTGCCTTCCAGGGCCGCCTTCTGGCCGCCTGGCCGCCCGGGCCGGCGGGGAGCGCCCCCTCCGGCGCTCGCGCCGTGGTGGGAGGGGCCTGAGGAGGAGGGGCCTGCAGCGGGGCCCCGGCGCGGGCGGAGCCGGCGGCCACCGCCCGCGGGAGAGTAAAGGAGAAGGCGGAGCGGGAGGCAAAAAGCCTACAGCACCCGGTATTCCCAGGCGGTCTCCCATCCAAGTACTAACCAGGCCCGACCCTGCTTAGCTTCCGAGATCAGACGAGATCGGGCGCGTTCAGGGTAGTATGGCCGTAGACGGGGGCGGGGACGGCGGGCTGCCTCTTGAGGCCCACTTTCGCTGGCGCTTGCGCCTCACCGCCAGCCTGGCGGTCAGCCCGCCCCGGCAGGACCCCGTCGCCCGCCCAGGCAGGGGGAACGGAGGTCTCGGGTACCGGGCGGTGGCGGAGGCGGAGGGTTTGGCCACCCCCTCCCAGCCGAGGGCGGGCGTGACCCAGCGAACCCTTCGGCGCTTGGCGCCCCGCCAAGATCCCGCCCGTCGCTCACAGTGACGTGGCCCCGGAGGCTTCAGTGCCCGGGGCCCGCGGTCCCTTGGGCATCGCCCCTGCCCGCCCACGCGGCGCTAGGCGCCGCCCAGCCGCAACCCGGGCCGGCCCTCCTGCCCGACAGCAGCTGGCCCGAAGCCACTGGGAGCCACCATCGTGTCGCCACGGCCCCTCAGCCCCGGCGAGGCCACCCTTGCCCGCACACCACCTGCCGGGCTCAGGAGCCCGCCCCTGGCGGCCGGCAGGCCCGGGGAAGCAGCCCCTGCCCTCGATCCCGCTCCCGCACCCGGCCGCGGCGGCGACACGGCGGGGGGCGGGGCTTTTGCCGGAGGGAGCTGTGGAGGGACACACCCACCGGCACACAGGTGGCGGCCCCGGGGCGGGGCGCCGGTGGGGGCGGCCAGGTGCAGGTCGAGGGGCTCGCTGGCCGAAGGGACGGCAACCGGGCCCGCGGCGGAGCCTGGGTCCGGGCCAGGCACCCCGGGGGCGTCTGGGGTGCGGCTGCCTTCCAGGGCCGCCTTCTGGCCGCCTGGCGGGCCGGGCCGGCGGGGAGCGCCCCCTCCGGCGCGCGCGCCGTGGTGGGAGGGGCCTGAGGAGGCGGGGCCTGCAGCGGGGCCCCGGCGCCGGCGGAGCCGGCGGCCACCGCCCGCGGGCGAGTTAAAGGAGAAGGCGGAGCGGGAGGCAAAAAGCCTACAGCACCCGGTATTCCCAGGCGGTCTCCCATCCAAGTACTAACCAGGCCCGACCCTGCTTAGCTTCCGAGATCAGACGAGATCGGGCGCGTTCAGGGTAGTATGGCCGTAGACGGGGGCGGGGACGGCGGGCTGCCTCTTGAGGCCCACTTTCGCTGGCGCTTGCGCCTCACCGCCAGCCTGGCGGTCAGCCCACCCCGGCAGGACCCCGTCGCCCGCCCAGGCAGGGGGAACGGAGGTCTCGGGTACCGGGCGGTGGCGGAGGCGGAGGGTTTGGCCACCCCCTCCCAGCCGAGGGCGGGCGTGACCCAGCGAACACTTCGGCGCTTGGCGCCCCGCCAAGATCCCGCCCGTCGCTCACAGGGACGTGGCCCCGGAGGCTTCAGGGCCCGGGGCCCGCGGTCCCTTGGGCATCGCCCCTGCCCGCTCACGCGGCGCTAGGCGCCGCCCGGCCGCAGCCCGGGCCGGCCCTCCTGCCCGACAGCAGCTGGCCCGAAGCCACTGGGAGCCACCATCGTGTCGCCACGGCCCCTCAGCCCCGGCGAGGCCACCCTTGCCCGCACACCACCCGCCGAGCTCAGGAGCCCGCCCCTGGGGCCGGCAGGCCCGGGGAAGCGGCCCCTGCTCTCGATCCCGCTCCCGCACCGGGCCGCGGCGGCGACACGGCGGGGGCGGGGCTTTTGCCGGAGGGAGCTGTGGAGGGACACACCCACCGGCACACAGGTGGCGGCCCCGGGGCGGGGCGCCGGTGGGGGCGGCCAGGTGCAGGTCGACGGGCTCGCTGGCCGAAGGCACGGCAACCGGGCCCGCGGCGGAGCCTGGGTCCGGGCCAGGCACCCCGGGGGCGTCTGGGGTGCGGCTGCCTTCCAGGGCCGCCTTCTGGCCGCCTGGCGGGCCGGGCCGGCGGGGAGCGCCCCCTCCGGCGCGCGCGCCGTGGTGCGAGGGGCCTGAGGAGGCGGGGCCTGCAGCGGAGCCCCGGCGCGGGCGGAGCCGGCGGCCAGCGCCCGCGGGCGAGTTCAAGGAGAAGGCGGAGCGGGAGGCAAAACGCCTACAGCACCCGGTATTCCCAGGAGGTCTCCCATCCAAGTACTAACCAGGCCCGACCCTGCTTAGCTTCCGAGATCAGACGAGATCGGGCGCGTTCAGGGTGGTATGGCCGTAGACGGGACGGGGACGGCGGGCTGCCTCTTGAGGCCCACTTTCGCTGGCGCTTGCGACTCACCGCCAGCCTGGCGGTCAGCCCGCCCCGGCAGGACCCCGTCGCCCGCCCAGGCAGGGGGAACGGAGGTCTCGGGTACCGGGCGGTGGCGGAGGCGGAGGGTTTGGCCACCCCCTCCCAGCCGAGGGCGGGCGTGACCCAGCGAACCCTTCGGCGCTTGGCGCCCCGCCCAAGATCCGGCCCGTCGCTCACAGGGACGTGGCCCCGGAGGCTTCAGGGCCCGGGGCCCGCGGTCCCTTGGGCATCGCCCCTGCCCGACCACGCGGCGCTAGGCGCCGCCCGGCCGCATCCCGGGCCGGCCCTCCTGCCCGACAGCAGCTGGCCCGAAGCCACTGGGAGCCACCATCGTGTCGCCACGGCCCCACAGCCCCGGCGAGGCCACCCTTGCCCGCACACCACCCGCCGAGCTCAGGAGCCCGCCCCTGGCGGCCGGCAGGCCCGGGGAAGCGGCCCCTGCCCTCGATCCCGCTCCCGCACACGGCCGCGGCGGCGACACGGCGGGGGCTGGGCTTTTGCGAGAGGGAGCTGTGGAGGGACACACCCACCGGCACACAGGTGGCGGCCCCGGGGCGGGGCGCCGGTGGGGGCGGCCAGGTGCAGGTCGACGGGCTCGCTGGCCGAAGGCAGGGCAACCGGGCCCGCGGCGGAGCCTGGGTCCGGGCCAGGCACCCCGGGGGCGTCTGGGGTGCGGCTGCCTTCCAGGGCCGCCTTCTGGCCCCCTGGCGGGCCGGGCCGGCGTGGAGCGCCCCCTCCGGCGCGCGCGCCGTGGTGCGAGGGGCCTGAGGAGGCGGGGCCTGCAGCGGAGCCCCGGCGCGGGCGGAGCCGGCGGCCACCGCCCGCGGGCGAGTTCAAGGAGAAGGCGGAGCGGGAGGCAAAAAGCCTACAGCACCCGGTATTCCCAGGCGGTCTCCCATCCAAGTACTAACCAGGCCCGACCCTGCTTAGCTTCCGAGATCAGACGAGATCGGGCGCGTTCAGGGTGGTATGGCCGTAGACGGGACGGGGACGGCGGGCTGCCTCTTGAGGCCCACTTTCGCTGGCGCTTGCGCCTCACCGCCAGCCTGGCGGTCAGCCCGCCCCGGCAGGACCCCGTCGCCCGCCCAGGCAGGGGGAACGGAGGTCTCGGGTACCGGGCGGTGGCGGAGGCGGAGGGTTTGGCCACCCCCTCCCAGCCGAGGGCGGGCGTGACCCAGCGAACCCTTCGGCGCTTGGCGCCCCGCCCAAGATCCGGCCCGTCGCTCACAGGGACGTGGCCCCGGAGGCTTCAGGGCCCGGGGCCCGCGGTCCCTTGGGCATCGCCCCTGTCCGCCCACGCGGCGCTAGGCGCCGCCCGGCCGCAGCCCGGGCCGGCCCTCCTGCCCGACAGCAGCTGGCCCGAAGCCACTGGGAGCCACCATCGTGTCGCCACGGCCCCTCAGCCCCGGCGAGGCCACCCTTGCCCGCACACCACCCGCCGGGCTCAGTAGCCCGCCCCTGGCGGACGGCAGGCCAGGGGAAGCGGCCCCTGCCCTCGATCCCGCTCCCGCACCCGGCCGCGGCGGCGACACGGCGGGGGGCGGGGCTTTTGCCGGAGGGAGCTGTGGAGGGACACACCCACCGGCACACAGGTGGCGGCCCCGGGGCGGGTCGCCGGTGGTGGCGGCCAGGTGCAGGTCGAGGGGCTCGCTGGCGGAAGGCACGGCAATCGGGCCCGCGGCGGAGCCTGGGTCTGGGCCAGGCACCCCGGGGGCGTCTGGGGTGCGGCTGCCTTCCAGGGCCGCCTTCTGGCCGCCTGGCGGGCCGGGCTGGCGGGGAGCGCCCCCTCCGGCGCGCGCGCCGTGGTGGGAGGGGCCTGAGGAGGCGGGGCCTGCAGCGGGACCCGGGCGCGGGCGGAGCCGGCGGCCACCGCCCGCGGGCGAGTTAAAGGAGAAGGCGGAGCGGGAGGCAAAAACCCTACAGCACCCGGTATTCCCAGGCGGTCTCCCATCCAAGTACTAACCAGGCCCGACCCTGCTTAGCTTCCGAGATCAGACGAGATCGGGCGCGTTCAGGGTGGTATGGCCGTAGACGGGGGCGGGGACGGCGGGCTGCCTCTTGAGGCCCACTTTCGCTGGCGCTTGCGCCTCACCGCCAGCCTGGCGGTCAGCCCGCCCCGGCAGGACCCCGTCGCCCGCCCAGGCAGGGGGAACGGAGGTCTCGGGTACCGGGCGGTGGCGGAGGCGGAGGGTTTGGCCACCCCCTCCCAGCCGAGGGCGGGCGTGACCCAGCGAACCCTTCGGCGCTAGGCGCCCCGCCCAAGATCCGGCCCGTCGCTCACAGGGACGTGGCCCCGGAGGCTTCAGGGCCCGGGGCCCGCGGTCCCTTGGGCATCGCCCCTGCCCGCCCACGCGGCGCTAGGCGCCGCCCAGCCGCAGCCCGGTCCGGCCCTCCTGCCCGACAGCAGCTGGCACGAAGCCACTGGGAGCCACCATCGTGTCGCCACGGCCCCTCAGCCCCGGCGAGGCCACCCTTGCCCGCACACCACCCGCCGAGCTCAGGAGCCCGCCCCTGGCGGCCGGCAGGCCCGGGGAAGCGGCCCCTGCCCTCGATCCCGCACCCGCACCCGGCAGCGGCGGCGACACGGCGGGGGGCGGGGCTTTTGCCGGAGGGAGCTGTGGAGGGACACACCCACCGGCACACAGGTGGCGGCCCCGGGGCGGGGCGCCGGTGGGGGCGGCCAGGTGCAGGTCGACGGGCTCGCTGGCCGAAGGGACGGCAACCGGGCGCGCGGCGGAGCCTGGGTCCGGGCCAGGCACCCCGGGGGCGTCTGGGGTGCGGCTGCCTTCCAGGGCCGCCTTCTTGCCGCCTGGCGGGCCGGGCCGGCGGGGAGCGCCCCCTCCGGCGCGCGTGCCGTGGTGGGAGGGGCCTGAGGAGGCGGGGCCTGCAGCGGGGCCCCGGCGCGGGCGGAGCCGGCGGCCACCGCCCGCGGGCGATTTAAAGGAGAAGGCGGAGCGGGAGGCAAAAAGGCTACAGCACCCGGTATTCCCAGGCGGTCTCCCATCCAAGTACTAACCAGGCCCGACCCTGCTTAGCTTCCGAGATCAGACGAGATCGGGCGCGTTCAGGGTAGTATGGCCGTAGACGGGGGCGGGGACGGCGGGCTGCCTCTTGAGGCCCACTTTCGCTGGCGCTTGCGCCTCACCGCCAGCCTGGCGGTCAGCCCGCCCCGGCAGGACCCCGTCGCCCGCCCAGGCAGGGGGAACGGAGGTCTCGGGTACCGGGCGGTGGCGGAGGCGGAGGGTTTGGCCACCCCCTCCCAGCCGAGGGCGGGCGTGACCCAGCGAACCCTTCGGCGCTTGGCGCCCCGCCAAGATCCCGCCCGTCGCTCACAGGGACGTGGCCCCGGAGGCTTCAGTGCCCGGGGCCCGCGGTCCCTTGGGCATCGCCCCTGCCCGCCCACGCGGCGCTAGGCGCCGCCCAGCCGCAACCCGGGCCGGCCCTCCTGCCCGACAGCAGCTGGCCCGAAGCCACTGGGAGCCACCATCGTGTCGCCACGGCCCCTCAGCCCCGGCGAGGCCACCCTTGCCCGCACACCACCCGCCGAGCTCAGGAGCCCGCCCCTGGCGGCCGGCAGGCCCGGGGAAGCGGCCCCTGCCCTCGATCCCGCTCCCGCACCTGGCAGCGGCGGCGACACGGCGGGGGGCGGGGCTTTTGCCGGAGGGAGCTGTGGAGGGACACAGCCACCGGCACACAGGTGGCGGCCCCGGGGCGGGGCGCCGGTGGGGGCGGCCAGGTGCAGGTCGACGGGCTCGCTGGCCGAAGGGACGGCAACCGGGCCCGCGGCGGAGCCTGGGTCCGGGCCAGGCACCCCGGGGGCGTCTGGGGTGCGGCTGCCTTCCAGGGCCGCCTTCTGGCCGCCTGGCGGGCCGGGCCGGCGGGGAGCGCCCCCTCCGGCGCGCGTGCCGTGGTGGGAGGGGCCTGAGGAGGCGGGGCCTGCAGCGGGGCCCCGGCGCGGGCGGAGCCGGCGGCCACCGCCCGCGGGCGAGTTAAAGGAGAAGGCGGAGCGGGAGGCAAAAAGCCTACAGCACCCGGTATTCCCAGGCGGTCTCCCATCCAAGTACTAACCAGGCCCGACCCTGCTTAGCTTCCGAGATCAGACGAGATCGGGCGCGTTCAGGGTAGTATGGCCGTAGACGGGGGCGGGGACGGCGGGCTGCCTCTTGAGGCCCACTTTCGCTGGCGCTTGCGCCTCACCGCCAGCCTGGCGGTCAGCCCGCCCCGGCAGGACCCCGTCGCCCGCCCAGGCAGGGGGAACGGAGGTCTCGGGTACCGGGCGGTGGCGGAGGCGGAGGGTTTGGCCACCCCCTCCCAGCCGAGGGCGGGCGTGACCCAGCGAACCCTTCGGCGCTTGGCGCCCCGCCAAGATCCCGCCCGTCGCTCACAGGGACGTGGCCCCGGAGGCTTCAGTGCCCGGGGCCCGCGGTCCCTTGGGCATCGCCCCTGCCCGCCCACGCGGCGCTAGGCGCCGCCCAGCCGCAACCCGGGCCGGCCCTCCTGCCCGACAGCAGCTGGCCCGAAGCCACTGGGAGCCACCATCGTGTCGCCACGGCCCCTCAGCCCCGGCGAGGCCACCCTTGCCCGCACACCACCTGCCGGGCTCAGGAGCCCGCCCCTGGCGGCCGGCAGGCCCGGGGAAGCAGCCCCTGCCCTCGATCCCGCTCCCGCACCCGGCCGCGGCGGCGACACGGCGGGGGGCGGGGCTTTTGCCGGAGGGAGCTGTGGAGGGACACACCCACCGGCACACAGGTGGCGGCCCCGGGGCGGGGCGCCGGTGGGGGCGGCCAGGTGCAGGTCGAGGGGCTCGCTGGCCGAAGGGATGGCAACCGGGCCCGCGGCGGAGCCTGGGTCCGGGCCAGGCACCCCGGGGGCGTCTGGGGTGCGGCTGCCTTCCAGGGCCGCCTTCTGGTCGCCTGGCGGGCCGGGCCGGCGGGGAGCGCCCCCTCCGGCGCGCGCGCCGTGGTG
Organism: Delphinapterus leucas; assembly: GCF_059928025.1. Taxonomy (NCBI): domain Eukaryota; kingdom Metazoa; phylum Chordata; class Mammalia; order Artiodactyla; family Monodontidae; genus Delphinapterus; species Delphinapterus leucas. Next base: position 29,016,589 of record NC_143147.1, on the reverse strand, counting down.
GGAGGGGCCTGAGGAGGCGGGGCCTGCAGCGGGGCCCCGGCGCCGGCGGAGCCGGCGGCCACCGCCCGCGGGCGAGTTAAAGGAGAAGGCGGAGCGGGAGGCAAAAAGCCTACAGCACCCGGTATTCCCAGGCGGTCTCCCATCCAAGTACTAACCAGGCCCGACCCTGCTTAGCTTCCGAGATCAGACGAGATCGGGCGCGTTCAGGGTAGTATGGCCGTAGACGGGGGCGGGGACGGCGGGCTGCCTCTTGAGGCCCACTTTCGCTGGCGCTTGCGGCTCACCGCCAGCCTGGCGGTCAGCCCACCCCGGCAGGACCCCGTCGCCCGCCCAGGCAGGGGGAACGGAGGTCTCGGGTACCGGGCGGTGGCGGAGGCGGAGGGTTTGGCCACCCCCTCCCAGCCGAGGGCGGGCGTGACCCAGCGAACACTTCGGCGCTTGGCGCCCCGCCAAGATCCCGCCCGTCGCTCACAGGGACGTGGCCCCGGAGGCTTCAGGGCCCGGGGCCCGCGGTCCCTTGGGCATCGCCCCTGCCCGCTCACGCGGCGCTAGGCGCCGCCCGGCCGCAGCCCGGGCCGGCCCTCCTGCCCGACAGCAGCTGGCCCGAAGCCACTGGGAGCCACCATCGTGTCGCCACGGCCCCTCAGCCCCGGCGAGGCCACCCTTGCCCGCACACCACCCGCCGAGCTCAGGAGCCCGCCCCTGGGGCCGGCAGGCCCGGGGAAGCGGCCCCTGCTCTCGATCCCGCTCCCGCACCGGGCCGCGGCGGCGACACGGCGGGGGCGGGGATTTTGCCGGAGGGAGCTGTGGAGGGACACACCCACCGGCACACAGGTGGCGGCCCCGGGGCGGGGCGCCGGTGGGGGCGGCCAGGTGCAGGTCGACGGGCTCGCTGGCCGAAGGCACGGCAACCGGGCCCGCGGCGGAGCCTGGGTCCGGGCCAGGCACCCCGGGGGCGTCTGGGGTGCGGCTGCCTTCCAGGGCCGCCTTCTGGCCGCCTGGCGGGCCGGGCCGGCGGGGAGCGCCCCCTCCGGCGCGCGCGCCGTGGTGCGAGGGGCCTGAGGAGGCGGGGCCTGCAGCGGAGCCCCGGCGCGGGCGGAGCCGGCGGCCAGCGCCCGCGGGCGAGTTCAAGGAGAAGGCGGAGCGGGAGGCAAAACGCCTACAGCACCCGGTATTCCCAGGAGGTCTCCCATCCAAGTACTAACCAGGCCCGACCCTGCTTAGCTTCCGAGATCAGACGAGATCGGGCGCGTTCAGGGTGGTATGGCCGTAGACGGGACGGGGACGGCGGGCTGCCTCTTGAGGCCCACTTTCGCTGGCGCTTGCGCCTCACCGCCAGCCTGGCGGTCAGCCCGCCCCGGCAGGACCCCGTCGCCCGCCCAGGCAGGGGGAACGGAGGTCTCGGGTACCGGGCGGTGGCGGAGGCGGAGGGTTTGGCCACCCCCTCCCAGCCGAGGGCGGGCGTGACCCAGCGAACCCTTCGGCGCTTGGCGCCCCGCCCAAGATCCGGCCCGTCGCTCACAGGGACGTGGCCCCGGAGGCTTCAGGGCCCGGGGCCCGCGGTCCCTTGGGCATCGCCCCTGCCCGACCACGCGGCGCTAGGCGCCGCCCGGCCGCATCCCGGGCCGGCCCTCCTGCCCGACAGCAGCTGGCCCGAAGCCACTGGGAGCCACCATCGTGTCGCCACGGCCCCACAGCCCCGGCGAGGCCACCCTTGCCCGCACACCACCCGCCGAGCTCAGGAGCCCGCCCCTGGCGGCCGGCAGGCACGGGGAAGCGGCCCCTGCCCTCGATCCCGCTCCCGCACACGGCCGCGGCGGCGACACGGCGGGGGCTGGGCTTTTGCGAGAGGGAGCTGTGGAGGGACACACCCACCGGCACACAGGTGGCGGCCCCGGGGCGGGGCGCCGGTGGGGGCGGCCAGGTGCAGGTCGACGGGCTCGCTGGCCGAAGGCACGGCAACCGGGCCCGCGGCGGAGCCTGGGTCCGGGCCAGGCACCCCGGGGGCGTCTGGGGTGCGGCTGCCTTCCAGGGCCGCCTTCTGGCCCCCTGGCGGGCCGGGCCGGCGTGGAGCGCCCCCTCCGGCGCGCGCGCCGTGGTGGGAGGGGCCTGAGGAGGCGGGGCCTGCAGCGGGGCCCCGGCGCGGGCGGAGCCGGCGGCCACCGCCCGCGGGCGAGTTAAAGGAGAAGGCGGAGCGGGAGGCAAAAAGCCTACAGCACCCGGTATTCCCAGGCGGTCTCCCATCCAAGTACTAACCAGGCCCGACCCTGCTTAGCTTCCGAGATCAGACGAGATCGGGCGCGTTCAGGGTGGCATGGCCGTAGACGGGACGGGGACGGCGGGCTGCCTCTTGAGGCCCACTTTCGCTGGCGCTTGCGCCTCACCGCCAGCCTGGCGGTCAGCCCGCCCCGGCAGGACCCCGTCGCCCGCCCAGGCAGGGGGAACGGAGGTCTCGGGTACCAGGCGGTGGCGGAGGCGGAGGGTTTGGCCACCCCCTCCCAGCCGAGGGCGGGCGTGACCCAGCGAACCCTTCGGCGCTTGGCGCCCCGCCCAAGATCCGGCCCGTCGCTCACAGGGACGTGGCCCCGGAGGCTTCAGGGCCCGGGGCCCGCGGTCCCTTGGGCATCGCCCCTGCCCGCCCACGCGGCGCTAGGCGCCGCCCAGCCGCAGCCCGGGGCGGCCCTCCTGCCCGACAGCAGCTGGCCCGAAACCACTGGGAGCCACCATCGTGTCGCCACGGCCCCTCAGCCCCGGCGAGGCCACCCTTGCCCGCACACCACCCGCCGAGCTCAGGAGCCCGCCCCTGGCGGCCGGCAGGCCCGGGGAAGAGGCCCCTGCCCTCGATCCCGCTCCCGCACCCGGCCGCGCCGGCGACACGGCGGGGGGCGGGGCTTTTGCCGGAGGGAGCTGTGGAGGGACACACCCACCGGCACACAGGTGGCGGCCCCGGGGCGGGGCGCCGGAGGGGGCGGCCAGGTGCAGGTCGAGGGGCTCGCTGGCCGAAGGGACGGCAACCGGGCCCACGGCGGAGCCTGGGTCCGGGCCAGGCACCCTGGGGGCGTCTGGGGTGCGGCTGCCTTCCAGGGCCGCCTTCTGGCCGCCTGGCGGGCCGGGCCGGCGGGGAGCGCCCCCTCCGGCGCGTGCGCCGTGGTGGGAGGGGCCTGAGGAGGAGGGGCCTGCAGCGGGGCCCCGGCGCGGGCGGAGCCGGCGGCCACCGCCCGCGGGCGAGTAAAGGAGAAGGCGGAGCGGGAGGCAAAAAGCCTACAGCACCCGGTATTCCCAGGCGGTCTCCCATCCAAGTACTAACCAGGCCCGACCCTGCTTAAGCTTCCGAGATCAGACGAGATCGGGCGCGTTCAGGGTGGTATGGCCGTAGACGGGGGCGGGGACGGCGGGCTGCCTCTTGAGGCCCACTTTCGCTGGCGCTTGCGCCTCACCGACAGCCTGGCGGTCAGCCCGCCCCGGCAGGACCCCGTCGCCCGCCCAGGCAGGGGGAACGGAGGTCTCGGGTACCGGGCGGTGGCGGAGGCGGAGGGTTTGGCCACCCCCTCCCAGCCGAGGGCGGGCGTGACCCAGCGAACCCTTCGGCGCTTGGCGCCCCGCCAAGATCCCGCCCGTCGCTCACAGGGACGTGGCCCCGGAGGCTTCAGGGCCCGGGGCCCACGGTCCCTTGGGCATCGCCCCTGCCCGCCCACGCGGCGCTAGGCGCCGCCCGGCCGCAGCCCGGGCCGGCCCTCCTGCCCGACAGCAGCTGGCCCGAAGCCACTGGGAGCCACCATCGTGTCGCCACGGCCCCTCAGCCCCGGCGAGGCCACCCTTGCCCGCACACCACCCGCCGAGATCAGGAGCCCGCCCCTGGCGGCCGGCAGGCCCGGGGAAGCGGCCCCTGCCCTCGATCCCGCTCCCGCACCCGGCAGCGGCGGCGACACGGCGGGGGGCGGGGCTTTTGCCGGAGGGAGCTGTGGAGGGACACACCCACCGGCAAACAGGTGGCGGCCCCGTGGCGGGGCGCCGGTGGGGGCGGCCAGGTGCAGGTCGACGGGCTCGCTGGCCGAAGGGACGGCAACCGGGCCCGCGGCGGAGCCTGGGTCCGGGCCAGGCACCCCGGGGGCGTCTGGGGTGCGGCTGCCTTCCAGGGCCGCCTTCTGGCCGCCTGGCGGGCCGGGCCGGCGGGGAGCGCACCCTCCGGCGCGCGCGCCGTGGTGGGAGGGGCCTGAGGAGGCGGGGCCTGCAGCGGGGCCCCGGCGCGGGCGGAGCCGGCGGCCACCGCCCGCGGGCGAGTTAAAGGAGAAGGCGGAGCGGGAGGCAAAATGCCTACAGCACCCGGTATTCCCAGGCGGTCTCCCATCCAAGTACTAACCAGGCCCGACCCTGCTTAGCTTCCGAGATCAGACGAGATCGGGCGCGTTCAGGGTAGTATGGCCGTAGACGGGGGCGGGGACGGCGGGCTGCCTCTTGAGGCCCACTTTCGCTGGCGCTTGCGCCTCACCGCCAGCCTGGCGGTCAGCCCGCCCCGGCAGGACCCCGTCGCCCGCCCAGGCAGGGGGAACGGAGGTCTCGGGTACCGGGCGGTGGCGGAGGCGGAGGGTTTGGCCACCCCCTCCCAGCCGAGGGCGGGCGTGACCCAGCGAACCCTTCGGCGCTTGGCGCCCCGCCCAAGATCCGGCCCGTCGCTCACAGGGACGTGGCCCCGGAGGCTTCAGGGCCCGGGGCCCGCGGTCCCTTGGGCATCGCCCCTGCCCGCCCACGCGGCGCTAGGCGCCGCCCATCCGCAGCCCGGTCCGGCCCTCCTGCCCGACAGCAGCTGGCCCGAAGCCACTGGGAGCCACCATCGTGTCGCCACGGCCCCTCAGCCCCGGCGAGGCCACCCTTGCCCGCACACCACCCGCCGAGCTCAGGAGCCCGCCCCTGGCGGCCGGCAGGCCCCTGGGAAGCGGCCCCTGCCCTGGATCCCGCTCCCGCACCCGGCCGCGGCGGCGACACGGCGGGGGGCGGGGCTTTTGCCGGAGGGAGCTGTGGAGGGACACACCCACCGGCACAAAGGTGGCGGCCCCGGGGCGGGGCGCCGGTGGGGGCGGCCAGGTGCAGGTCGAGGGGCTCGCTGGCCGAAGGGACGGCAACCGGGCCCGCGGCGGAGCCTGGGTCCGGGCCAGGCACCCCGGGGGCGTCTGGGGTGCGGCTGCCTTCCAGGGCCGCCTTCTGGTCGCCTGGCGGGCCGGGCCGGCGGGGAGCGCCCCCTCCGGCGCGCGCGCCGTGGTGGGAGGGGCCTGAGGAGGCGGGGCCTGCAGCGGGGCCCCGGCGCGGGCGGAGCCGGCGGCCACCGCCCGCGGGCGAGTTAAAGGAGAAGGCGGAGCGGGAGGCAAAAAGCCTACAGCACCCGGTATTCCCAGGCGGTCTCCCATCCAAGTACTAACCAGGCCCGACCCTGCTTAGCTTCCGAGATCAGACGAGATCGGGCGCGTTCAGGGTGGTATGGCCGTAGACGGGGGCGGGGACGGCGGGCTGTCTCTTGAGGCCCACTTTCGCTGGCGCTTGCGCCTCACCGCCAGCCTGGCGGTCAGCCCGCCCCGGCAGGACCCCGTCGCCCGCCCAGGCAGGGGGAACGGAGGTCTCGGGTACCGGGCGGTGGCGGAGGCGGAGGGTTTGGCCACCCCCTCCCAGCCGAGGGCGGCGTGACCCAGCGAACCCTTCGGCGCTTGGCGCCCCGCCAAGATCCCGCCCGTCGCTCACAGGGACGTGGCCCCGGAGGCTTCAGTGCCCGGGGCCCGCGGTCCCTTGGGCATCGCCCCTGCCCGCCCACGCGGCGCTAGGCGCCGCCCAGCCGCAGCCCGGGCCGGCCCTCCTGCCCGACAGCAGCTGGCCCGAAGCCACTGGGAGCCACCATCGTATCGCAACGGCCCCTCAGCCCCGGCGAGGCCACCCTTGCCCGCACACCACCCGCCGAGCTCAGGAGCCCGCCCCTGGCGGCCGGCAGGCCCGGGGAACCGGCCCCTGCCCTCGATCCCGCTCCCGCACCCGGCAGCGGCGGCGACACGGCGGGGGCGGGGCTTTAGCCGGAGGGAGCTGTGGAGGGACACACCCACCGGCACACAGGTGGCGGCCCCGGGGCGGGGCGCCGGTGGGGGCGGCCAGGTGCAGGTCGAGGGGCTCGCTGGCCGAAGGGACGGCAACCGGGCCCGCGGCGGAGCCTGGGTCCGGGCCAGGCACCCCGGGGGCGTCTGGGGTGCGGCTGCCTTCCAGGGCCGCCTTCTGGCCGCCTGGCGGGCCGGGCCGGCGGGGAGCGCCCCCTCCGGCGCGCGCGCCGTGGTGGGAGGGGCCTGAGGAGGCGGGGCCTGCAGCGGGGCCCCGGCGCGGGAGGAGCCGGCGGCCACCGCCCGCGGGCGAGTTAAAGGAGAAGGCGGAGCGGGAGGCAAAAACCCTACAGCACCCGGTATTCCCAGGCGGTTTCCCATCCAAGTACTAACCAGGCCCGACCCTGCTTAGCTTCCGAGATCAGACGAGATCGGGCGCGTTCAGGGTGGTATGGCCGTAGACGGGACGGGGACGGCGGGCTGCCTCTTGAGGCCCACTTTCCCTGGCGCTTGCGCCTCACCGCCAGCCTGGCGGTCAGCCCGCCCCGGCAGGACCCCGTCGCCCGCCCAGGCAGGGGGAACGGAGGTCTCGGGTACCGGGCGGTGGCGGAGGCGGAGGGTTTGGCCACCCCCTCCCAGCCGAGGGCGGGCGTGACCCAGCGAACCCTTCGGCGCTTGGCGCCCCGCCCAAGATCCGGCCCGTCGCTCACAGGGACGTGGCCCCGGAGGCTTCAGGGCCCGGGGCCCGCGGTCCCTTGGGCATCGCCCCTGCCCGCCCATGCGGCGCTAGGCGCCGCCCAGCCGCAGCCCGGGCCGGCCCTCCTGCCCGACAGCAGCTGGCCCGAAGCCACTGGGAGCCACCATCGTGTCGCCACGGCCCCTCAGCCCCGACGAGGCCACCCTTGCCCGCACACCACCCGCCGAGCTCAGGAGCCCGCCCCTGGCGGCCGGCAGGCCCGGGGAAGCGGCCCCTGCCCTCGATCCCGCTCCCGCACCCGGCCGCGGCGGCGACACGGCAGGGGGCGGGGCTTTTGCCGGAGGGAGCTGTGGAGGGACACACCCACCGGCACACAGGTGGCGGCCCCGGGGCGGGGCGCCGGTGGGGGCGGCCAGGTGCAGGTCGAGGGGCTCGCTGGCCGAAGGGACGGCAACCGGGCCCGCGGCGGAGCCTGGGTCCGGGCCAGGCACCCCGGGGGCGTCTGGGGTGCGGCTGCCTTCCAGGGCCGCCTTCTGGCCGCCTGGCCGCCCGGGCCGGCGGGGAGCGCCCCCTCCGGCGCTCGCGCCGTGGTGGGAGGGGCCTGAGGAGGAGGGGCCTGCAGCGGGGCCCCGGCGCGGGCGGAGCCGGCGGCCACCGCCCGCGGGAGAGTAAAGGAGAAGGCGGAGCGGGAGGCAAAAAGCCTACAGCACCCGGTATTCCCAGGCGTTCTCCCATCCAAGTACTAACCAGGCCCGACCCTGCTTAAGCTTCCGAGATCAGACGAGATCGGGCGCGTTCAGGGTGGTATGGCCGTAGACGGGGGCGGGGACGGCGGGCTGCTTCTTGAGGCCCACTTTCGCTGGCGCTTGCGCCTCACCGCCAGCCTGGCGGTCAGCCCGCCCCGGCTGGACCCCGTCGCCCGCCCAGGCAGGGGGAACGGAGGTCTCGGGTACTGGGCGGTGGCGGAGGCGGAGGGTTTGGCCACCCCCTCCCAGCCGAGGGCGGGCGTGACCCAGCGAACCCTTCGGCGCTTGGCGCCCCGCCCAAGATCCGGCCCGTCGCTCACAGGGACGTGGCCCCGGAGGCTTCAGGGCCCGGGGCCCGCGGTCCCTTGGGCATCGCCCCTGCCCGCCCACGCGGCGCTAGGCGCCGCCCAGCCGCAGCCCGGGCCGTCCCTCCTGCCCGACAGCAGCTGGCCCGAAGCCACTGGGAGCCACCATCGTGTCGCCACGGCCCCTCAGCCCCGGCGAGGCCACCCTTGCCCGCACACCACCCGCCCAGCTCAGGAGCCCGCCCCTGGCGGCCGGCAGGCCCGGGGAAGCGGCCCCTGCCCTCGATCCCGCTCCCGCACCCGGCCGTGGCGGCGACACGGCGGGGGGCGGGGCTTTTGCCGGAGGGAGCTGTGGAGGGACACACCCACCGGCACACAGGTGGCGGCCCCGGGGCGGGGCGCCGGTGGGGGCGGCCAGGTGCAGGTCGAGGAGCTCGCTGGCCGAAGGGACGGCAACCGGGCCCGCGGCGGAGCCTGGGTCCGGGCCAGGCACCCTGGGGGCGTCTGGGGTGCGGCTGCCTTCCAGGGCCGCCTTCTGGCCGCCTGGCGGGCCGGGCCGGCGGGGAGCGCCTCCTCCGGCGCTCGCGCCGTGGTGGGAGGGGCCTGAGGAGGAGGGGCCTGCAGCGGGGCCCCGGCGCGGGCGGAGCCGGCGGCCACCACTCGCGGGCGAGTAAAGGAGAAGGCGGAGCGGGAGGCAAAAAGCCTACAGCACCCGGTATTCCCAGGCGGTCTCCCATCCAAGTACTAACCAGGCCCGACCCTGCTTAAGCTTCCGAGATCAGACGAGATCGGGCGCGTTCAGGGTGGTATGGCCGTAGACGGGGGCGGGGACGGCGGGCTGCCTCTTGAGGCCCACTTTCGCTGGCGCTTGCGCCTCACCGCCAGCCTGGCGGTCAGCCCGCCCCGGCAGGACCCCGTCGCCCGCCCAGGCAGGGGGAACGGAGGTCTCGGGTACCGGGCGGTGGCGGAGGCGGAGGGTTTGGCCACCCCCTCCCAGCTGAGGGCGGGCGTGACCCAGCGAACCCTTCGGCGCCTGGCGCCCCGCCCAAGATCCCGCCCGTCGCTCACAGGGACATGGCCCCGGAGGCTTCAGGGCCCGGGGCACGCGGTCCCTTGGGCATCGCCCCTGCCCGCCCACGCGGCGCTAGGAGCCGCCCAGCCGCAGCCCGGGCCGGCCCTCCTGCCCGACAGCAGCTTGCCCGAAGCCACTGGGAGCAACCATCGTGTCGCCACGGCCCCTCAGCCCCGGCGAGGCCACCCTTGCCCGCACACCACCCGCCGGGCTCAGTAGCCCGCCCCTGGCGGCCGGCAGGCCCGGGGAAGCGGCCCCGGCCCTCGATCCCGCTCCCGCACCCGGCCGCGGCGGCGACACGGCGGGGGGCGGGGCTTTTGCCGGAGGGAGCTGTGGAGGGACACACCCACCGGCACACAGGTGGCGGCCCCGGGGCGGGGCGCCGGTGGGGGCGGCCAGGTGCAGGTCGAGGGGCTCGCTGGCCGAAGGCACGGCAACCGGGCCCGCGGCGGGGCCTGGGTCCGGGCCAGGCACCCCGGGGGCGTCTGGGGTGCGGCTGCCTTCCAGGGCCGCCTTCTGGCCGCCTGGCGGGCCGGGACGGCGGGGAGCGCCCCCTCCGGCGCGCGCGCCGTGGTGGGAGGGGCCTGAGGAGGCGGGGCTTGCAGCGGGGCCCCGGCGCGGGCGGAGCCGGCGGCCACCGCCCGCGGGCGAGTTAAAGGAGAAGGCGGAGCGGGAGGCAAAAAGCCTACAGCACCCGGTATTCCCAGGCGGTCTCCCATCCAAGTACTAACCAGGCCCGACCCTGCTTAGCTTCCGAGATCAGACGAGATCGGGCGCGTTCAGGGTGGTATGGCCGTACACGGGGGCGGGGACGGCGGGCTGCCTCTTGAGGCCCACTTTCGCTGGCGCTTGCGCCTCACCGCCAGCCTGGCGGTCAGCCCGCCCCGGCAGGACCCCGTCGCCCGCCCAGGCAGGGGGAACGGAGGTCTCGGGTACCGGGCGGTGGCGGAGGCGGAGGGTTTGGCCACCCCCTCCCAGCCGAGGGCGGGCGTGACCCAGCGAACACTTCGGCGCTTGGCGCCCCGCCAAGATCCCGCCCGTCGCTCACAGGGACGTGGCCCCGGAGGCTTCAGGGCCCGGGGCCCGCGGTCCCTTGGGCATCGCCCCTGCCCGCCCACGCGGCGCTAGGCGCCGCCCGGCCGCAGCCCGGGCCGGCCCTCCTGCCCGACAGCAGCTGGCCCGAAGCCACTGGGAGCCACCATCGTGTCGCCACGGCCCCTCAGCCCCGGCGAGGCCACCCTTGCCCGCACACCACCCGCCGAGCTCAGGAACCCGCCCATGGCGGCCGGCAGGCCCGGGGAAGCGGCCCCTGCCCTGGATCCCGCTCCCGCACCCGGCCGCGGCGGCGACACGGCGGGGGGCGGGGCTTTTGCCGGAGGGAGCTGTGGAGGGACACACCCACCGGCACACAGGTGGCGGCCCCGGGGCGGGGCGCCGGTGGGGGCGGCCAGGTGCAGGTCGAGGGGCTCGCTGGCCGAAGGGACGGCAACCGGGCCCGCGGCGGAGCCTGGGTCCGGGCCAGGCACCCCGGGGGCGTCTGGGGTGCGGCTGCCTTCCAGGGCCGCCTTCTGGCCGCCTGGCGGGCCGGGCCGGCGGGGAGCGCCCCTTCTGGCGCGCGCGCCGTGGTGCGAGGGCCCTGAGGAGGCGGGGCCTGCAGCGGAGCCCCGGCGCGGGCGGAGCCGGCGGCCAGCGCCCGCGGGCGAGTTCAAGGAGAAGGCGGAGCGGGAGGCAAAAAGCCTACAGCACCCGGTATTCACAGGCGGTCTCCCATCCAAGTACTAACCAGGCCCGACCCTGCTTAGCTTCCGAGATCAGACGAGATCGGGCGCGTTCAGGGTGGTATGGCCGTAGACGGGACGGGGACGGCGGGCTGCCTCTTGAGGCCCACTTTCGCTGGCGCTTGCGCCTCACCGCCAGCCTGGCGGTCAGCCCGCCCCGGCAGGACCCCGTCGCCCGCCCAGGCAGGGGGAACGGAGGTCTCGGGTACCGGGCGGTGGCGGAGGCGGAGGGTTTGGCCACCCCCTCCCAGCCGAGGGCGGGCGTGACCCAGCGAACCCTTCGGCGCTTGGCGCCCCGCCCAAGATCCGGCCCGTCGCTCACAGGGACGTGGCCCCGGAGGCTTCAGGGCCCGGGGCCCGCGGTCCCTTGGGCATCGCCCCTGCCCGACCACGCGGCGCTAGGCGCCGCCCGGCCGCATCCCGGGCCGGCCCTCCTGCCCGACAGCAGCTGGCCCGAAGCCACTGGGAGCCACCATCGTGTCGCCACGGCCCCACAGCCCCGGCGAGGCCACCCTTGCCCGCACACCACCCGCCGAGCTCAGGAGCCCGCCCCTGGCGGCCGGCAGGCCCGGGGAAGCGGCCCCTGCCCTCGATCCCGCTCCCGCACCCGGCCGCGGCGGCGACACGGCGGGGGCGGGGCTTTTGCCGGAGGGAGCTGTGGAGGGACACACCCACCGGCACACAGGTGGCGGCCCCGGGGCGGGGCGCCGGAGGGGGCGGCCAGGTGCAGGTCGACGGGCTCGCTGGCCGAAGGCACGGCACCCGGGCCCGCGGCGGAGCCTGGGTCCGGGCCAGGCACCCCGGGGGCGTCTGGGGTGCGGCTGCCTTCCAGGGCCGCCTTCTGGCCCCCTGGCGGGCCAGGCCGGCGGGGAGCGCCCCCTCCGGCGCGCGCGCCGTGGTGGGAGGGGCCTGAGGAGGCGGGGCCTGCAGCGGGGCCCCGGCGCGGGCGGAGCCGGCGGCCACCGCCCGCGGGCGAGTTAAAGGAGAAGGCGGAGCGGGAGGCAAAAAGCCTACAGCACCCCGTATTCCCAGGCGGTCTCCCATCCAAGTACTAACCAGGCCCGACCCTGCTTAGCTTCCGAGATCAGACGAGATCGGGCGCGTTCAGGGTGGTATGGCCGTAGACGGGACGGGGACGGCGGGCTGCCTCTTGAGGCCCACTTTCGCTGGCGCTTGCGCCTCACCGCCAGCCTGGCGGTCAGCCCGCCCCGGCAGGACCCCGTCGCCCGCCCAGGCAGGGGGAACGGAGGTCTCGGGTACCGGGCGGTGGCGGAGGCGGAGGATTTGGCCACCCCCTCCCAGCCGAGGGCGGGCGTGACCCAGCGAACCCTTCGGCGCTTGGCGCCCCGCCCAAGATCCGGCCCGTCGCTCACAGGGACGTGGCCCCGTAGGCTTCAGGGGCCGGGGCCCGCGGTCCCTTGGGCATCGCCCCTGACCGCCCACGCGGCGCTAGGCGCCGCCCGGCCGCAGCCCGGGCCGGCCCTCCTGCCCGACAGCAGCTGGCCCGAAGCCACTGGGAGCCACCATCGTGTCGCCACGGCCCCTCAGCCCCGGCGAGGCCACCCTTGCCCGCACACCACCCGCCGAGCTCAGGAGCCCGCCCCTGGCGGCCGGCAGGCCCGGGGAAGCGGCCCCTGCCCTCGATCCCGCTCCCGCACCCGGCCGCGGCGGCGACACGGCGGGGGCGGGGCTTTTGCCGGAGGGAGCTGTGGAGGGACACACCCACCGGCACACAGGTGGCGGCCCCGGGGCGGGGCGCCGGTGGGGGCGGCCAGGTGCAGGTCGAGGGGCTCGCTGGCCGAAGGGACGGCAACCGGGCCCGCGGCGGAGCCTGGGTCCGGGCCAGGCACCCCGGGGGCGTCTGGGGTGCGGCTGCCTTCCAGGGCCGCCTTCTGGCCGCCTGGCGGGCCGGGCCGGCGGGGAGCGCCCCCTCCGGCGCGCGCGCCGTGGTGGGAGGGGCCTGAGGAGGCGGGGCCTGCAGCGGGGCCCCGGCGCGGGCGGAGCCGGCGGCCACCACCCGCGGGCGAGTTAAAGGAGAAGGCGGAGCGGGAGGCAAAATGCCTACAGCACCCGGTATTCCCAGGCGGTCTCCCATCCAAGTACTAACCAGACCCGACCCTGCTTAAGCTTCCGAGATCAGACGAGATCGGGCGCGTTCAGGGTGGTATGGCCGTAGACGGGACGGGGACGGCGGGCTGCCTCTTGAGGCCCACTTTCGCTGGCGCTTGCGCCTCACCGCCAGCCTGGCGGTCAGCCCGCCCCGGCAGGACCCCGTCGCCCGCCCAGGCAGGGGGAACGGAGGTCTCGGGTACCGGGCGGTGGCGGAGGCGGAGGGTTTGGCCACCCCCTCCCAGCCGAGGGCAGGCGTGACCCAGCGAACCCTTCGGCGCTTGGCGCCCCGCCCTAGATCCGGCCCGTCGCTCACAGGGACGTGGCCCCGGAGGCTTCAGGGCCCGGGGCCCGCGGTGCCTTGGGCATCGCCCCTGCCCGCCCACGCGGCGCTAGGCGCCGCCCAGCCGCAGCCCGGGCCGGCCCTCCTGCCCGACAGCAGCTGGCCCGAAGCCACTGGGAGCCACCATCGTGTCGCCACGGCCCCTCAGCCCCGGCGAGGCCACCCTTGCCCGCACACCACCCGCCGAGCTCAGGAGCCCGCCCCTGGCGGCCGGCAGGCCCGGGGAAGCGGCCCCTGCCCTCGATCCCGCTCCCGCACCCGGCCGCGGCGGCGACACGGCGGGGGCGGGGCTTTTGCCGGAGGGAGCTGTGAGGGACACACCCACCGGCACACAGGTGGCGGCCCCGGGGCGGGGCGCCGGTGGGGGCGGCCAGGTGCAGGTCGAGGGGCTCACTGGCCGAAGGGACGGCAACCGGGCCCGCGGCGGAGCCTGGGTCCGGGCCAGGCACCCCGGGGGCGTCTGGGGTGCGGCTGCCTTCCAGGGCCGCCTTCTGGTCGCCTGGCGGGCCGGGCCGGCGGGGAGCGCCCCCTCCGGCGCGCGCGCCGTGGTGGGAGGGGCCTGAGGAGGCGGGGCCTGCAGCGGGGCCCCGGCGCGGGCGGAGCCGGCGGCCACCGCCCGCGGGCGAGTTAAAGGAGAAGGCGGAGCGGGAGGCAAAAAGCCTACAGCACCCGGTATTCCCAGGCGGTCTCCCATCCAAGTACTAACCAGGCCCGACCCTGCTTAGCTTCCGAGATCAGACGAGATCGGGCGCGTCCAGGGTGGTATGGCCGTAGACGGGGGCGGGGACGGCGGGCTGCCTCTTGAGGCCCACTTTCGCTGGCGCTTGCGCCTCACCGCCAGCCTGGCGGTCAGCCCGCCCCGGCAGGACCCCGTCGCCCGCCCAGGCAGGGGGAACGGAGGTCTCGGGTACCGGGCGGTGGCGGAGGCGGAGGGTTTGGCCACCCCCTCCCAGCCGAGGGCGGGCGTGACCCAGCGAACCCTTCGGCGCTTGGCGCCCCGCCCAAGATCCGGCCCGTCGCTCACAGGGACGTGGCCCCGGAGGCTTCAGGGCCCGGGGCCCGCGGTGCCTTGGGCATCGCCCCTGCCCGCCCACGCGGCGCTAGGCGCCGCCCAGCCGCAGCCCGGGCCGGCCCTCCTGCCCGACAGCAGCTGGCCCGAAGCCACTGGGAGCCACCATCGTGTCGCCACGGCCCCTCAGCCCCGGCGAGGCCACCCTTGCCCGCACACCACCCGCCGAGCTCAGGAGCCCGCCCCTGGCGGCCGGCAGGCCCGGGGAAGCGGCCCCTGCCCTCGATCCCGCTCCCGCACCCGGCCGCGGCGGCGACACGGCGGGGGGCGGGGCTTTTGCCGGAGGGAGCTGTGGAGGGACACACCCACCGGCACACAGGTGGCGGCCCCGGGGCGGGGCGCCGGTGGGGGCGGCCAGGTGCAGGTCGAGGGGCTCGCTGGCCGAAGGGACGGCAACCGGGCCCGCGGCGGAGCCTGGGTCCGGGCCAGGCACCCCGGGGTCGTCTGGGGTGCGGCTGCCTTCCAGGGCCGCCTTCTGGCCGCCTGGCGGGCCGGGCCGGCGGGGAGCGCCCCCTCCGGCGCGCGCGCCGTGGTGGGAGGGGCCTGAGGAGGCGGGGCCTGCAGCGGGGCCCCGGCGCGGGCGGAGCCGGCGGCCACCGCCCGCGGGCGAGTTAAAGGAGAAGGCGGAGCGGGAGGCAAAAAGCCTACAGCACCCGGTATTCCCAGGCGGTCTCCCATCCAAGTACTAACCAGGCCCGACCCTGCTTAGCTTCCGAGATCAGACGAGATCGGGCGCGTTCAGGGTGGTATGGCCGTAGACGGGGGCGGGGACGGCGGGCTGCCTCTTGAGGCCCACTTTCGCTGGCGCTTGCGCCTCATCGCCAGCCTGGCGGTCAGCCCGCCCCGGCAGGACCCCGTCGCCCGCCCAGGCAGGGGGAACGGAGGTCTCGGGTACCGGGCGGTGGCGGAGGCGGAGGGTTTGGCCACCCCCTCCCAGCCGAGGGCGGGCGTGACCCAGCGAACCCTTCGGCGCTTGGCGCCCCGCCCAAGATCCGGCCCGTCGCTCACAGGGACGTGGCCCCGGAGGCTTCAGGGCCCGGGGCCCGCGGTCCCTTGGGCATCGCCCCTGCCCGCCCACGCGGCGCTAGGCGCCGCCCAGCCGCAGCCCGGGCCGGCCCTCCTGCCCGACAGCAGCTGGCCCGAAGCCACTGGGAGCCACCATCGTGTCGCCACGGCCCCTCAGCCCCGGCGAGGCCACCCTTGCCCACACACCACCCGCCGAGCTCAGGAGCCCGCCCCTGGCGGCCGGCAGGCCCGGGGAAGCGGCCCCTGCCCTCGATCCCGCTCCCGCACCCGGCCGCGGCGGCGACACGGCGGGGGGCGGGGCTTTTGCCGGAGGGAGCTGTGGAGGGACACACCCACCGGCACACAGGTGGCGGCCCCGGGGCGGGGCGCCGGTGGGGGCGGCCAGGTGCAGGTCGAGGGGCTCGCTGGCCGAAGGGACGGCAACCGGGCCCGCGGCGGAGCCTGGGTCCGGGCCAGGCACCCCGGGGTCGTCTGGGGTGCGGCTGCCTTCCAGGGCCGCCTTCTGGCCGCCTGGCGGGCCGGGCCGGCGGGGAGCGCCCCCTCCGGCGCGCGCGCCGTGGTGGGAGGGGCCTGAGGAGGCGGGGCCTGCAGCGGGGCCCCGGCGCGGGCGGAGCCGGCGGCCACCGCCCGCGGGCGAGTTAAAGGAGAAGGCGGAGCGGGAGGCAAAAAGCCTACAGCACCCGGTATTCCCAGGCGGTCTCCCATCCAAGTACTAACCAGGCCCGACCCTGCTTAGCTTCCGAGATCAGACGAGATCGGGCGCGTTCAGGGTGGTATGGCCGTAGACGGGGGCGGGGACGGCGGGCTGCCTCTTGAGGCCCACTTTCGCTGGCGCTTGCGCCTCACCGCCAGCCTGGCGGTCAGCCCGCCCCGGCAGGACCCCGTCGCCCGCCCAGGCAGGGGGAACGGAGGTCTCGGGTACCGGGCGGTGGCGGAGGCGGAGGGTTTGGCCACCCCCTCCCAGCCGAGGGCGGGCGTGACCCAGCGAACCCTTCGGCGCTTGGCGCCCCGCCCAAGATCCGGCCCGTCGCTCACAGGGACGTGGCCCCGGAGGCTTCAGGGCCCGGGGCCCGCGGTCCCTTGGGCATCGCCCCTGCCCGCCCACGCGGCGCTAGGCGCCGCCCAGCCGCAGCCCGGGCCGGCCCTCCTGCCCGACAGCAGCTGGCCCGAAGCCACTGGGAGCCACCATCGTGTCGCCACGGCCCCTCAGCCCCGGCGAGGCCACCCTTGCCCGCACACCACCCGCCGGGCTCAGGAGCCCGCCCCTGGCGGCCGGCAGGCCCGGGGAAGCGGCCCCTGCCCTCGATCCCGCTCCCGCACCCGGCCGCGGCGGCGACACAGCGGGGGGCGGGGCTTTTGCCGGAGGGGGCTGTGGAGGGACACACCCACCGGCACACAGGTGGCGGCCCCGGGGCGGGGCGCCGGTGGGGGCGGCCAGGTGCAGGTCGAGGGGCTCGCTGGCCGAAGGGACGGCAACCGGGCCCGCGGCGGAGCCTGGGTCCGGGCCAGGCACCCCGGGGGCGTCTGGGGTGCGGCTGCCTTCCAGGGCCGCCTTCTGGTCGCCTGGCGGGCCGGGCCGGCGGGGAGCGCCCCCTCCGGCGCGCGCGCCGTGGTGGGAGGGGCCTGAGGAGGCGGGGCCTGCAGCGGGGCCCCGGCGCGGGCGGAGCCGGCGGCCACCGCCCGCGGGCGAGTTAAAGGAGAAGGCGGAGCGGGAGGCAAAAAGCCTACAGCACCCGGTATTCCCAGGCGGTCTCCCATCCAAGTACTAACCAGGCCCGACCCTGCTTAGCTTCCGAGATCAGACGAGATCGGGCGCGTTCAGGGTGGTATGGCCGTAGACGGGGGCGGGGACGGCGGGCTGCCTCGTGAGGCCCACTTTCGCTGGCGCTTGCGCCTCACCGCCAGCCTGGCGGTCAGCCCGCCCCGGCAGGACCCCGTCGCCCGCCCAGGCAGGGGGAACGGAGGTCTCGGGTACCGGGCGGTGGCGGAGGCGGAGGGTTTGGCCACCCCCTCCCAGCCGAGGTCGGGCGTGACCCAGCGAACCCTTCGGCGCTTGGCGCCCCGCCCAAGATCCGGCCCGTCGCTCACAGGGACGTGGCCCCGGAGGCTTCAGGGCCCGGGGCCCGCGGTGCCTTGGGCATCGCCCCTGCCCGCCCACGCGGCGCTAGGCGCCGCCCAGCCGCAGCCCGGGCCGGCCCTCCTGCCCGACAGCAGCTGGCCCGAAGCCACTGGGAGCCACCATCGTGTCGCCACGGCCCCTCAGCCCCGGCGAGGCCACCCTTGCCCGCACACCACCCGCCGAGCTCAGGAGCCCGCCCCTGGCGGCCGGCAGGCCCGGGGAAGCGGCCCCTGCCCTCGATCCCGCTCCCGCACCCGGCCGCGGCGGCGACACGGCGGGGGGCGGGGCTTTTGCCGGAGGGAGCTGTGGAGGGACACACCCACCGGCACACAGGTGGCGGCCCCGGGGCGGGGCGCCGGTGGGGGCGGCCAGGTGCAGGTCGAGGGGCTCGCTGGCCGAAGGGACGGCAACCGGGCCCGCGGCGGAGCCTGGGTCCGGGCCAGGCACCCCGGGGTCGTCTGGGGTGCGGCTGCCTTCCAGGGCCGCCTTCTGGCCGCCTGGCGGGCCGGGCCGGCGGGGAGCGCCCCCTCCGGCGCGCGCGCCGTGGTGGGAGGGGCCTGAGGAGGCGGGGCCTGCAGCGGGGCCCCGGCGCGGGCGGAGCCGGCGGCCACCGCCCGCGGGCGAGTTAAAGGAGAAGGCGGAGCGGGAGGCAAAAAGCCTACAACACCCGGTATTCCCAGGCGGTCTCCCATCCAAGTACTAACCAGGCCCGACCCTGCTTAGCTTCCGAGATCAGACGAGATCGGGCGCGTTCAGGGTGGTATGGCCGTACACGGGGGCGGGGACGGCGGGCTGCCTCTTGAGGCCCACTTTCGCTGGCGCTTGCGCCTCACCGCCAGCCTGGCGGTCAGCCCGCCCCGGCAGGACCCCTTCGCCCGCCCAGGCAGGGGGAACGGAGGTCTCGGGTACCGGGCGTTGGCGGAGGCGGAGGGTTTGGCCACCCCCTCCCAGCCGAGGGCGGGCGTGACCCAGCGAACCCTTCGGCGCTTGGCGCCCCGCCCAAGATCCGGCCCGTCGCTCACAGGGACGTGGCCCCGGAGGCTTCAGGGCCCGGGGCCCGCGGTCCCTTGGGCATCGCCCCTGCCCGCCCACGCGGCGCTAGGCGCCGCCCAGCCGCAGCCCGGGCCGGCCCTCCTGCCCGACAGCAGCTGGCCCGAAGCCACTGGGAGCCACCATCGTGTCGCCACGGCCCCTCAGCTCCGGCGAGGCCACCCTTGCCCGCACACCACCCGCCGAGCTCAGGAGCCCGCCCCTGGCGGCCGGCAGGCCCGGGAAAGCGGCCCCTGCCCTCGATCCCGCTCCCGCACCCGGCCGCGGCGGCGACACGGCGGGGGGCGGGGCTTTTGCCGGAGGGAGCTGTGGAGGGACACACCCACCGGCACACAGGTGGCGGCCCCGGGGCGGGGCGCCGGTGGGGGCGGCCAGGTGCAGGTCGAGGGGCTCGCTGGCCGAAGGGACGGCAACCGGGCCCACGGCGGAGCCTGGGTCCGGGCCAGGCACCCCGGGGTCGTCTGGGGTGCGGCTGACTTCCAGGGCCGCCTTCTGGCCGCCTGGCGGGCCGGGCCGGCGGGGAGCGCCCCCTCCGGCGCGCGCGCCGTGGTGGGAGGGGCCTGAGGAGGCGGGGCCTGCAGCGGGGCCCCGGCGCGGGCGGAGCCGGCGGCCACCGCCCGCGGGCGAGTTAAAGGAGAAGGCGGAGCGGGAGGCAAAAAGCCTACAGCACCCGGTATTCCCAGGCGGTCTCCCATCCAAGTACTAACCAGGCCCGACCCTGCTTAGCTTCCGAGATCAGACGAGATCGGGCGCGTCCAGGGTGGTATGGCCGTAGACGGGGGCGGGGACGGCGGGCTGCCTCTTGAGGCCCACTTTCGCTGGCGCTTGCGCCTCACCGCCAGCCTGGCGGTCAGCCCGCCCCGGCAGGACCCCGTCGCCCGCCCAGGCAGGGGGAACGGAGGTCTCGGGTACCGGGCGGTGGCGGAGGCGGAGGGTTTGGCCACCCCCTCCCAGCCGAGGGCGGGCGTGACCCAGCGAACCCTTCGGCGCTTGGCGCCCCGCCCAAGATCCGGCCCGTCGCTCACAGGGACGTGGCCCCGGAGGCTTCAGGGCCCGGGGCCCGCGGTCCCTTGGGCATCGCCCCTGCCCGCCCACGCGGCGCTAGGCGCCGCCCAGCCGCAGCCCGGGCCGGCCCTCCTGCCCGACAGCAGCTGGCCCGAAGCCACTGGGAGCCACCATCGTGTCGCCACGGCCCCTCAGCCCCGGCGAGGCCACCCTTGCCCGCACACCACCCGCCGAGCTCAGGAGCCCGCCCCTGGCGGCCGGCAGGCCCGGGGAAGCGGCCCCTGCCCTCGATCCCGCTCCCGCACCCGGCCGCGGCGGTGACACGGCTGGGGGCGGGGCTTTTGCCGGAGGGAGCTGTGGAGGGACACACCCACCGGCACACAGGTGGCGGCCGCGGGGCGGGGCGCCGGTGGGGGCGGCCAGGTGCAGGTCGAGGGGCTCGGTGGCCGAAGGGACGCTAACCGGGCCCGCGGCGGAGCCTGGGTCCGGGCCAGGCACCCCGGGGGCGTCTGGGGTGCGGCTGCCTTCCAGGGCCGCCTTCTGGTCGCCTGGCGGGCCGGGCCGGCGGGGAGCGCCCCCTCCGGCGCGCGCGCCGTGGTGGGAGGGGCCTGAGGAGGCGGGGCCTGCAGCGGGGCAACGGCGCGGGCGGAGCCGGCGGCCACCGCCCGCGGGCGAGTTAAAGGAGAAGGCGGAGCGGGAGGCAAAAAGCCTACAGCACCCGGTATTCCCAGGCGGTCTCCCATCCAAGTACTAACCAGGCCCGACCCTGCTTAGCTTCCGAGATCAGACGAGATCGGGCGCGTCCAGGGTGGTATGGCCGTAGACGGGGGCGGGGACGGCGGGCTGCCTCTTGAGGCCCACTTTCGCTGGCGCTTGCGCCTCACCGCCAGCCTGGCGGTCAGCCCGCCCCGGCAGGACCCCGTCGCCCGCCCAGGCAGGGGGAACGGAGGTCTCGGGTACCGGGCGGTGGCGGAGGCGGAGGGTTTGGCCACCCCCTCCCAGCCGAGGGCGGGCGTGACCCAGCGAACCCTTCGGCGCTTGGCGCCCCGCCCAAGATCCGGCCCGTCGCTCACAGGGACGTGGCCCCGGAGGCTTCAGGGCCCGGGGCCCGCGATGCCTTGGGCATCGCCCCTGCCCGCCCACGCGGCACTAGGCGCCGCCCAGCCGCAGCCCGGGCCGGCCCTCCTGCCCGACAGCAGCTGGCCTGAAGCCACTGGGAGCCACCATCGTGTCGCCACGGCCCCTCAGCCCCGGCGAGGCCACCCTTGCCCGCACACCACCCGCCGAGCTCAGGAGCCCGCCCCTGGCGGCCGGCAGGCCCGGGGAAGCGGCCCCTGCCCTCGATCCCGCTCCCGCACCCGGCCGCGGCGGCGACACGGCGGGGGGCGGGGCTTTTGCCGGAGGGAGCTGTGGAGGGACACACCCACCGGCACACAGGTGGCGGCCCCGGGGCGGGGCGCCGGTGGGGGCGGCCAGGTGCAGGTCGAGGGGCTCGCTGGCCGAAGGGACGGCAACCGGGCCCGCGGCGGAGCCTGGGTCCGGGCCAGGCACCCCGGGGTCGTCTGGGGTGCGGCTGCCTTCCAGGGCCGCCTTCTGGCCGCCTGGCGGGCCGGGCCGGCGGGGAGCGCCCCCTCCGGCGCGCGCGCCGTGGTGGGAGGGGCCTGAGGAGGCGGGGCCTGCAGCGGGGCCCCGGCGCGGGCGGAGCCGGCGGCCACCGCCCGCGGGCGAGTTAAAGGAGAAGGCGGAGCGGGAGGCAAAAAGCCTACAGCACCCGGTATTCCCAGGCGGTCTCCCATCCAAGTACTAACCAGGCCCGACCCTGCTTAGCTTCCGAGATCAGACGAGATCGGGCGCGTCCAGGGTGGTATGGCCGTAGACGGGGGCGGGGACGGCGGGCTGCCTCTTGAGGCCCACTTTCGCTGGCGCTTGCGCCTCACCGCCAGCCTGGCGGTCAGCCCGCCCCGGCAGGACCCCTTCGCCCGCCCAGGCAGGGGGAACGGAGGTCTCGGGTACCGGGCGGTGGCGGAGGCGGAGGGTTTGGCCACCCCCTCCCAGCCGAGGGCGGGCGTGACCCAGCGAACCCTTCGGCGCTTGGCGCCCCGCCCAAGATCCGGCCCGTCGCTCACAGGGACGTGGCCCCGGAGGCTTCAGGGCCCGGGGCCCGCGGTCCCTTGGGCATCGCCCCTGCCCGCCCACGCGGCGCTAGGCGCCGCCCAGCCGCAGCCCGGGCCGGCCCTCCTGCCCGACAGCAGCTGGCCCGAAGCCACTGGGAGCCACCATCGTGTCGCCACGGCCCCTCAGCTCCGGCGAGGCCACCCTTGCCCGCACACCACCCGCCGAGCTCAAGAGCCCGCCCCTGGCGTCCGGCAGGCCCGGGGAAGCGGCCCCTGCCCTCGATCCCGCTCCCGCACCCGGCAGCGGCGGCGACACGGCGGGGGGCGGGGCTTTTGCCGGAGGGAGCTGTGGAGGGACACACCCACCGGCACACAGGTGGCGGCCCCGGGGCGGGGCGCCGGTGGGGGCGGCCAGGTGCAGGTCGAGGGGCTCGCTGGCCGAAGGGACGGCAACCAGGCCCGCGGCGGAGCCTGGGTCCGGGCCAGGCACCCCGGGGTCGTCTGGGGTGCGGCTGCCTTCCAGGGCCGCCTTCTGGCCGCCTGGCGGGCCGGGCCGGCGGGGAGCGCCCCCTCCGGCGCGCGCGCCGTGGTGGGAGGGGCCTGAGGAGGCGGGGCCTGCAGCGGGGCCCCGGCGCGGGCGGAGCCGGCGGCCACCGCCCGCGGGCGAGTTAAAGGAGAAAGCGGAGCGGGAGGCAAAAAGCCTACAGCACCAGGTATTCCCAGGCGGTCTCCCATCCAAGTACTAACCAGGCCCGACCCTGCTTAGCTTCCGAGATCAGACGAGATCGGGCGCGTTCAGGGTAGTATGGCCGTAGACGGGGGCGGGGACGGCGGGCTGCCTCTTGAGGCCCACTTTCGCTGGCGCTTGCGCCTCACCGCCAGCCTGGCGGTCAGCCCGCCCCGGCAGGAACCCGTCGCCCGCCCAGGCAGGGGGAACGGAGGTCTCGGGTACCGGGCGGTGGCGGAGGCGGAGGGTTTGCCCACCCCCTCCCAGCCGAGGGCGGGCGTGACCCAGCGAACCCTTCGGCGCTTGGCGCCCCGCCAAGATCCCGCCCGTCGCTCACAGGGACGTGGCCCCGGAGGCTTCAGTGCCCGGGGCCCGCGGTCCCTTGGGCATCGCCCCTGCCCGCCCACGTGGCGCTAGGCGCCGCCCAGCCGCAACCCGGGCCGGCCTTCCTGCCCGACAGCAGCTGGCCCGAAGCCACTGGGAGCCACCATCGTGTCGCCACGGCCCCTCAGCCCCGGCGAGGCCACCCTTGCCCGCACACCACCTGCCGGGCTCAGGAGCCCGCCCCTGGTGGCCGGCAGGCCCGGGGAAGCGGCCCCTGCCCTCGATCCCGCTCCCGCACCCGGCCGCGGCGGCGACACGGCGGGGGGCGAGGCTTTTGCCGGGGGGAGCTGTGGAGGGACACACCCACCGGCACACAGGTGGAGGCACCGGGGCGGGGCGCCGGTGGGGGCGGCCAGGTGCAGGTCGAGGGGCTCGCTGGCGGAAGGCACGGCAATCGGGCCCGCGGCGGAGCCTGGGTCCGGGCCAGGCACCCCGGGGGCGTCTGGGGTGCGGCTGCCTTCCAGGGCCGCCTTCTGGCCGCCTGGCGGGCCGGGCCGGCGGGGAGCGCCCCCTCCGGCGCGCGCGCCGTGGTGGGAGGGGCCTGAGGAGGCGGGGCCTGCAGCGGGGCCCCGGCGCGGGCGGAGCCGGCGGCCACCGCCCGCGGGCGAGTTAAAGGAGAAGGCGGAGCGGGAGGCAAAAAGCCTACAGCACCCGGTATTCCCAGGCGGTCTCCCATCCAAGTACTAACCAGGCCCGACCCTGCTTAGCTTCCGAGATCAGACGAGATCGGGCGCGTTCAGGGTAGTATGGCCGTAGACGGGGGCGGGGACGGCGGGCTGCCTCTTGAGGCCCACTTTCGCTGGCGCTTGCGCCTCACCGCCAGCCTGGCGGTCAGCCCGCCCCGGCAGGACCCCGTCGCCCGCCCAGGCAGGGGGAACGGAGGTCTCGGGTACCGGGCGGTGGCGGAGGCGGAGGGTTTGGCCACCCCCTCCCAGCCGAGGGCGGGCGTGACCCAGCGAATCCTTCGGCGCTTGGCGCCCCGCCAAGATCCCGCCCGTCGCTCACAGGGACGTGGCCCCGGAGGCTTCAGTGCCCGGGGCCCGCGGTCCCTTGGGCATCGCCCCTGCCCGCCCACGCGGCGCTAGGCGCCGCCCAGCCGCAGCCCGGGCCGGCCCTCCTGCCAGACAGCAGCTGGCCCGAAGCCACTGGGAGCCACCATCGTGTCGCCACGGCCCCTCAGCCCCGGCGAGGCCACCCTTGCCCGCACACCACCCGCCGAGCTCAGGAGCCCGCCCCTGGCGGCCGGCAGGCCCGGGGAAGCGGCCCCTGCCCTCGATCCCGCTCCCGCACACGGCCGCGGCGGCGACACGGCGGGGGCTGGGCTTTTGCCAGAGGGAGCTGTGGAGGGACACACCCACCGGCACACAGGTGGCGGCCCCGGGGCGGGGCGCCGGTGGGGGCGGCCAGGTGCAGGTCGACGGGCTCGCTGGCCGAAGGCACGGCAACCGGGCCCGCGGCGGAGCCTGGGTCCGGGCCAGGCACCCCGGGGGCGTCTGGGGTGCGGCTGCCTTCCAGGGCCGCCTTCTGGCCCCCTGGCGGGCCGGGCCGGCGGGGAGCGCCCCCTCCGGCGCGCGCGCCGTGGTGGGAGGGGACTGAGGAGGCGGGGCCTGCAGCGGGGCCCCGGCGCGGGCGGAGCCGGCGGCCACCGCCCGAGGGCGAGTTAAAGGAGAAGGCGGAGCGGGAGGCAAAAAGCCTACAGCACCCGGTATTCCCAGGCGGTCTCCCATCCAAGTACTAACCAGGCCCGACCCTGCTTAGCTTCCGAGATCAGACGAGATCGGGCGCGTTCAGGGTGGTATGGCCGTAGACGGGACGGGGACGGCGGGCTGCCTCTTGAGGCCCACTTTCGCTGGCGCTTGCGCCTCACAGCCAGCCTGGCGGTCAGCCCGCCCCGGCAGGACCCCGTCGCCCGCCCAGGCAGGGGGAACGGAGGTCTCGGGTACCGGGCGGTGGCGGAGGCGGAGGGTTTGGCCACCCCCTCCCAGCCGAGGGCGGGCGTGACCCAGCGAACCCTTCGGCGCTTGGCGCCCCGCCCAAGATCCGGCCCGTCGCTCACAGGGACGTGGCCCCGGAGGCTTCAGGGCCCGGGGCCCGCGGTCCCTTGGGCATCGCCCCTGCCCGCCCACGCGGCGCTAGGCGCCGCCCAGCCGCAGCCCGGGGCGGCCCTCCTGCCCGACAGCAGCTGGCCCGAAACCACTGGGAGCCACCATCGTGTCGCCACGGCCCCTCAGCCCCGGCGAGGCCACCCTTGCCCGCACACCACCCGCCGAGCTCAGGAGCCCGCCCCTGGCGGCCGGCAGGCCCGGGGAAGAGGCCCCTGCCCTCGATCCCGCTCCCGCACCCGGCCGCGGCGGCGACACGGCGGGGGGCGGGGCTTTTGCCGGAGGGAGCTGTGGAGGGACACACCCACCGGCACACAGGTGGCGGCCCCGGGGCGGGGCCCCGGAGGGGGCGGCCAGGTGCAGGTCGAGGGGCTCGCTGGCCGAAGGGACGGCAACCGGGCCCGCGGCGGAGCCTGGGTCCGGGCCAGGCACCCTGGGGGCGTCTGGGGTGCGGCTGCCTTCCAGGGCCGCCTTCTGGCCGCCTGGCGGGCCGGGCCGGCGGGGAGCGCCCCCTCCGGCGCGTGCGCCGTGGTGGGAGGGGCCTGAGGAGGAGGGGCCTGCAGCGGGGCCCCGGCGCGGGCGGAGCCGGCGGCCACCGCCCGCGGGCGAGTAAAGGAGAAGGCGGAGCGGGAGGCAAAAAGCCTACAGCACCCGGTATTCCCAGGCGGTCTCCCATCCAAGTACTAACCAGGCCCGACCCTGCTTAGCTTCCGAGATCAGACGAGATCGGGCGCGTTCAGGGTGGTATGGCCGTAGACGGGGGCGGGGACGGCGGGCTGCCTCTTGAGGCCCACTTTCGCTGGCGCTTGCGCCTCACCGCCAGCCTGGCGGTCAGCCCGCCCCGGCAGGACCACGTCGCCCGCCCAGGCAGGGGGAACGGAGGTCTCGGGTACCGGGCGGTGGCGGAGGCGGAGGGTTTGGCCACCCCCTCCCAGCCGAGGGCGGGCGTGACCCAGCGAACCCTTCGGCGCTTGGCGCCCCGCCCAAGATCCGGCCCGTCGCTCACAGGGACGTGGCCCCGGAGGCTTCAGGGCCCGGGGCCCGCGGTCCCTTGGGCATCGCCCCTGCCCGCCCACGCGGCGCTAGGCGCCGCCCAGCCGCAGCCCGGGCCGGCCCTCCTGCCCGACAGCAGCTGGCCCGAAGCCACTGGGAGCCACCATCGTGTCGCCACGGCCCCTCAGCTCCGGCGAGGCCACCCTTGCCCGCACACCACCCGCCGAGCTCAAGAGCCCGCCCCTGGCGTCCGGCAGGCCCGGGGAAGCGGCCCCTGCCCTCGATCCCGCTCCCGCACCCGGCAGCGGCGGCGACACGGCGGGGGGCGGGGCTTTTGCCGGAGGGAGCTGTGGAGGGACACACCCACCGGCACACAGGTGGCGGCCCCGGGGCGGGGCGCCGGTGGGGGCGGCCAGGTGCAGGTCGAGGGGCTCGCTGGCCGAAGGGACGGCAACCAGGCCCGCGGCGGAGCCTGGGTCCGGGCCAGGCACCCCGGGGTCGTCTGGGGTGCGGCTGCCTTCCAGGGCCGCCTTCTGGCCGCCTGGCGGGCCGGGCCGGCGGGGAGCGCCCCCTCCGGCGCGCGCGCCGTGGTGGGAGGGGCCTGAGGAGGCGGGGCCTGCAGCGGGGCCCCGGCGCGGGCGGAGCCGGCGGCCACCGCCCGCGGGCGAGTTAAAGGAGAAAGCGGAGCGGGAGGCAAAAAGCCTACAGCACCAGGTATTCCCAGGCGGTCTCCCATCCAAGTACTAACCAGGCCCGACCCTGCTTAGCTTCCGAGATCAGACGAGATCGGGCGCGTTCAGGGTAGTATGGCCGTAGACGGGGGCGGGGACGGCGGGCTGCCTCTTGAGGCCCACTTTCGCTGGCGCTTGCGCCTCACCGCCAGCCTGGCGGTCAGCCCGCCCCGGCAGGAACCCGTCGCCCGCCCAGGCAGGGGGAACGGAGGTCTCGGGTACCGGGCGGTGGCGGAGGCGGAGGGTTTGCCCACCCCCTCCCAGCCGAGGGCGGGCGTGACCCAGCGAACCCTTCGGCGCTTGGCGCCCCGCCAAGATCCCGCCCGTCGCTCACAGGGACGTGGCCCCGGAGGCTTCAGTGCCCGGGGCCCGCGGTCCCTTGGGCATCGCCCCTGCCCGCCCACGTGGCGCTAGGCGCCGCCCAGCCGCAACCCGGGCCGGCCTTCCTGCCCGACAGCAGCTGGCCCGAAGCCACTGGGAGCCACCATCGTGTCGCCACGGCCCCTCAGCCCCGGCGAGGCCACCCTTGCCCGCACACCACCTGCCGGGCTCAGGAGCCCGCCCCTGGCGGCCGGCAGGCCCGGGGAAGCGGCCCCTGCCCTCGATCCCGCTCCCGCACCCGGCCGCGGCGGCGACACGGCGGGGGGCGAGGCTTTTGCCGGGGGGAGCTGTGGAGGGACACACCCACCGGCACACAGGTGGAGGCACCGGGGCGGGGCGCCGGTGGGGGCGGCCAGGTGCAGGTCGAGGGGCTCGCTGGCGGAAGGCACGGCAATCGGGCCCGCGGCGGAGCCTGGGTCCGGGCCAGGCACCCCGGGGGCGTCTGGGGTGCGGCTGCCTTCCAGGGCCGCCTTCTGGCCGCCTGGCGGGCCGGGCCGGCGGGGAGCGCCCCCTCCGGCGCGCGCGCCGTGGTGCGAGGGGCCTGAGGAGGCGGGGCCTGCAGCGGGGCCCCGGCGCGGGCGGAGCCGGCGGCCACCGCCCGCGGGCGAGTTAAAGGAGAAGGCGGAGCGGGAGGCAAAAAGCCTACAGCACCCGGTATTCCCAGGCGGTCTCCCATCCAAGTACTAACCAGGCCCGACCCTGCTTAGCTTCCGAGATCAGACGAGATCGGGCGCGTTCAGGGTAGTATGGCCGTAGACGGGGGCGGGGACGGCGGGCTGCCTCTTGAGGCCCACTTTCGCTGGCGCTTGCGCCTCACCGCCAGCCTGGCGGTCAGCCCGCCCCGGCAGGACCCCGTCGCCCGCCCAGGCAGGGGGAACGGAGGTCTCGGGTACCGGGCGGTGGCGGAGGCGGAGGGTTTGGCCACCCCCTCCCAGCCGAGGGCGGGCGTGACCCAGCGAATCCTTCGGCGCTTGGCGCCCCGCCAAGATCCCGCCCGTCGCTCACAGGGACGTGGCCCCGGAGGCTTCAGTGCCCGGGGCCCGCGGTCCCTTGGGCATCGCCCCTGCCCGCCCACGCGGCGCTAGGCGCCGCCCAGCCGCAGCCCGGGCCGGCCCTCCTGCCAGACAGCAGCTGGCCCGAAGCCACTGGGAGCCACCATCGTGTCGCCACGGCCCCTCAGCCCCGGCGAGGCCACCCTTGCCCGCACACCACCCGCCGAGCTCAGGAGCCCGCCCCTGGCGGCCGGCAGGCCCGGGGAAGCGGCCCCTGCCCTCGATCCCGCTCCCGCACCCGGCCGCGGCGGCGACACGGCGGGGGGCGGGGCTTTTGCCGGAGGGAGCTGTGGAGGGACACACCCACCGGCACACAGGTGGCGGCCCCGGGGCGGGGCGCCGGTGGGGGCGGCCAGGTGCAGGTCGAGGGGCTCGCTGGCCGAAGGGACGGCAACCGGGCCCGCGGCGGAGCCTGGGTCCGGGCCAGGCACCCCGGGGGCGTCTGGGGTGCGGCTGCCTTCCAGGGCCGCCTTCTGGCCGCCAGGCGGGCCGGGCCGGCGGGGAGCGCACCCTCCGGCGCGCGCGCCGTGGTGGGAGGGGCCTGAGGAGGCGGGGCCTGCAGCGGGGGCCCGGCGCGGGCGGAGCCGGCGGCCACCGCCCGCGGGCGAGTTAAAGGAGAAGGCGGAGCGGGAGGCAAAATGCCTACAACACCCGGTATTCCCAGGCGGTCTCCCATCCAAGTACTAACCAGGCCCGACCCTGCTTAGCTTCCGAGATCAGACGAGATCGGGCGCGTTCAGGGTGGTATGGCCGTAGACGGGACGGGGACGGCGGGCTGCCTCTTGAGGCCCACTTTCGCTGGCGCTTGCGCCTCACCGCCAGCCTGGCGGTCAGCCCGCCCCGGCAGGACCCCGTCGCCCGCCCAGGCAGGGGGAACGGAGGTCTCGGGTACCGGGCGGTGGCGGAGGCGGAGGGTTTGGCCACCCCCTCCCAGCCGAGGGCGGGCGTGACCCAGCGAACCCTTCGGCGCTTGGCGCCCCGCCCAAGTTCCGGCCCGTCGCTCACAGGGACGTGGCCCCGGAGGCTTCAGGGCCCGGGGTCCGCGGTCCCTTGGGCATCGCCCCTGCCCGACCACGCGGCGCTAGGCGCCGCCCGGCCGCATCCCGGGCCGGCCCTCCTGCCCGACAGCAGCTGGCCCGAAGCCACTGGGAGCCACCATCGTGTCGCCACGGCCCCACAGCCCCGGCGAGGCCACCCTTGCCCGCACACCACCCGCCGAGCTCAGGAGCCCGCCCCTGGCGGCCGGCAGGCCCGGGGAAGCGGCCCCTGCCCTCGATCCCGCTCCCGCACACGGCCGCGGCGGCGACACGGCGGGGGCTGGGCTTTTGCCAGAGGGAGCTGTGGAGGGACACACCCACCGGCACACAGGTGGCGGCCCCGGGGCGGGGCGCCGGTGGGGGCGGCCAGGTGCAGGTCGACGGGCTCGCTGGCCGAAGGCACGGCAACCGGGCCCGCGGCGGAGCCTGGGTCCGGGCCAGGCACCCCGGGGGCGTCTGGGGTGCGGCTGCCTTCCAGGGCCGCCTTCTGGCCCCCTGGCGGGCCGGGCCGGCGGGGAGCGCCCCCTCCGGCGCGCGCGCCGTGGTGGGAGGGGACTGAGGAGGCGGGGCCTGCAGCGGGGCCCCGGCGCGGGCGGAGCCGGCGGCCACCGCCCGAGGGCGAGTTAAAGGAGAAGGCGGAGCGGGAGGCAAAAAGCCTACAGCACCCGGTATTCCCAGGCGGTCTCCCATCCAAGTACTAACCAGGCCCGACCCTGCTTAGCTTCCGAGATCAGACGAGATCGGGCGCGTTCAGGGTGGTATGGCCGTAGACGGGACGGGGACGGCGGGCTGCCTCTTGAGGCCCACTTTCGCTGGCGCTTGCGCCTCACAGCCAGCCTGGCGGTCAGCCCGCCCCGGCAGGACCCCGTCGCCCGCCCAGGCAGGGGGAACGGAGGTCTCGGGTACCGGGCGGTGGCGGAGGCGGAGGGTTTGGCCACCCCCTCCCAGCCGAGGGCGGGCGTGACCCAGCGAACCCTTCGGCGCTTGGCGCCCCGCCCAAGATCCGGCCCGTCGCTCACAGGGACGTGGCCCCGGAGGCTTCAGGGCCCGGGGCCCGCGGTCCCTTGGGCATCGCCCCTGCCCGCCCACGCGGCGCTAGGCGCCGCCCAGCCGCAGCCCGGGGCGGCCCTCCTGCCCGACAGCAGCTGGCCCGAAACCACTGGGAGCCACCATCGTGTCGCCACGGCCCCTCAGCCCCGGCGAGGCCACCCTTGCCCGCACACCACCCGCCGAGCTCAGGAGCCCGCCCCTGGCGGCCGGCAGGCCCGGGGAAGAGGCCCCTGCCCTCGATCCCGCTCCCGCACCCGGCCGCGGCGGCGACACGGCGGGGGGCGGGGCTTTTGCCGGAGGGAGCTGTGGAGGGACACACCCACCGGCACACAGGTGGCGGCCCCGGGGCGGGGCCCCGGAGGGGGCGGCCAGGTGCAGGTCGAGGGGCTCGCTGGCCGAAGGGACGGCAACCGGGCCCGCGGCGGAGCCTGGGTCCGGGCCAGGCACCCTGGGGGCGTCTGGGGTGCGGCTGCCTTCCAGGGCCGCCTTCTGGCCGCCTGGCGGGCCGGGCCGGCGGGGAGCGCCCCCTCCGGCGCGTGCGCCGTGGTGGGAGGGGCCTGAGGAGGAGGGGCCTGCAGCGGGGCCCCGGCGCGGGCGGAGCCGGCGGCCACCGCCCGCGGGCGAGTAAAGGAGAAGGCGGAGCGGGAGGCAAAAAGCCTACAGCACCCGGTATTCCCAGGCGGTCTCCCATCCAAGTACTAACCAGGCCCGACCCTGCTTAGCTTCCGAGATCAGACGAGATCGGGCGCGTTCAGGGTGGTATGGCCGTAGACGGGGGCGGGGACGGCGGGCTGCCTCTTGAGGCCCACTTTCGCTGGCGCTTGCGCCTCACCGCCAGCCTGGCGGTCAGCCCGCCCCGGCAGGACCACGTCGCCCGCCCAGGCAGGGGGAACGGAGGTCTCGGGTACCGGGCGGTGGCGGAGGCGGAGGGTTTGGCCACCCCCTCCCAGCCGAGGGCGGGCGTGACCCAGCGAACCCTTCCGCGCTTGGCGCCCCGCCCAAGATCCGGCCCGTCGCTCACATGGACGTGGCCCCGGAGGCTTCAGGGCCCGGAGCCCGCGGTCCCTTGGGCATCGCACCTGCCCGCCCACGCGGCGCTAGGCGCCGCCCAGCCGCAGCCCGGGCCGGCCCTCCTGCCCGACAGCAGCTGGCCCGAAGCC
This sequence comes from Delphinapterus leucas, assembly GCF_059928025.1. NCBI lineage: Eukaryota > Metazoa > Chordata > Mammalia > Artiodactyla > Monodontidae > Delphinapterus > Delphinapterus leucas. The sequence goes on along the minus strand of NC_143147.1, from coordinate 28,985,468 downwards.
ACTAGGAGCCACCATCGTGTCGCCACGGCCCCTCAGCCCCGGCGAGGCCACCCTTGCCCGCACACCACCCGCCGAGATCAGGAGCCCGCCCCTGGCGGCCGGCAGGCCCGGGGAAGCGGCCCCTGCCCTCGATCCCGCTCCCGCACCCGGCAGCGGCGGCGACACGGCGGGGGGCGGGGCTTTTGCCGGAGGGAGCTGTGGAGGGACACACCCACCGGCACACAGGTGGCGGCCCCGTGGCGGGGCGCCGGTGGGGGCGGCCAGGTGCAGGTCGACGGGCTCGCTGGCCGAAGGGACGGCAACCGGGCCCGCGGCGGAGCCTGGGTCCGGGCCAGGCACCCCGGGGGCGTCTGGGGTGCGGCTGCCTTCCAGGGCCGCCTTCTGGCCGCCAGGCGGGCCGGGCCGGCGGGGAGCGCACCCTCCGGCGCGCGCGCCGTGGTGGGAGGGGCCTGAGGAGGCGGGGCCTGCAGCGGGGCCCCGGCGCGGGCGGAGCCGGCGGCCACCGCCCGCGGGCGAGTTAAAGGAGAAGGCGGAGCGGGAGGCAAAATGCCTACAACACCCGGTATTCCCAGGCGGTCTCCCATCCAAGTACTAACCAGGCCCGACCCTGCTTAGCTTCCGAGATCAGACGAGATCGGGCGCGTTCAGGGTAGTATGGCCGTAGACGGGGGCGGGGACGGCGGGCTGCCTCTTGAGGCCCACTTTCGCTGGCGCTTGCGCCTCACCGCCAGCCTGGCGGTCAGCCCGCCCCGGCAGGACCCCGTCGCCCGCCCAGCCAGGGGGAACGGAGGTCTCGGGTACCGGGCGGTGGCGGAGGCGGAGGGTTTGGCCACCCCCTCCCAGCCGAGGGCGGCGTGACCCAGCGAACCCTTCGGCGCTTGGCGCCCCGCCAAGATCCCGCCCGTCGCTCACAGGGACGTGGCCCCGGAGGCTTCAGTGCCCGGGGCCCGCGGTCCCTTGGGCATCGCCCCTGCCCGCCCACGCGGCGCTAGGCGCCGCCCAGCCGCAGCCCGGGCCGGCCCTCCTGCCCGACAGCAGCTGGCCCGAAGCCACTGGGAGCCACCATCGTGTCGCCACGGCCCCTCAGCCCCGGCGAGGCCACCCTTGCCCGCACACCACCCGCCGAGCTCAGGAGCCCGCCCCTGGCGGCCGGCAGGCCCGGGGAAGCGGCCCCTGCCCTCGATCCCGCTCCCGCACCCGGCCGCGGCGGCGACACGGCGGGGGGCGGGGCTTTTGCCGGAGGGAGCTGTGGAGGGACACACCCACCGGCACACAGGTGGCGGCCCCGGGGCGGGGCGCCGGTGGGGGCGGCCAGGTGCAGGTCGAGGGGCTCGCTGGCGGAAGGCACGGCAATCGGGCCCGCGGCGGAGCCTGGGTCCGGGCCAGGCACCCCGGGGGCGTCTGGGGTGCGGCTGCCTTCCAGGGCCGCCTTCTGGCCGCCTGGCGGGCCGGGCTGGCGGGGAGCGCCCCCTCCGGCGCGCGCGCCGTGGTGGGAGGGGCCTGAGGAGGCGGGGCCTGCAGCGGGGCCCCGGCGCGGGCGGAGCCGGCGGCCACCGCCCGCGGGCGAGTTAAAGGAGAAGGCGGAGCGGGAGGCAAAAAGCCTACAGCACCCGGTATTCACAGGCGGTCTCCCATCCAAGTACTAACCAGGCCCGACCCTGCTTAGCTTCCGAGATCAGACGAGATCGGGCGCGTTCAGGGTGGTATGGCCGTAGACGGGGGCGGGGACGGCGGGCTGCCTCTTGAGGCCCACTTTCGCTGGCGCTTGCGCCTCACCGCCAGCCTGGCGGTCAGCCCGCCCCGGCAGGACCCCGTCGCCCGCCCAGGCAGGGGGAACGGAGGTCTCGGGTACCGGGCGGTGGCGGAGGCGGAGGGTTTGGCCACCCCCTCCCAGCCGAGGGCGGGCGTGACCCAGCGAACCCTTCGGCGCTAGGCGCCCCGCCCAAGATCCGGCCCGTCGCTCACAGGGACGTGGCCCCGGAGGCTTCAGGGCCCGGGGCCCGCGGTCCCTTGGGCATCGCCCCTGCCCGCCCACGCGGCGCTAGGCGCCGCCCAGCCGCAGCCCGGGCCGGCCCTCCTGCCCGACAGCAGCTGGCACGAAGCCACTGGGAGCCACCATCGTGTCGCCACGGCCCCTCAGCCCCGGCGAGGCCACCCTTGCCCGCACACCACCCGCCGAGCTCAGGAGCCCGCCCCTGGCGGCCGGCAGGCCCGGGGAAGCGGCCCCTGCCCTCGATCCCGCTCCCGCACCCGGCCGCGGCGGCGACACGGCGGGGGGCGGGGCTTTTGCCGGAGGGAGCTGTGGAGGGACACACCCACCGGCACACAGGTGGCGGCCCCGGGGCGGGGCGCCGGTGGGGGCGGCCAGGTGCAGGTCGAGGGGCTCGCTGGCCGAAGGGACGGCAACCGGGCCCGCGGTGGAGCCTGGGTCCGGGCCAGGCACCCCGGGGGCGTCTGGGGTGCGGCTGCCTTCCAGGGCCGCCTTCTGGCCGCCTGGCGGGCCGGGCCGGCGGGGAGCGCCCCCTCCGGCGCGCGCGCCGTGGTGGGAGGGGCCTGAGGAGGCGGGGCCTGCAGCGGGGCCCCGGCGCGGGCGGAGCCGGCGGCCACCGCCCGCGGGCGAGTTAAAGGAGAAGGCGGAGCGGGAGGCAAAAAGCCTACAGCACCCGGTATTCCCAGGCGGTCTCCCATCCAAGTACTAACCAGGCCCGACCCTGCTTAGCTTCCGAGATCAGACGAGATCGGGCGCGTCCAGGGTGGTATGGCCGTAGACGGGGGCGGGGACGGCGGGCTGCCTCTTGAGGCCCACTTTCGCTGGCGCTTGCGCCTCACCGCCAGCCTGGCGGTCAGCCCGCCCCAGCAGGACCCCGTCGCCCGCCCAGGCAGGGGGAACGGATGTCTCGGGTACCGGGCGGTGGCGGAGGCGGAGGGTTTGGCCACCCCCTCCCAGCCGAGGGCGGGCGTGACCCAGCGAACCCTTCGGCGCTAGGCGCCCCGCCCAAGATCCGGCCCGTCGCTCACAGGGACGTGGCCCCGGAGGCTTCAGGGCCCGGGGCCCGCGGTGCCTTGGGCATCGCCCCTGCCCGCCCACGCGGCGCTAGGCGCCGCCCAGCCGCAGCCCGGGCCGGCCCTCCTGCCCGACAGCAGCTGGCCCGAAGCCACTGGGAGCCACCATCGTGTCGCCATGGCCCCTCAGCCCCGGCGAGGCCACCCTTGCCCGCACACCACCCGCCGAGCTCAGGAGCCCGCCCCTGGCGGCCGGCAGGCCCGGGGAAGCGGCCCCTGCCCTCGATCCCGCTCCCGCACCCGGCAGCGGCGGCGACACGGCGGGGGGCGGGGCTTTTGCCGGAGGGAGCTGTGGAGGGACACACCCACCGGCACACAGGGGGCGGCCCCGGGGCGGGGCGCCGGTGGGGGCGGCCAGGTGCAGGTCGACGGGCTCGCTGGCCGAAGGGACGGCAACCGGGCCCGCGGCGGAGCCTGGGTCCGGGCCAGGCACCCCGGGGGCGTCTGGGGTGCGGCTGCCTTCCAGGGCCGCCTTCTGGCCGCCTGGCGGGCCGGGCTGGCGGGGAGCGCCCCCTCCGGCGCGCGCGCCGTGGTGGGAGGGGCCTGAGGAGGCGGGGCCTGCAGCGGGGCCCCGGCGCGGGCGGAGCCGGCGTCCACCGCCCGCGGGCGATTTAAAGGAGAAGGCGGAGCGGGAGGCAAAAATCCTACAGCACCCGGTATTCCCAGGCGGTCTCCCATCCAAGTACTAACCAGGCCCGACCCTGCTTAGCTTCCGAGATCAGACGAGATCGGGCGCGTTCAGGGTGGTATGGCCGTAGACGGGGGCGGGGACGGCGGGCTGCCTCTTGAGGCCCACTTTCGCTGGCGCTTGCGCCTCACCGCCAGCCTGGCGGTCAGCCCGCCCCGGCAGGACCCCGTCGCCCGCCCAGGCAGGGGGAACGGAGGTCTCGGGTACCGGGCGGTGGCGGAGGCGGAGGGTTTGGCCACCCCCTCCCAGCCGAGGGCGGGCGTGACCCAGCGAACCCTTCGGCGCTAGGCGCCCCGCCCAAGATCCGGCCCGTCGCTCACAGGGACGTGGCCCCGGAGGCTTCAGGGCCCGGGGCCCGCGGTCCCTTGGGCATCGCCCCTGCCCGCCCACGCGGCGCTAGGCGCCGCCCAGCCGCAGCCCGGGCCGGCCCTCCTGCCCGACAGCAGCTGGCACGAAGCCACTGGGAGCCACCATCGTGTCGCCACGGCCCCTCAGCCCCGGCGAGGCCACCCTTGCCCGCACACCACCCGCCGAGCTCAGGAGCCCGCCCCTGGCGGCCGGCAGGCCCGGGGAAGCGGCCCCTGCCCTCGATCCCGCTCCCGCACCCGGCAGCGGCGGCGACACGGCGGGGGGCGGGGCTTTTGCCGGAGGGAGCTGTGGAGGGACACACCCACCGGCACACAGGTGGCGGCCCCGGGGCGGGGCGCCGGTGGGGGCGGCCAGGTGCAGGTCGACGGGCTCGCTGGCCGAAGGGACGGCAACCGGGCCCGCGGCGGAGCCTGGGTCCGGGCCAGGCACCCCGGGGGCGTCTGGGGTGCGGCTGCCTTCCAGGGCCGCCTTCTTGCCGCCTGGCGGGCCGGGCCGGCGGGGAGCGCCCCCTCCGGCGCGCGTGCCGTGGTGGGAGGGGCCTGAGGAGGCGGGGCCTGCAGCGGGGCCCCGGCGCGGGCGGAGCCGGCGGCCACCGCCCGCGGGCGATTTAAAGGAGAAGGCGGAGCGGGAGGCAAAAAGGCTACAGCACCCGGTATTCCCAGGCGGTCTCCCATCCAAGTACTAACCAGGCCCGACCCTGCTTAGCTTCCGAGATCAGACGAGATCGGGCGCGTTCAGGGTAGTATGGCCGTAGACGGGGGCGGGGACGGCGGGCTGCCTCTTGAGGCCCACTTTCGCTGGCGCTTGCGCCTCACCGCCAGCCTGGCGGTCAGCCCGCCCCGGCAGGACCCCGTCGCCCGCCCAGGCAGGGGGAACGGAGGTCTCGGGTACCGGGCGGTGGCGGAGGCGGAGGGTTTGGCCACCCCCTCCCAGCCGAGGGCGGGCGTGACCCAGCGAACCCTTCGGCGCTTGGCGCCCCGCCAAGATCCCGCCCGTCGCTCACAGGGACGTGGCCCCGGAGGCTTCAGTGCCCGGGGCCCGCGGTCCCTTGGGCATCGCCCCTGCCCGCCCACGCGGCGCTAGGCGCCGCCCAGCCGCAACCCGGGCCGGCCCTCCTGCCCGACAGCAGCTGGCCCGAAGCCACTGGGAGCCACCATCGTGTCGCCACGGCCCCTCAGCCCCGGCGAGGCCACCCTTGCCCGCACACCACCCGCCGAGCTCAGGAGCCCGCCCCTGGCGGCCGGCAGGCCCGGGGAAGCGGCCCCTGCCCTCGATCCCGCTCCCGCACCTGGCAGCGGCGGCGACACGGCGGGGGGCGGGGCTTTTGCTGGAGGGAGCTGTGGAGGGACACAGCCACCGGCACACAGGTGGCGGCCCCGGGGCGGGGCGCCGGTGGGGGCGGCCAGGTGCAGGTCGACGGGCTCGCTGGCCGAAGGGACGGCAACCGGGCCCGCGGCGGAGCCTGGGTCCGGGCCAGGCACCCCGGGGGCGTCTGGGGTGCGGCTGCCTTCCAGGGCCGCCTTCTGGCCGCCTGGCGGGCCGGGCCGGCGGGGAGCGCCCCCTCCGGCGCGCGTGCCGTGGTGGGAGGGGCCTGAGGAGGCGGGGCCTGCAGCGGGGCCCCGGCGCGGGCGGAGCCGGCGGCCACCGCCCGCGGGCGAGTTAAAGGAGAAGGCGGAGCGGGAGGCAAAAAGCCTACAGCACCCGGTATTCCCAGGCGGTCTCCCATCCAAGTACTAACCAGGCCCGACCCTGCTTAGCTTCCGAGATCAGACGAGATCGGGCGCGTTCAGGGTAGTATGGCCGTAGACGGGGGCGGGGACGGCGGGCTGCCTCTTGAGGCCCACTTTCGCTGGCGCTTGCGCCTCACCGCCAGCCTGGCGGTCAGCCCGCCCCGGCAGGACCCCGTCGCCCGCCCAGGCAGGGGGAACGGAGGTCTCGGGTACCGGGCGGTGGCGGAGGCGGAGGGTTTGGCCACCCCCTCCCAGCCGAGGGCGGGCGTGACCCAGCGAACCCTTCGGCGCTTGGCGCCCCGCCAAGATCCCGCCCGTCGCTCACAGGGACGTGGCCCCGGAGGCTTCAGTGCCCGGGGCCCGCGGTCCCTTGGGCATCGCCCCTGCCCGCCCACGCGGCGCTAGGCGCCGCCCAGCCGCAACCCGGGCCGGCCCTCCTGCCCGACAGCAGCTGGCCCGAAGCCACTGGGAGCCACCATCGTGTCGCCACGGCCCCTCAGCCCCGGCGAGGCCACCCTTGCCCGCACACCACCTGCCGGGCTCAGGAGCCCGCCCCTGGCGGCCGGCAGGCCCGGGGAAGCAGCCCCTGCCCTCGATCCCGCTCCCGCACCCGGCCGCGGCGGCGACACGGCGGGGGGCGGGGCTTTTGCCGGAGGGAGCTGTGGAGGGACACACCCACCGGCACACAGGTGGCGGCCCCGGGGCGGGGCGCCGGTGGGGGCGGCCAGGTGCAGGTCGAGGGGCTCGCTGGCCGAAGGGACGGCAACCGGGCCCGCGGCGGAGCCTGGGTCCGGGCCAGGCACCCCGGGGGCGTCTGGGGTGCGGCTGCCTTCCAGGGCCGCCTTCTGGCCGCCTGGCGGGCCGGGCCGGCGGGGAGCGCCCCCTCCGGCGCGCGCGCCGTGGTGGGAGGGGCCTGAGGAGGCGGGGCCTGCAGCGGGGCCCCGGCGCCGGCGGAGCCGGCGGCCACCGCCCGCGGGCGAGTTAAAGGAGAAGGCGGAGCGGGAGGCAAAAAGCCTACAGCACCCGGTATTCCCAGGCGGTCTCCCATCCAAGTACTAACCAGGCCCGACCCTGCTTAGCTTCCGAGATCAGACGAGATCGGGCGCGTTCAGGGTAGTATGGCCGTAGACGGGGGCGGGGACGGCGGGCTGCCTCTTGAGGCCCACTTTCGCTGGCGCTTGCGCCTCACCGCCAGCCTGGCGGTCAGCCCACCCCGGCAGGACCCCGTCGCCCGCCCAGGCAGGGGGAACGGAGGTCTCGGGTACCGGGCGGTGGCGGAGGCGGAGGGTTTGGCCACCCCCTCCCAGCCGAGGGCGGGCGTGACCCAGCGAACACTTCGGCGCTTGGCGCCCCGCCAAGATCCCGCCCGTCGCTCACAGGGACGTGGCCCCGGAGGCTTCAGGGCCCGGGGCCCGCGGTCCCTTGGGCATCGCCCCTGCCCGCTCACGCGGCGCTAGGCGCCGCCCGGCCGCAGCCCGGGCCGGCCCTCCTGCCCGACAGCAGCTGGCCCGAAGCCACTGGGAGCCACCATCGTGTCGCCACGGCCCCTCAGCCCCGGCGAGGCCACCCTTGCCCGCACACCACCCGCCGAGCTCAGGAGCCCGCCCCTGGGGCCGGCAGGCCCGGGGAAGCGGCCCCTGCTCTCGATCCCGCTCCCGCACCGGGCCGCGGCGGCGACACGGCGGGGGCGGGGCTTTTGCCGGAGGGAGCTGTGGAGGGACACACCCACCGGCACACAGGTGGCGGCCCCGGGGCGGGGCGCCGGTGGGGGCGGCCAGGTGCAGGTCGACGGGCTCGCTGGCCGAAGGCACGGCAACCGGGCCCGCGGCGGAGCCTGGGTCCGGGCCAGGCACCCCGGGGGCGTCTGGGGTGCGGCTGCCTTCCAGGGCCGCCTTCTGGCCGCCTGGCGGGCCGGGCCGGCGGGGAGCGCCCCCTCCGGCGCGCGCGCCGTGGTGCGAGGGGCCTGAGGAGGCGGGGCCTGCAGCGGAGCCCCGGCGCGGGCGGAGCCGGCGGCCAGCGCCCGCGGGCGAGTTCAAGGAGAAGGCGGAGCGGGAGGCAAAACGCCTACAGCACCCGGTATTCCCAGGAGGTCTCCCATCCAAGTATTAACCAGGCCCGACCCTGCTTAGCTTCCGAGATCAGACGAGATCGGGCGCGTTCAGGGTGGTATGGCCGTAGACGGGACGGGGACGGCGGGCTGCCTCTTGAGGCCCACTTTCGCTGGCGCTTGCGACTCACCGCCAGCCTGGCGGTCAGCCCGCCCCGGCAGGACCCCGTCGCCCGCCCAGGCAGGGGGAACGGAGGTCTCGGGTACCGGGCGGTGGCGGAGGCGGAGGGTTTGGCCACCCCCTCCCAGCCGAGGGCGGGCGTGACCCAGCGAACCCTTCGGCGCTTGGCGCCCCGCCCAAGATCCGGCCCGTCGCTCACAGGGACGTGGCCCCGGAGGCTTCAGGGCCCGGGGCCCGCGGTCCCTTGGGCATCGCCCCTGCCCGACCACGCGGCGCTAGGCGCCGCCCGGCCGCATCCCGGGCCGGCCCTCCTGCCCGACAGCAGCTGGCCCGAAGCCACTGGGAGCCACCATCGTGTCGCCACGGCCCCACAGCCCCGGCGAGGCCACCCTTGCCCGCACACCACCCGCCGAGCTCAGGAGCCCGCCCCTGGCGGCCGGCAGGCCCGGGGAAGCGGCCCCTGCCCTCGATCCCGCTCCCGCACACGGCCGCGGCGGCGACACGGCGGGGGCTGGGCTTTTGCGAGAGGGAGCTGTGGAGGGACACACCCACCGGCACACAGGTGGCGGCCCCGGGGCGGGGCGCCGGTGGGGGCGGCCAGGTGCAGGTCGACGGGCTCGCTGGCCGAAGGCACGGCAACCGGGCCCGCGGCGGAGCCTGGGTCCGGGCCAGGCACCCCGGGGGCGTCTGGGGTGCGGCTGCCTTCCAGGGCCGCCTTCTGGCCCCCTGGCGGGCCGGGCCGGCGTGGAGCGCCCCCTCCGGCGCGCGCGCCGTGGTGGGAGGGGCCTGAGGAGGCGGGGCCTGCAGCGGGGCCCCGGCGCGGGCGGAGCCGGCGGCCACCGCCCGCGGGCGAGTTAAAGGAGAAGGCGGAGCGGGAGGCAAAAAGCCTACAGCACCCGGTATTCCCAGGCGGTCTCCCATCCAAGTACTAACCAGGCCCGACCCTGCTTAGCTTCCGAGATCAGACGAGATCGGGCGCGTTCAGGGTGGCATGGCCGTAGACGGGACGGGGACGGCGGGCTGCCTCTTGAGGCCCACTTTCGCTGGCGCTTGCGCCTCACCGCCAGCCTGGCGGTCAGCCCGCCCCGGCAGGACCCCGTCGCCCGCCCAGGCAGGGGGAACGGAGGTCTCGGGTACCAGGCGGTGGCGGAGGCGGAGGGTTTGGCCACCCCCTCCCAGCCGAGGGCGGGCGTGACCCAGCGAACCATTCGGCGCTTGGCGCCCCGCCCAAGATCCGGCCCGTCGCTCACAGGGACGTGGCCCCGGAGGCTTCAGGGCCCGGGGCCCGCGGTCCCTTGGGCATCGCCCCTGCCCGCCCACGCGGCGCTAGGCGCCGCCCAGCCGCAGCCCGGGGCGGCCCTCCTGCCCGACAGCAGCTGGCCCGAAACCACTGGGAGCCACCATCGTGTCGCCACGGCCCCTCAGCCCCGGCGAGGCCACCCTTGCCCGCACACCACCCGCCGAGCTCAGGAGCCCGCCCCTGGCGGCCGGCAGGCCCTGGGAAGAGGCCCCTGCCCTCGATCCCGCTCCCGCACCCGGCCGCGCCGGCGACACGGCGGGGGGCGGGGCTTTTGCCGGAGGGAGCTGTGGAGGGACACACCCACCGGCACACAGGTGGCGGCCCCGGGGCGGGGCGCCGGAGGGGGCGGCCAGGTGCAGGTCGAGGGGCTCGCTGGCCGAAGGGACGGCAACCGGGCCCACGGCGGAGCCTGGGTCCGGGCCAGGCACCCTGGGGGCGTCTGGGGTGCGGCTGCCTTCCAGGGCCGCCTTCTGGCCGCCTGGCGGGCCGGGCCGGCGGGGAGCGCCCCCTCCGGCGCGTGCGCCGTGGTGGGAGGGGCCTGAGGAGGAGGGGCCTGCAGCGGGGCCCCGGCGCGGGCGGAGCCGGCGGCCACCGCCCGCGGGCGAGTAAAGGAGAAGGCGGAGCGGGAGGCAAAAAGCCTACAGCACCCGGTATTCCCAGGCGGTCTCCCATCCAAGTACTAACCAGGCCCGACCCTGCTTAAGCTTCCGAGATCAGACGAGATCGGGCGCGTTCAGGGTGGTATGGCCGTAGACGGGGGCGGGGACGGCGGGCTGCCTCTTGAGGCCCACTTTCGCTGGCGCTTGCGCCTCACCGACAGCCTGGCGGTCAGCCCGCCCCGGCAGGACCCCGTCGCCCGCCCAGGCAGGGGGAACGGAGGTCTCGGGTACCGGGCGGTGGCGGAGGCGGAGGGTTTGGCCACCCCCTCCCAGCCGAGGGCGGGCGTGACCCAGCGAACCCTTCGGCGCTTGGCGCCCCGCCAAGATCCCGCCCGTCGCTCACAGGGACGTGGCCCCGGAGGCTTCAGGGCCCGGGGCCCACGGTCCCTTGGGCATCGCCCCTGCCCGCCCACGCGGCGCTAGGCGCCGCCCGGCCGCAGCCCGGGCCGGCCCTCCTGCCCGACAGCAGCTGGCCCGAAGCCACTGGGAGCCACCATCGTGTCGCCACGGCCCCTCAGCCCCGGCGAGGCCACCCTTGCCCGCACACCACCCGCCGAGCTCAGGAGCCCGCCCCTGGCGGCCGGCAGGCCCGGGGAAGCGGCCCCTGCCCTCGATCCCGCTCCCGCACCCGGCCGCGGCGGCGACACGGCGGGGGCGGGGCTTTTGCCGGAGGGAGCTGTGGAGGGACACACCCACCGGCACACAGGTGGCGGCCCCGGGGCGGGGCGCCGGTGGGGGCGGCCAAGTGCAGGTCGACGGGCTCGCTGGCCGAAGGCACGGCAACCGGGCCCGCGGCGGAGCCTGGGTCCGGGCCAGGCACCCCGGGGGCATCTGGGGTGCGGCTGCCTTCCAGGGCCGCCTTCTGGCCGCCTGGCGGGCCGGACCGGCGGGGAGCGCCCCCTCCGGCGCGCGCGCCGTGGTGCGAGGGGCCTGAGGAGGCGGGGCCTGCAGCGGAGCCCCGGCGCGGGCGGAGCCGGCGGCCACCGCCCGCGGGCGAGTTCAAGGAGAAGGCGGAGCGGGAGGCAAAAAGCCTACAGCACCCGGTATTCCCAGGCGGTCTCCCATCCAAGTACTAACCAGGCCCGACCCTGCTTAGCTTCCGAGATCAGACGAGATCGGGCGCGTTCAGGGTGGTATGGCCGTAGACGGGACGGGGACGGCGGGCTGCCTCTTGAGGCCCACTTTCGCTGGCGCTTGCGCCTCACCGCCAGCCTGGCGGTCAGCCCGCCCCGGCAGGACCCCGTCGCCCGCCCAGGCAGGGGGAACGGAGGTCTCGGGTACCGGGCGGTGGCGGAGGCGGAGGGTTTGGCCACCCCCTCCCAGCCGAGGGCGGGCGTGACCCAGCGAACCCTTCGGCGCTTGGCGCCCCGCCCAAGATCCGGCCCGTCGCTCACAGGGACGTGGCCCCGGAGGCTTCAGGGCCCGGGGCCCGCGGTCCCTTGGGCATCGCCCCTGTCCGCCCACGCGGCGCTAGGCGCCGCCCGGCCGCAGCCCGGGCCGGCCCTCCTGCCCGACAGCAGCTGGCCCGAAGCCACTGGGAGCCACCATCGTGTCGCCACGGCCCCTCAGCCCCGGCGAGGCCACCCTTGCCCGCACACCACCCGCCGGGCTCAGTAGCCCGCCCCTGGCGGACGGCAGGCCAGGGGAAGCGGCCCCTGCCCTCGATCCCGCTCCCGCACCCGGCCGCGGCGGCGACACGGCGGGGGGCGGGGCTTTTGCCGGAGGGAGCTGTGGAGGGACACACCCACCGGCACACAGGTGGCGGCCCCGGGGCGGGTCGCCGGTGGTGGCGGCCAGGTGCAGGTCGAGGGGCTCGCTGGCGGAAGGCACGGCAATCGGGCCCGCGGCGGAGCCTGGGTCTGGGCCAGGCACCCCGGGGGCGTCTGGGGTGCGGCTGCCTTCCAGGGCCGCCTTCTGGCCGCCTGGCGGGCCGGGCTGGCGGGGAGCGCCCCCTCCGGCGCGCGCGCCGTGGTGGGAGGGGCCTGAGGAGGCGGGGCCTGCAGCGGGACCCGGGCGCGGGCGGAGCCGGCGGCCACCGCCCGCGGGCGAGTTAAAGGAGAAGGCGGAGCGGGAGGCAAAAACCCTACAGCACCCGGTATTCCCAGGCGGTCTCCCATCCAAGTACTAACCAGGCCCGACCCTGCTTAGCTTCCGAGATCAGACGAGATCGGGCGCGTTCAGGGTGGTATGGCCGTAGACGGGGGCGGGGACGGCGGGCTGCCTCTTGAGGCCCACTTTCGCTGGCGCTTGCGCCTCACCGCCAGCCTGGCGGTCAGCCCGCCCCGGCAGGACCCCGTCGCCCGCCCAGGCAGGGGGAACGGAGGTCTCGGGTACCGGGCGGTGGCGGAGGCGGAGGGTTTGGCCACCCCCTCCCAGCCGAGGGCGGGCGTGACCCAGCGAACCCTTCGGCGCTTGGCGCCCCGCCAAGATCCCGCCCGTCGCTCACAGGGACGTGGCCCCGGAGGCTTCAATGCCCGGGGCCCGCGGTCCCTTGGGCATCGCCCCTGCCCGCCCACGCGGCGCTAGGCGCCGCCCAGCCGCAACCCGGGCCGGCCCTCCTGCCCGACAGCAGCTGGCCCGAAGCCACTGGGAGCCACCATCGTGTCGCCACGGCCCCTCAGCCCCGGCGAGGCCACCCTTGCCCGCACACCACCCGCCGAGCTCAGGAGCCCGCCCCTGGCGGCCGGCAGGCCCGGGGAAGCGGCCCCTGCCCTCGATCCCGCTCCCGCACCCGGCAGCGGCGGCGACACGGCGGGGGGCGGGGCTTTTGCCGGAGGGAGCTGTGGAGGGACACAGCCACCGGCACACAGGTGGCGGCCCCGGGGCGGGGCGCCGGTGGGGGCGGCCAGGTGCAGGTCGACGGGCTCGCTGGCCGAAGGGACGGCAACCGGGCCCGCGGCGGAGCCTGGGTCCGGGCCAGGCACCCCGGGGGCGTCTGGGGTGCGGCTGCCTTCCAGGGCCGCCTTCTGGCCGCCTGGCGGGCCGGGCCGGCGGGGAGCGCCCCCTCCGGCGCGCGTGCCGTGGTGGGAGGGGCCTGAGGAGGCGGGGCCTGCAGCGGGGCCCCGGCGCGGGCGGAGCCGGCGGCCACCGCCCGCGGGCGAGTTAAAGGAGAAGGCGGAGCGGGAGGCAAAAAGCCTACAGCACCCGGTATTCCCAGGCGGTCTCCCATCCAAGTACTAACCAGGCCCGACCCTGCTTAGCTTCCGAGATCAGACGAGATCGGGCGCGTTCAGGGTAGTATGGCCGTAGACGGGGGCGGGGACGGCGGGCTGCCTCTTGAGGCCCACTTTGGCTGGCGCTTGCGCCTCACCGCCAGCCTGGCGGTCAGCCCGCCCCGGCAGGACCCCGTCGCCCGCCCAGGCAGGGGGAACGGAGGTCTCGGGTACCGGGCGGTGGCGGAGGCGGAGGGTTTGGCCACCCCCTCCCAGCCGAGGGCGGGCGTGACCCAGCGAACCCTTCGGCGCTTGGCGCCCCGCCAAGATCCCGCCCGTCGCTCACAGGGACGTGGCCCCGGAGGCTTCAGTGCCCGGGGCCCGCGGTCCCTTGGGCATCGCCCCTGCCCGCCCACGCGGCGCTAGGCGCCGCCCAGCCGCAACCCGGGCCGGCCCTCCTGCCCGACAGCAGCTGGCCCGAAGCCACTGGGAGCCACCATCGTGTCGCCACGGCCCCTCAGCCCCGGCGAGGCCACCCTTGCCCGCACACCACCTGCCGGGCTCAGGAGCCCGCCCCTGGCGGCCGGCAGGCCCGGGGAAGCAGCCCCTGCCCTCGATCCCGCTCCCGCACCCGGCCGCGGCGGCGACACGGCGGGGGGCGAGGCTTTTGCCGGAGGGAGCTGTGGAGGGACACACCCACCGGCACACAGGTGGCGGCACCGGGGCGGGGCGCCGGTGGGGGCGGCCAGGTGCAGGTCGAGGGGCTCGCTGGCCGAAGGGACGGCAACCGGGCCCGCGGCGGAGCCTGGGTCCGGGCCAGGCACCCCGGGGGCGTCTGGGGTGCGGCTGCCTTCCAGGGCCGCCTTCTGGCCGCCTGGCGGGCCGGGCCGGCGGGGAGCGCCCCCTCCGGCGCGCGCGCCGTGGTGGGAGGGGCCTGAGGAGGCGGGGCCTGCAGCGGGGCCCCGGCGCGGGCGGAGCCGGCGGCCACCGCCCGCGGGCGAGTTAAAGGAGAAGGCGGAGCAGGAGGCAAAAAGCCTACAGCACCCGGTATTCCCAGGCGGTCTCCCATCCAAGTACTAACCAGGCCCGACCCTGCTTAGCTTCCGAGATCAGACGAGATCGGGCGCGTTCAGGGTGGTATGGCCGTAGACGGGGGCGGGGACGGCGGGCTGCCTCCTGAGGCCCACTTTCGCTGTCGCTTGCGCCTCACCGCCAGCCTGGCGGTCAGCCCGCCCCGGCGGGACCCCGTCGCCCGCCCAGGCAGGGGGAGCGGAGGTCTCGGGTACCAGGCGGTGGCGGAGGCGGAGGGTTTGGCCACCCCCTCCCAGCCGAGGGCGGGCGTGACCCAGCGAACCCTTCGGCGCTTGGCGCCCCGCCCAAGATCCGGCCCGTCGCTCACAGGGACGTGGCCCCGGAGGCTTCAGGGCCCGGGGCCCGCGGTCCCTTGGGCATCGCCCCTGTCCGCCCACGCGGCGCTAGGCGCCTCCCGGCCGCAGCCCGGGCCGGCCCTCCTGCCCGACAGCAGCTGGCCCGAAGCCACTGGGAGCCACCATCGTGTCGCCACGGCCCCTCAGCCCCGGCGAGGCCACCCTTGCCCGCACACCACCCGCCGAGCTCAGGAGCCCGCCCCTGGCGGCTGGCAGGCCCGGGGAAGCGGCCCCTGCCCTCGATCCCGCTCCCGCACCCGGCCGCGGCGGCGACACGGCGGGGGGCGGGGCTTTTGCCGGAGGGAGCTGTGGAGGGACACACCCACCGGCACACAGGTGGCGGCCCCGGGGCGGGGCGCCGGTGGGGGCGGCCAGGTGCAGGTCGAGGGGCTCGCTGGCCGAAGGGACGGCAACCGGGCCCGCGGCGGAGCCTGGGTCCGGGCCAGGCACCCCGGGGGCGTCTGGGGTGCGGCTGCCTTCCAGGGCCGCCTTCTGGCCGCCTGGCGGGCCGGGCCGGCGGGGAGCGCCCCCTCCGGCGCGCGCGCCGTGGTGGGAGGGGCCTGAGGAGGCGGGGCCTGCAGCGGGGCCCCGGCGCCGGTGGAGCCGGCGGCCACCGCCCGCGGGCGAGTTAAAGGAGAAGGCGGAGCGGGAGGCAAAAAGCCTACAGCACCCGGTATTCCCAGGCGGTCTCCCATCCAAGTACTAACCAGGCCCGACCCTGCTTAGCTTCCGAGATCAGACGAGATCGGGCGCGTTCAGGGTGGTATGGCCGTAGACGGGGGCGGGGACGGCGGGCTGCCTCTTGAGGCCCACTTTCGCTGGCGCTTGCGCCTCACCGCCAGCCTGGCGGTCAGCCCGCCCCGGCAGGACCCCGTCGCCCGCCCAGGAAGGGGGAACGGAGGTCTCGGGTACCGGGCGGTGGCGGAGGCGGAGGGTTTGGCCACCCCCTCCCAGCCGAGGGCGGGCGTGACCCAGCGAACACTTCGGCGCTTGGCGCCCCGCCAAGATCCCGCCCGTCGCTCACAGGGACGTGGCCCCGGAGGCTTCAGGGCCCGGGGCCCGCGGTCCCTTGGGCATCGCCCCTGCCCGCTCACGCGGCGCTAGGCGCCGCCCGGCCGCAGCCCGGGCCGGCCCTCCTGCCCGACAGCAGCTGGCCCGAAGCCACTGGGAGCCACCATCGTGTCGCCACGGCCCCTCAGCCCCGGCGAGGCCACCCTTGCCCGCACACCACCCGCCGAGCTCAGGAGCCCGCCCCTGGGGCCGGCAGGCCCGGGGAAGCGGCCCCTGCTCTGGATCCCGCTCCCGCACCCGGCCGCGGCGGCGACACGGCGGGGGCGGGGCTTTTGCCGGAGGGAGCTGTGGAGGGACACACCCACCGGCACACAGGTGGCGGCCCCGGGGCGGGGCGCCGGTGGGGGCGGCCAGGTGCAGGTCGAGGGGCTCGCTGGCCGAAGGGACGGCAACCGGGCCCGCGGCGGAGCCTGGGTCCGGGCCAGGCACCCCGGGGGCGTCTGGGGTGCGGCTGCCTTCCAGGGCCGCCTTCTGGCCGCTTGGCGGGCCGGGCCGGCGGGGAGCGCCCGCTCCGGCGCGCGCGCCGTGCTGGGAGGGGCCTGAGGAGGCGGGGCCTGCAGCGGGGCCCCGGCGCCGGCGGAGCCGGCGGCCACCGCCCGCGGGCGAGTTAAAGGAGAAGGCGGAGCGGGAGGCAAAAAGCCTACAGCACCCGGTATTCCCAGGCGGTCTCCCATCCAAGTACTAACCAGGCCCGACCCTGCTTAGCTTCCGAGATCAGACGAGATCGGGCGCGTTCAGGGTGGTATGGCCGTAGACGGGGGCGGGGACGGCGGGCTGCCTCTTGAGGCCCACTTTCGCTGGCGCTTGCGCCTCACCGCCAGCCTGGCGGTCAGCCCGCCCCGGCAGGACCCCGTCGCCCGCCCAGGAAGGGGGAACGGAGGTCTCGGGTACCGGGCGGTGGCGGAGGCGGAGGGTTTGGCCACCCCCTCCCAGCCGAGGGCGGGCGTGACCCAGCGAACACTTCGGCGCTTGGCGCCCCGCCCAAGATCCGGCCCGTCGCTCACAGGGACGTGGCCCCGGAGGCTTCAGGGCCCGGGGCCCGCGGTCCCTTGGGCATCGCCCCTGTCCGCCCACGCGGCGCTAGGCGCCGCCCGGCCGCAGCCCGGGCCGGCCCTCCTGCCCGACAGCAGCTGGCCCGAAGCCACTGGGAGCCACCATCGTGTCGCCACGGCCCCTCAGCCCCGGCGAGGCCACCCTTGCCCGCACACCACCCGCCGGGCTCAGTAGCCCGCCCCTGGCGGACGGCAGGCCAGGGGAAGCGGCCCCTGCCCTCGATCCCGCTCCCGCACCCGGCCGCGGCGGCGACACGGCGGGGGGCGGGGCTTTTGCCGGAGGGAGCTGTGGAGGGACACACCCACCGGCACACAGGTGGCGGCCCCGGGGCGGGTCGCCGGTGGTGGCGGCCAGGTGCAGGTCGAGGGGCTCGCTGGCGGAAGGCACGGCAATCGGGCCCGCGGCGGAGCCTGGGTCTGGGCCAGGCACCCCGGGGGCGTCTGGGGTGCGGCTGCCTTCCAGGGCCGCCTTCTGGCCGCCTGGCGGGCCGGGCTGGCGGGGAGCGCCCCCTCCGGCGCGCGCGCCGTGGTGGGAGGGGCCTGAGGAGGCGGGGCCTGCAGCGGGACCCGGGCGCGGGCGGAGCCGGCGGCCACCGCCCGCGGGCGAGTTAAAGGAGAAGGCGGAGCGGGAGGCAAAAACCCTACAGCACCCGGTATTCCCAGGCGGTCTCCCATCCAAGTACTAACCAGGCCCGACCCTGCTTAGCTTCCGAGATCAGACGAGATCGGGCGCGTTCAGGGTGGTATGGCCGTAGACGGGGGCGGGGACGGCGGGCTGCCTCTTGAGGCCCACTTTCGCTGGCGCTTGCGCCTCACCGCCAGCCTGGCGGTCAGCCCGCCCCGGCAGGACCCCGTCGCCCGCCCAGGCAGGGGGAACGGAGGTCTCGGGTACCGGGCGGTGGCGGAGGCGGAGGGTTTGGCCACCCCCTCCCAGCCGAGGGCGGGCGTGACCCAGCGAACCCTTCGGCGCTTGGCGCCCCGCCCAAGATCCGGCCCGTCGCTCACAGGGACGTGGCCCCGGAGGCTTCAGGGCCCGGGGCCCGCGGTCCCTTGGGCATCGCCCCTGCCCGCCCACGCGGCGCTAGGCGCCGCCCATCCGCAGCCCGGGCCGGCCCTCCTGCCCGACAGCAGCTGGCCCGAAGCCACTGGGAGCCACCATCGTGTCGCCACGGCCCCTCAGCCCCGGCGAGGCCACCCTTGCCCGCACACCACCCGCCGAGCTCAGGAGCCCGCCCCTGGCGGCCGGCAGGCCCGGGGAAGCGGCCCCTGCCCTCGATCCCGCTCCCGCACCCGGCCGCGGCGGCGACACGGCGGGGGGCGGGGCTTTTGCCGGAGGGAGCTGTGGAGGGACACACCCACCGGCACACAGGTGGCGGCCCCGGGGCGGGGCGCCGGTGGGGGCGGCCAGGTGCAGGTCGAGGGGCTCGCTGGCCGAAGGGACGGCAACCGGGCCCGCGGCGGAGCCTGGGTCCGGGCCAGGCACCCCGGGGGCGTCTGGGGTGCGGCTGCCTTCCAGGGCCGCCTTCTGGCTGGGCCGGCGGGGAGCGCCCCCTCCGGCGCGCGCGCCGTGGTGGGAGGGGCCTGAGGAGGCGGGGCCTGCAGCGGGGCCCCGGCGCGGGCCGAGCCGGCGGCCACCGCCCGCGGGCGAGTTAAAGGAGAAGGCGGAGCGGGAGGCAAAAAGCCTACAGCACCCGGTATTCCCAGGCGGTCTCCCATCCAAGTACTAACCAGGCCCGACCCTGCTTAGCTTCCGAGATCAGACGAGATCGGGCGCGTTCAGGGTGGTATGGCCGTAGACGGGGGCGGGGACGGCGGGCTGCCTCTTGAGGCCCACTTTCGCTGGCGCTTGCGCCTCACCGCCAGCCTGGCGGTCAGCCCGCCCCGGCAGGACCCCGTCGCCCGCCCAGGCAGGGGGAACGGAGGTCTCGGGTACCGGGCGGTGGCGGAGGCGGAGGGTTTGGCCACCCCCTCCCAGCCGAGGGCGGGCGTGACCCAGCGAACCCTTCCGCGCTTGGCGCCCCGCCCAAGATCCGGCCCGTCGCTCACATGGACGTGGCCCCGGAGGCTTCAGGGCCCGGGGCCCGCGGTCCCTTGGGCATCGCCCCGGCCCGCCCACGCTGCGCTAGGCGCCGCCCAGCCGCAACCCGGGCCGGCCCTCCTGCCCGACAGCAGCTGGCCCGAAGCCACTGGGAGCCACCATCGTGTCGCCACGGCCCCTCAGCCCCGGCGAGGCCACCCTTGCCCGCACACCACCCGCCGAGATCAGGAGCCCGCCCCTGGCGGCCGGCAGGCCCGGGGAAGCGGCCCCTGCCCTCGATCCCGCTCCCGCACCCGGCAGCGGCGGCGACACGGCGGGGGGCGGGGCTTTTGCCGGAGGGAGCTGTGGAGGGACACACCCACCGGCAAACAGGTGGCGGCCCCGTGGCGGGGCGCCGGTGGGGGCGGCCAGGTGCAGGTCGACGGGCTCGCTGGCCGAAGGGACGGCAACCGGGCCCGCGGCGGAGCCTGGGTCCGGGCCAGGCACCCCGGGGGCGTCTGGGGTGCGGCTGCCTTCCAGGGCCGCCTTCTGGCCGCCTGGCGGGCCGGGCCGGCGGGGAGCGCCCCCTCCGGCGCGCGCGCCGTGGTGGGAGGGGCCTGAGGAGGCGGGGCCTGCAGCGGGGCCCCGGCGCGGGCGGAGCCGGCGGCCACCGCCCGCGGGCGAGTTAAAGGAGAAGGCGGAGCGGGAGGCAAAATGCCTACAGCACCCGGTATTCCCAGGCGGTCTCCCATCCAAGTACTAACCAGGCCCGACCCTGCTTAGCTTCCGAGATCAGACGAGATCGGGCGCGTTCAGGGTAGTATGGCCGTAGACAGGGGCGGGGACGGCGGGCTGCCTCTTGAGGCCCACTTTCGCTGGCGCTTGCGCCTCACCGCCAGCCTGGCGGTCAGCCCGCCCCGGCAGGACCCCGTCGCCCGCCCAGGCAGGGGGAACGGAGGTCTCGGGTACCGGGCGGTGGCGGAGGCGGAGGGTTTGGCCACCCCCTCCCAGCCGAGGGCGGGCGTGACCCAGCGAACCCTTCGGCGCTTGGCGCCCCGCCCAAGATCCGGCCCGTCGCTCACAGGGACGTGGCCCCGGAGGCTTCAGGGCCCGGGGCCCGCGGTCCCTTGGGCATCGCCCCTGCCCGCCCACGCGGCGCTAGGCGCCGCCCATCCGCAGCCCGGTCCGGCCCTCCTGCCCGACAGCAGCTGGCCCGAAGCCACTGGGAGCCACCATCGTGTCGCCACGGCCCCTCAGCCCCGGCGAGGCCACCCTTGCCCGCACACCACCCGCCGAGCTCAGGAGCCCGCCCCTGGCGGCCGGCAGGCCCCTGGGAAGCGGCCCCTGCCCTGGATCCCGCTCCCGCACCCGGCCGCGGCGGCGACACGGCGGGGGGCGGGGCTTTTGCCGGAGGGAGCTGTGGAGGGACACACCCACCGGCACAAAGGTGGCGGCCCCGGGGCGGGGCGCCGGTGGGGGCGGCCAGGTGCAGGTCGAGGGGCTCGCTGGCCGAAGGGACGGCAACCGGGCCCGCGGCGGAGCCTGGGTCCGGGCCAGGCACCCCGGGGGCGTCTGGGGTGCGGCTGCCTTCCAGGGCCGCCTTCTGGTCGCCTGGCGGGCCGGGCCGGCGGGGAGCGCCCCCTCCGGCGCGCGCGCCGTGGTGGGAGGGGCCTGAGGAGGCGGGGCCTGCAGCGGGGCCCCGGCGCGGGCGGAGCCGGCGGCCACCGCCCGCGGGCGAGTTAAAGGAGAAGGCGGAGCGGGAGGCAAAAAGCCTACAGCACCCGGTATTCCCAGGCGGTCTCCCATCCAAGTACTAACCAGGCCCGACCCTGCTTAGCTTCCGAGATCAGACGAGATCGGGCGCGTTCAGGGTGGTATGGCCGTAGACGGGGGCGGGGACGGCGGGCTGTCTCTTGAGGCCCACTTTCGCTGGCGCTTGCGCCTCACCGCCAGCCTGGCGGTCAGCCCGCCCCGGCAGGACCCCGCCGCCCGCCCAGGCAGGGGGAACGGAGGTCTCGGGTACCGGGCGGTGGCGGAGGCGGAGGGTTTGGCCACCCCCTCCCAGCCGAGGGCGGCGTGACCCAGCGAACCCTTCGGCGCTTGGCGCCCCGCCAAGATCCCGCCCGTCGCTCACAGGGACGTGGCCCCGGAGGCTTCAGTGCCCGGGGCCCGCGGTCCCTTGGGCATCGCCCCTGCCCGCCCACGCGGCGCTAGGCGCCGCCCAGCCGCAGCCCGGGCCGGCCCTCCTGCCCGACAGCAGCTGGCCCGAAGCCACTGGGAGCCACCATCGTATCGCAACGGCCCCTCAGCCCCGGCGAGGCCACCCTTGCCCGCACACCACCCGCCGAGCTCAGGAGCCCGCCCCTGGCGGCCGGCAGGCCCGGGGAACCGGCCCCTGCCCTCGATCCCGCTCCCGCACCCGGCAGCGGCGGCGACACGGCGGGGGCGGGGCTTTTGCCGGAGGGAGCTGTGGAGGGACACACCCACCGGCACACAGGTGGCGGCCCCGGGGCGGGGCGCCGGTGGGGGCGGCCAGGTGCAGGTCGAGGGGCTCGCTGGCCGAAGGGACGGCAACCGGGCCCGCGGCGGAGCCTGGGTCCGGGCCAGGCACCCCGGGGGCGTCTGGGGTGCGGCTGCCTTCCAGGGCCGCCTTCTGGCCGCCTGGCGGGCCGGGCCGGCGGGGAGCGCCCCCTCCGGCGCGCGCGCCGTGGTGGGAGGGGCCTGAGGAGGCGGGGCCTGCAGCGGGGCCCCGGCGCGGGAGGAGCCGGCGGCCACCGCCCGCGGGCGAGTTAAAGGAGAAGGCGGAGCGGGAGGCAAAAACCCTACAGCACCCGGTATTCCCAGGCGGTTTCCCATCCAAGTACTAACCAGGCCCGACCCTGCTTAGCTTCCGAGATCAGACGAGATCGGGCGCGTTCAGGGTGGTATGGCCGTAGACGGGACGGGGACGGCGGGCTGCCTCTTGAGGCCCACTTTCCCTGGCGCTTGCGCCTCACCGCCAGCCTGGCGGTCAGCCCGCCCCGGCAGGACCCCGTCGCCCGCCCAGGCAGGGGGAACGGAGGTCTCGGGTACCGGGCGGTGGCGGAGGCGGAGGGTTTGGCCACCCCCTCCCAGCCGAGGGCGGGCGTGACCCAGCGAACCCTTCGGCGCTTGGCGCCCCGCCCAAGATCCGGCCCGTCGCTCACAGGGACGTGGCCCCGGAGGCTTCAGGGCCCGGGGCCCGCGGTCCCTTGGGCATCGCCCCTGCCCGCCCATGCGGCGCTAGGCGCCGCCCAGCCGCAGCCCGGGCCGGCCCTCCTGCCCGACAGCAGCTGGCCCGAAGCCACTGGGAGCCACCATCGTGTCGCCACGGCCCCTCAGCCCCGACGAGGCCACCCTTGCCCGCACACCACCCGCCGAGCTCAGGAGCCCGCCCCTGGCGGCCGGCAGGCCCGGGGAAGCGGCCCCTGCCCTCGATCCCGCTCCCGCACCCGGCCGCGGCGGCGACACGGCAGGGGGCGGGGCTTTTGCCGGAGGGAGCTGTGGAGGGACACACCCACCGGCACACAGGTGGCGGCCCCGGGGCGGGGCGCCGGTGGGGGCGGCCAGGTGCAGGTCGAGGGGCTCGCTGGCCGAAGGGACGGCAACCGGGCCCGCGGCGGAGCCTGGGTCCGGGCCAGGCACCCCGGGGGCGTCTGGGGTGCGGCTGCCTTCCAGGGCCGCCTTCTGGCCGCCTGGCCGCCCGGGCCGGCGGGGAGCGCCCCCTCCGGCGCTCGCGCCGTGGTGGGAGGGGCCTGAGGAGGAGGGGCCTGCAGCGGGGCCCCGGCGCGGGCGGAGCCGGCGGCCACCGCCCGCGGGAGAGTAAAGGAGAAGGCGGAGCGGGAGGCAAAAAGCCTACAGCACCCGGTATTCCCAGGCGGTCTCCCATCCAAGTACTAACCAGGCCCGACCCTGCTTAGCTTCCGAGATCAGACGAGATCGGGCGCGTTCAGGGTAGTATGGCCGTAGACGGGGGCGGGGACGGCGGGCTGCCTCTTGAGGCCCACTTTCGCTGGCGCTTGCGCCTCACCGCCAGCCTGGCGGTCAGCCCGCCCCGGCAGGACCCCGTCGCCCGCCCAGGCAGGGGGAACGGAGGTCTCGGGTACCGGGCGGTGGCGGAGGCGGAGGGTTTGGCCACCCCCTCCCAGCCGAGGGCGGGCGTGACCCAGCGAACCCTTCGGCGCTTGGCGCCCCGCCAAGATCCCGCCCGTCGCTCACAGTGACGTGGCCCCGGAGGCTTCAGTGCCCGGGGCCCGCGGTCCCTTGGGCATCGCCCCTGCCCGCCCACGCGGCGCTAGGCGCAGCCCAGCCGCAACCCGGGCCGGCCCTCCTGCCCGACAGCAGCTGGCCCGAAGCCACTGGGAGCCACCATCGTGTCGCCACGGCCCCTCAGCCCCGGCGAGGCCACCCTTGCCCGCACACCACCTGCCGGGCTCAGGAGCCCGCCCCTGGCGGCCGGCAGGCCCGGGGAAGCAGCCCCTGCCCTCGATCCCGCTCCCGCACCCGGCCGCGGCGGCGACACGGCGGGGGGCGGGGCTTTTGCCGGAGGGAGCTGTGGAGGGACACACCCACCGGCACACAGGTGGCGGCCCCGGGGCGGGGCGCCGGTGGGGGCGGCCAGGTGCAGGTCGAGGGGCTCGCTGGCCGAAGGGACGGCAACCGGGCCCGCGGCGGAGCCTGGGTCCGGGCCAGGCACCCCGGGGGCGTCTGGGGTGCGGCTGCCTTCCAGGGCCGCCTTCTGGCCGCCTGGCGGGCCGGGCCGGCGGGGAGCGCCCCCTCCGGCGCGCGCGCCGTGGTGGGAGGGGCCTGAGGAGGCGGGGCCTGCAGCGGGGCCCCGGCGCCGGCGGAGCCGGCGGCCACCGCCCGCGGGCGAGTTAAAGGAGAAGGCGGAGCGGGAGGCAAAAAGCCTACAGCACCCGGTATTCCCAGGCGGTCTCCCATCCAAGTACTAACCAGGCCCGACCCTGCTTAGCTTCCGAGATCAGACGAGATCGGGCGCGTTCAGGGTAGTATGGCCGTAGACGGGGGCGGGGACGGCGGGCTGCCTCTTGAGGCCCACTTTCGCTGGCGCTTGCGCCTCACCGCCAGCCTGGCGGTCAGCCCACCCCGGCAGGACCCCGTCGCCCGCCCAGGCAGGGGGAACGGAGGTCTCGGGTACCGGGCGGTGGCGGAGGCGGAGGGTTTGGCCACCCCCTCCCAGCCGAGGGCGGGCGTGACCCAGCGAACACTTCGGCGCTTGGCGCCCCGCCAAGATCCCGCCCGTCGCTCACAGGGACGTGGCCCCGGAGGCTTCAGGGCCCGGGGCCCGCGGTCCCTTGGGCATCGCCCCTGCCCGCTCACGCGGCGCTAGGCGCCGCCCGGCCGCAGCCCGGGCCGGCCCTCCTGCCCGACAGCAGCTGGCCCGAAGCCACTGGGAGCCACCATCGTGTCGCCACGGCCCCTCAGCCCCGGCGAGGCCACCCTTGCCCGCACACCACCCGCCGAGCTCAGGAGCCCGCCCCTGGGGCCGGCAGGCCCGGGGAAGCGGCCCCTGCTCTCGATCCCGCTCCCGCACCGGGCCGCGGCGGCGACACGGCGGGGGCGGGGCTTTTGCCGGAGGGAGCTGTGGAGGGACACACCCACCGGCACACAGGTGGCGGCCCCGGGGCGGGGCGCCGGTGGGGGCGGCCAGGTGCAGGTCGACGGGCTCGCTGGCCGAAGGCACGGCAACCGGGCCCGCGGCGGAGCCTGGGTCCGGGCCAGGCACCCCGGGGGCGTCTGGGGTGCGGCTGCCTTCCAGGGCCGCCTTCTGGCCGCCTGGCGGGCCGGGCCGGCGGGGAGCGCCCCCTCCGGCGCGCGCGCCGTGGTGCGAGGGGCCTGAGGAGGCGGGGCCTGCAGCGGAGCCCCGGCGCGGGCGGAGCCGGCGGCCAGCGCCCGCGGGCGAGTTCAAGGAGAAGGCGGAGCGGGAGGCAAAACGCCTACAGCACCCGGTATTCCCAGGAGGTCTCCCATCCAAGTACTAACCAGGCCCGACCCTGCTTAGCTTCCGAGATCAGACGAGATCGGGCGCGTTCAGGGTGGTATGGCCGTAGACGGGACGGGGACGGCGGGCTGCCTCTTGAGGCCCACTTTCGCTGGCGCTTGCGACTCACCGCCAGCCTGGCGGTCAGCCCGCCCCGGCAGGACCCCGTCGCCCGCCCAGGCAGGGGGAACGGAGGTCTCGGGTACCGGGCGGTGGCGGAGGCGGAGGGTTTGGCCACCCCCTCCCAGCCGAGGGCGGGCGTGACCCAGCGAACCCTTCGGCGCTTGGCGCCCCGCCCAAGATCCGGCCCGTCGCTCACAGGGACGTGGCCCCGGAGGCTTCAGGGCCCGGGGCCCGCGGTCCCTTGGGCATCGCCCCTGCCCGACCACGCGGCGCTAGGCGCCGCCCGGCCGCATCCCGGGCCGGCCCTCCTGCCCGACAGCAGCTGGCCCGAAGCCACTGGGAGCCACCATCGTGTCGCCACGGCCCCACAGCCCCGGCGAGGCCACCCTTGCCCGCACACCACCCGCCGAGCTCAGGAGCCCGCCCCTGGCGGCCGGCAGGCCCGGGGAAGCGGCCCCTGCCCTCGATCCCGCTCCCGCACACGGCCGCGGCGGCGACACGGCGGGGGCTGGGCTTTTGCGAGAGGGAGCTGTGGAGGGACACACCCACCGGCACACAGGTGGCGGCCCCGGGGCGGGGCGCCGGTGGGGGCGGCCAGGTGCAGGTCGACGGGCTCGCTGGCCGAAGGCAGGGCAACCGGGCCCGCGGCGGAGCCTGGGTCCGGGCCAGGCACCCCGGGGGCGTCTGGGGTGCGGCTGCCTTCCAGGGCCGCCTTCTGGCCCCCTGGCGGGCCGGGCCGGCGTGGAGCGCCCCCTCCGGCGCGCGCGCCGTGGTGGGAGGGGCCTGAGGAGGCGGGGCCTGCAGCGGGGCCCCGGCGCGGGCGGAGCCGGCGGCCACCGCCCGCGGGCGAGTTAAAGGAGAAGGCGGAGCGGGAGGCAAAAAGCCTACAGCACCCGGTATTCCCAGGCGGTCTCCCATCCAAGTACTAACCAGGCCCGACCCTGCTTAGCTTCCGAGATCAGACGAGATCGGGCGCGTTCAGGGTGGCATGGCCGTAGACGGGACGGGGACGGCGGGCTGCCTCTTGAGGCCCACTTTCGCTGGCGCTTGCGCCTCACCGCCAGCCTGGCGGTCAGCCCGCCCCGGCAGGACCCCGTCGCCCGCCCAGGCAGGGGGAACGGAGGTCTCGGGTACCAGGCGGTGGCGGAGGCGGAGGGTTTGGCCACCCCCTCCCAGCCGAGGGCGGGCGTGACCCAGCGAACCATTCGGCGCTTGGCGCCCCGCCCAAGATCCGGCCCGTCGCTCACAGGGACGTGGCCCCGGAGGCTTCAGGGCCCGGGGCCCGCGGTCCCTTGGGCATCGCCCCTGCCCGCCCACGCGGCGCTAGGCGCCGCCCAGCCGCAGCCCGGGGCGGCCCTCCTGCCCGACAGCAGCTGGCCCGAAACCACTGGGAGCCACCATCGTGTCGCCACGGCCCCTCAGCCCCGGCGAGGCCACCCTTGCCCGCACACCACCCGCCGAGCTCAGGAGCCCGCCCCTGGCGGCCGGCAGGCCCGGGGAAGAGGCCCCTGCCCTCGATCCCGCTCCCGCACCCGGCCGCGCCGGCGACACGGCGGGGGGCGGGGCTTTTGCCGGAGGGAGCTGTGGAGGGACACACCCACCGGCACACAGGTGGCGGCCCCGGGGCGGGGCGCCGGAGGGGGCGGCCAGGTGCAGGTCGAGGGGCTCGCTGGCCGAAGGGACGGCAACCGGGCCCACGGCGGAGCCTGGGTCCGGGCCAGGCACCCTGGGGGCGTCTGGGGTGCGGCTGCCTTCCAGGGCCGCCTTCTGGCCGCCTGGCGGGCCGGGCCGGCGGGGAGCGCCCCCTCCGGCGCGTGCGCCGTGGTGGGAGGGGCCTGAGGAGGAGGGGCCTGCAGCGGGGCCCCGGCGCGGGCGGAGCCGGCGGCCACCGCCCGCGGGCGAGTAAAGGAGAAGGCGGAGCGGGAGGCAAAAAGGCTACAGCACCCGGTATTCCCAGGCGGTCTCCCATCCAAGTACTAACCAGGCCCGACCCTGCTTAAGCTTCCGAGATCAGACGAGATCGGGCGCGTTCAGGGTGGTATGGCCGTAGACGGGGGCGGGGACGGCGGGCTGCCTCTTGAGGCCCACTTTCGCTGGCGCTTGCGCCTCACCGACAGCCTGGCGGTCAGCCCGCCCCGGCAGGACCCCGTCGCCCGCCCAGGCAGGGGGAACGGAGGTCTCGGGTACCGGGCGGTGGCGGAGGCGGAGGGTTTGGCCACCCCCTCCCAGCCGAGGGCGGGCGTGACCCAGCGAACCCTTCGGCGCTTGGCGCCCCGCCAAGATCCCGCCCGTCGCTCACAGGGACGTGGCCCCGGAGGCTTCAGGGCCCGGGGCCCACGGTCCCTTGGGCATCGCCCCTGCCCGCCCACGCGGCGCTAGGCGCCGCCCGGCCGCAGCCCGGGCCGGCCCTCCTGCCCGACAGCAGCTGGCCCGAAGCCACTGGGAGCCACCATCGTGTCGCCACGGCCCCTCAGCCCCGGCGAGGCCACCCTTGCCCGCACACCACCCGCCGAGCTCAGGAGCCCGCCCCTGGCGGCCGGCAGGCCCGGGGAAGCGGCCCCTGCCCTCGATCCCGCTCCCGCACCCGGCCGCGGCGGCGACACGGCGGGGGCGGGGCTTTTGCCGGAGGGAGCTGTGGAGGGACACACCCACCGGCACACAGGTGGCGGCCCCGGGGCGGGGCGCCGGTGGGGGCGGCCAAGTGCAGGTCGACGGGCTCGCTGGCCGAAGGCACGGCAACCGGGCCCGCGGCGGAGCCTGGGTCCGGGCCAGGCACCCCGGGGGCATCTGGGGTGCGGCTGCCTTCCAGGGCCGCCTTCTGGCCGCCTGGCGGGCCGGACCGGCGGGGAGCGCCCCCTCCGGCGCGCGCGCCGTGGTGCGAGGGGCCTGAGGAGGCGGGGCCTGCAGCGGAGCCCCGGCGCGGGCGGAGCCGGCGGCCACCGCCCGCGGGCGAGTTCAAGGAGAAGGCGGAGCGGGAGGCAAAAAGCCTACAGCACCCGGTATTCCCAGGCGGTCTCCCATCCAAGTACTAACCAGGCCCGACCCTGCTTAGCTTCCGAGATCAGACGAGATCGGGCGCGTTCAGGGTGGTATGGCCGTAGACGGGACGGGGACGGCGGGCTGCCTCTTGAGGCCCACTTTCGCTGGCGCTTGCGCCTCACCGCCAGCCTGGCGGTCAGCCCGCCCCGGCAGGACCCCGTCGCCCGCCCAGGCAGGGGGAACGGAGGTCTCGGGTACCGGGCGGTGGCGGAGGCGGAGGGTTTGGCCACCCCCTCCCAGCCGAGGGCGGGCGTGACCCAGCGAACCCTTCGGCGCTTGGCGCCCCGCCCAAGATCCGGCCCGTCGCTCACAGGGACGTGGCCCCGGAGGCTTCAGGGCCCGGGGCCCGCGGTCCCTTGGGCATCGCCCCTGTCCGCCCACGCGGCGCTAGGCGCCGCCCGGCCGCAGCCCGGGCCGGCCCTCCTGCCCGACAGCAGCTGGCCCGAAGCCACTGGGAGCCACCATCGTGTCGCCACGGCCCCTCAGCCCCGGCGAGGCCACCCTTGCCCGCACACCACCCGCCGGGCTCAGTAGCCCGCCCCTGGCGGACGGCAGGCCAGGGGAAGCGGCCCCTGCCCTCGATCCCGCTCCCGCACCCGGCCGCGGCGGCGACACGGCGGGGGGCGGGGCTTTTGCCGGAGGGAGCTGTGGAGGGACACACCCACCGGCACACAGGTGGCGGCCCCGGGGCGGGTCGCCGGTGGTGGCGGCCAGGTGCAGGTCGAGGGGCTCGCTGGCGGAAGGCACGGCAATCGGGCCCGCGGCGGAGCCTGGGTCTGGGCCAGGCACCCCGGGGGCGTCTGGGGTGCGGCTGCCTTCCAGGGCCGCCTTCTGGCCGCCTGGCGGGCCGGGCTGGCGGGGAGCGCCCCCTCCGGCGCGCGCGCCGTGGTGGGAGGGGCCTGAGGAGGCGGGGCCTGCAGCGGGACCCGGGCGCGGGCGGAGCCGGCGGCCACCGCCCGCGGGCGAGTTAAAGGAGAAGGCGGAGCGGGAGGCAAAAACCCTACAGCACCCGGTATTCCCAGGCGGTCTCCCATCCAAGTACTAACCAGGCCCGACCCTGCTTAGCTTCCGAGATCAGACGAGATCGGGCGCGTTCAGGGTGGTATGGCCGTAGACGGGGGCGGGGACGGCGGGCTGCCTCTTGAGGCCCACTTTCGCTGGCGCTTGCGCCTCACCGCCAGCCTGGCGGTCAGCCCGCCCCGGCAGGACCCCGTCGCCCGCCCAGGCAGGGGGAACGGAGGTCTCGGGTACCGGGCGGTGGCGGAGGCGGAGGGTTTGGCCACCCCCTCCCAGCCGAGGGCGGGCGTGACCCAGCGAACCCTTCGGCGCTTGGCGCCCCGCCAAGATCCCGCCCGTCGCTCACAGGGACGTGGCCCCGGAGGCTTCAATGCCCGGGGCCCGCGGTCCCTTGGGCATCGCCCCTGCCCGCCCACGCGGCGCTAGGCGCCGCCCAGCCGCAACCCGGGCCGGCCCTCCTGCCCGACAGCAGCTGGCCCGAAGCCACTGGGAGCCACCATCGTGTCGCCACGGCCCCTCAGCCCCGGCGAGGCCACCCTTGCCCGCACACCACCCGCCGAGCTCAGGAGCCCGCCCCTGGCGGCCGGCAGGCCCGGGGAAGCGGCCCCTGCCCTCGATCCCGCTCCCGCACCCGGCAGCGGCGGCGACACGGCGGGGGGCGGGGCTTTTGCCGGAGGGAGCTGTGGAGGGACACAGCCACCGGCACACAGGTGGCGGCCCCGGGGCGGGGCGCCGGTGGGGGCGGCCAGGTGCAGGTCGACGGGCTCGCTGGCCGAAGGGACGGCAACCGGGCCCGCGGCGGAGCCTGGGTCCGGGCCAGGCACCCCGGGGGCGTCTGGGGTGCGGCTGCCTTCCAGGGCCGCCTTCTGGCCGCCTGGCGGGCCGGGCCGGCGGGGAGCGCCCCCTCCGGCGCGCGTGCCGTGGTGGGAGGGGCCTGAGGAGGCGGGGCCTGCAGCGGGGCCCCGGCGCGGGCGGAGCCGGCGGCCACCGCCCGCGGGCGAGTTAAAGGAGAAGGCGGAGCGGGAGGCAAAAAGCCTACAGCACCCGGTATTCCCAGGCGGTCTCCCATCCAAGTACTAACCAGGCCCGACCCTGCTTAGCTTCCGAGATCAGACGAGATCGGGCGCGTTCAGGGTAGTATGGCCGTAGACGGGGGCGGGGACGGCGGGCTGCCTCTTGAGGCCCACTTTGGCTGGCGCTTGCGCCTCACCGCCAGCCTGGCGGTCAGCCCGCCCCGGCAGGACCCCGTCGCCCGCCCAGGCAGGGGGAACGGAGGTCTCGGGTACCGGGCGGTGGCGGAGGCGGAGGGTTTGGCCACCCCCTCCCAGCCGAGGGCGGGCGTGACCCAGCGAACCCTTCGGCGCTTGGCGCCCCGCCAAGATCCCGCCCGTCGCTCACAGGGACGTGGCCCCGGAGGCTTCAGTGCCCGGGGCCCGCGGTCCCTTGGGCATCGCCCCTGCCCGCCCACGCGGCGCTAGGCGCCGCCCAGCCGCAACCCGGGCCGGCCCTCCTGCCCGACAGCAGCTGGCCCGAAGCCACTGGGAGCCACCATCGTGTCGCCACGGCCCCTCAGCCCCGGCGAGGCCACCCTTGCCCGCACACCACCTGCCGGGCTCAGGAGCCCGCCCCTGGCGGCCGGCAGGCCCGGGGAAGCAGCCCCTGCCCTCGATCCCGCTCCCGCACCCGGCCGCGGCGGCGACACGGCGGGGGGCGAGGCTTTTGCCGGAGGGAGCTGTGGAGGGACACACCCACCGGCACACAGGTGGCGGCACCGGGGCGGGGCGCCGGTGGGGGCGGCCAGGTGCAGGTCGAGGGGCTCGCTGGCCGAAGGGACGGCAACCGGGCCCGCGGCGGAGCCTGGGTCCGGGCCAGGCACCCCGGGGGCGTCTGGGGTGCGGCTGCCTTCCAGGGCCGCCTTCTGGCCGCCTGGCGGGCCGGGCCGGCGGGGAGCGCCCCCTCCGGCGCGCGCGCCGTGGTGGGAGGGGCCTGAGGAGGCGGGGCCTGCAGCGGGGCCCCGGCGCGGGCGGAGCCGGCGGCCACCGCCCGCGGGCGAGTTAAAGGAGAAGGCGGAGCAGGAGGCAAAAAGCCTACAGCACCCGGTATTCCCAGGCGGTCTCCCATCCAAGTACTAACCAGGCCCGACCCTGCTTAGCTTCCGAGATCAGACGAGATCGGGCGCGTTCAGGGTGGTATGGCCGTAGACGGGGGCGGGGACGGCGGGCTGCCTCCTGAGGCCCACTTTCGCTGTCGCTTGCGCCTCACCGCCAGCCTGGCGGTCAGCCCGCCCCGGCGGGACCCCGTCGCCCGCCCAGGCAGGGGGAGCGGAGGTCTCGGGTACCAGGCGGTGGCGGAGGCGGAGGGTTTGGCCACCCCCTCCCAGCCGAGGGCGGGCGTGACCCAGCGAACCCTTCGGCGCTTGGCGCCCCGCCCAAGATCCGGCCCGTCGCTCACAGGGACGTGGCCCCGGAGGCTTCAGGGCCCGGGGCCCGCGGTCCCTTGGGCATCGCCCCTGTCCGCCCACGCGGCGCTAGGCGCCTCCCGGCCGCAGCCCGGGCCGGCCCTCCTGCCCGACAGCAGCTGGCCCGAAGCCACTGGGAGCCACCATCGTGTCGCCACGGCCCCTCAGCCCCGGCGAGGCCACCCTTGCCCGCACACCACCCGCCGAGCTCAGGAGCCCGCCCCTGGCGGCTGGCAGGCCCGGGGAAGCGGCCCCTGCCCTCGATCCCGCTCCCGCACCCGGCCGCGGCGGCGACACGGCGGGGGGCGGGGCTTTTGCCGGAGGGAGCTGTGGAGGGACACACCCACCGGCACACAGGTGGCGGCCCCGGGGCGGGGCGCCGGTGGGGGCGGCCAGGTGCAGGTCGAGGGGCTCGCTGGCCGAAGGGACGGCAACCGGGCCCGCGGCGGAGCCTGGGTCCGGGCCAGGCACCCCGGGGGCGTCTGGGGTGCGGCTGCCTTCCAGGGCCGCCTTCTGGCCGCCTGGCGGGCCGGGCCGGCGGGGAGCGCCCCCTCCGGCGCGCGCGCCGTGGTGGGAGGGGCCTGAGGAGGCGGGGCCTGCAGCGGGGCCCCGGCGCCGGTGGAGCCGGCGGCCACCGCCCGCGGGCGAGTTAAAGGAGAAGGCGGAGCGGGAGGCAAAAAGCCTACAGCACCCGGTATTCCCAGGCGGTCTCCCATCCAAGTACTAACCAGGCCCGACCCTGCTTAGCTTCCGAGATCAGACGAGATCGGGCGCGTTCAGGGTGGTATGGCCGTAGACGGGGGCGGGGACGGCGGGCTGCCTCTTGAGGCCCACTTTCGCTGGCGCTTGCGCCTCACCGCCAGCCTGGCGGTCAGCCCGCCCCGGCAGGACCCCGTCGCCCGCCCAGGAAGGGGGAACGGAGGTCTCGGGTACCGGGCGGTGGCGGAGGCGGAGGGTTTGGCCACCCCCTCCCAGCCGAGGGCGGGCGTGACCCAGCGAACACTTCGGCGCTTGGCGCCCCGCCAAGATCCCGCCCGTCGCTCACAGGGACGTGGCCCCGGAGGCTTCAGGGCCCGGGGCCCGCGGTCCCTTGGGCATCGCCCCTGCCCGCTCACGCGGCGCTAGGCGCCGCCCGGCCGCAGCCCGGGCCGGCCCTCCTGCCCGACAGCAGCTGGCCCGAAGCCACTGGGAGCCACCATCGTGTCGCCACGGCCCCTCAGCCCCGGCGAGGCCACCCTTGCCCGCACACCACCCGCCGAGCTCAGGAGCCCGCCCCTGGGGCCGGCAGGCCCGGGGAAGCGGCCCCTGCTCTGGATCCCGCTCCCGCACCCGGCCGCGGCGGCGACACGGCGGGGGCGGGGCTTTTGCCGGAGGGAGCTGTGGAGGGACACACCCACCGGCACACAGGTGGCGGCCCCGGGGCGGGGCGCCGGTGGGGGCGGCCAGGTGCAGGTCGAGGGGCTCGCTGGCCGAAGGGACGGCAACCGGGCCCGCGGCGGAGCCTGGGTCCGGGCCAGGCACCCCGGGGGCGTCTGGGGTGCGGCTGCCTTCCAGGGCCGCCTTCTGGCCGCTTGGCGGGCCGGGCCGGCGGGGAGCGCCCGCTCCGGCGCGCGCGCCGTGCTGGGAGGGGCCTGAGGAGGCGGGGCCTGCAGCGGGGCCCCGGCGCCGGCGGAGCCGGCGGCCACCGCCCGCGGGCGAGTTAAAGGAGAAGGCGGAGCGGGAGGCAAAAAGCCTACAGCACCCGGTATTCCCAGGCGGTCTCCCATCCAAGTACTAACCAGGCCCGACCCTGCTTAGCTTCCGAGATCAGACGAGATCGGGCGCGTTCAGGGTGGTATGGCCGTAGACGGGGGCGGGGACGGCGGGCTGCCTCTTGAGGCCCACTTTCGCTGGCGCTTGCGCCTCACCGCCAGCCTGGCGGTCAGCCCGCCCCGGCAGGACCCCGTCGCCCGCCCAGGAAGGGGGAACGGAGGTCTCGGGTACCGGGCGGTGGCGGAGGCGGAGGGTTTGGCCACCCCCTCCCAGCCGAGGGCGGGCGTGACCCAGCGAACACTTCGGCGCTTGGCGCCCCGCCCAAGATCCGGCCCGTCGCTCACAGGGACGTGGCCCCGGAGGCTTCAGGGCCCGGGGCCCGCGGTCCCTTGGGCATCGCCCCTGTCCGCCCACGCGGCGCTAGGCGCCGCCCGGCCGCAGCCCGGGCCGGCCCTCCTGCCCGACAGCAGCTGGCCCGAAGCCACTGGGAGCCACCATCGTGTCGCCACGGCCCCTCAGCCCCGGCGAGGCCACCCTTGCCCGCACACCACCCGCCGGGCTCAGTAGCCCGCCCCTGGCGGACGGCAGGCCAGGGGAAGCGGCCCCTGCCCTCGATCCCGCTCCCGCACCCGGCCGCGGCGGCGACACGGCGGGGGGCGGGGCTTTTGCCGGAGGGAGCTGTGGAGGGACACACCCACCGGCACACAGGTGGCGGCCCCGGGGCGGGTCGCCGGTGGTGGCGGCCAGGTGCAGGTCGAGGGGCTCGCTGGCGGAAGGCACGGCAATCGGGCCCGCGGCGGAGCCTGGGTCTGGGCCAGGCACCCCGGGGGCGTCTGGGGTGCGGCTGCCTTCCAGGGCCGCCTTCTGGCCGCCTGGCGGGCCGGGCTGGCGGGGAGCGCCCCCTCCGGCGCGCGCGCCGTGGTGGGAGGGGCCTGAGGAGGCGGGGCCTGCAGCGGGACCCGGGCGCGGGCGGAGCCGGCGGCCACCGCCCGCGGGCGAGTTAAAGGAGAAGGCGGAGCGGGAGGCAAAAACCCTACAGCACCCGGTATTCCCAGGCGGTCTCCCATCCAAGTACTAACCAGGCCCGACCCTGCTTAGCTTCCGAGATCAGACGAGATCGGGCGCGTTCAGGGTGGTATGGCCGTAGACGGGGGCGGGGACGGCGGGCTGCCTCTTGAGGCCCACTTTCGCTGGCGCTTGCGCCTCACCGCCAGCCTGGCGGTCAGCCCGCCCCGGCAGGACCCCGTCGCCCGCCCAGGCAGGGGGAACGGAGGTCTCGGGTACCGGGCGGTGGCGGAGGCGGAGGGTTTGGCCACCCCCTCCCAGCCGAGGGCGGGCGTGACCCAGCGAACCCTTCGGCGCTTGGCGCCCCGCCCAAGATCCGGCCCGTCGCTCACAGGGACGTGGCCCCGGAGGCTTCAGGGCCCGGGGCCCGCGGTCCCTTGGGCATCGCCCCTGCCCGCCCACGCGGCGCTAGGCGCCGCCCATCCGCAGCCCGGGCCGGCCCTCCTGCCCGACAGCAGCTGGCCCGAAGCCACTGGGAGCCACCATCGTGTCGCCACGGCCCCTCAGCCCCGGCGAGGCCACCCTTGCCCGCACACCACCCGCCGAGCTCAGGAGCCCGCCCCTGGCGGCCGGCAGGCCCGGGGAAGCGGCCCCTGCCCTCGATCCCGCTCCCGCACCCGGCCGCGGCGGCGACACGGCGGGGGGCGGGGCTTTTGCCGGAGGGAGCTGTGGAGGGACACACCCACCGGCACACAGGTGGCGGCCCCGGGGCGGGGCGCCGGTGGGGGCGGCCAGGTGCAGGTCGAGGGGCTCGCTGGCCGAAGGGACGGCAACCGGGCCCGCGGCGGAGCCTGGGTCCGGGCCAGGCACCCCGGGGGCGTCTGGGGTGCGGCTGCCTTCCAGGGCCGCCTTCTGGCTGGGCCGGCGGGGAGCGCCCCCTCCGGCGCGCGCGCCGTGGTGGGAGGGGCCTGAGGAGGCGGGGCCTGCAGCGGGGCCCCGGCGCGGGCCGAGCCGGCGGCCACCGCCCGCGGGCGAGTTAAAGGAGAAGGCGGAGCGGGAGGCAAAAAGCCTACAGCACCCGGTATTCCCAGGCGGTCTCCCATCCAAGTACTAACCAGGCCCGACCCTGCTTAGCTTCCGAGATCAGACGAGATCGGGCGCGTTCAGGGTGGTATGGCCGTAGACGGGGGCGGGGACGGCGGGCTGCCTCTTGAGGCCCACTTTCGCTGGCGCTTGCGCCTCACCGCCAGCCTGGCGGTCAGCCCGCCCCGGCAGGACCCCGTCGCCCGCCCAGGCAGGGGGAACGGAGGTCTCGGGTACCGGGCGGTGGCGGAGGCGGAGGGTTTGGCCACCCCCTCCCAGCCGAGGGCGGGCGTGACCCAGCGAACCCTTCCGCGCTTGGCGCCCCGCCCAAGATCCGGCCCGTCGCTCACATGGACGTGGCCCCGGAGGCTTCAGGGCCCGGGGCCCGCGGTCCCTTGGGCATCGCCCCGGCCCGCCCACGCTGCGCTAGGCGCCGCCCAGCCGCAACCCGGGCCGGCCCTCCTGCCCGACAGCAGCTGGCCCGAAGCCACTGGGAGCCACCATCGTGTCGCCACGGCCCCTCAGCCCCGGCGAGGCCACCCTTGCCCGCACACCACCCGCCGAGATCAGGAGCCCGCCCCTGGCGGCCGGCAGGCCCGGGGAAGCGGCCCCTGCCCTCGATCCCGCTCCCGCACCCGGCAGCGGCGGCGACACGGCGGGGGGCGGGGCTTTTGCCGGAGGGAGCTGTGGAGGGACACACCCACCGGCAAACAGGTGGCGGCCCCGTGGCGGGGCGCCGGTGGGGGCGGCCAGGTGCAGGTCGACGGGCTCGCTGGCCGAAGGGACGGCAACCGGGCCCGCGGCGGAGCCTGGGTCCGGGCCAGGCACCCCGGGGGCGTCTGGGGTGCGGCTGCCTTCCAGGGCCGCCTTCTGGCCGCCTGGCGGGCCGGGCCGGCGGGGAGCGCCCCCTCCGGCGCGCGCGCCGTGGTGGGAGGGGCCTGAGGAGGCGGGGCCTGCAGCGGGGCCCCGGCGCGGGCGGAGCCGGCGGCCACCGCCCGCGGGCGAGTTAAAGGAGAAGGCGGAGCGGGAGGCAAAATGCCTACAGCACCCGGTATTCCCAGGCGGTCTCCCATCCAAGTACTAACCAGGCCCGACCCTGCTTAGCTTCCGAGATCAGACGAGATCGGGCGCGTTCAGGGTAGTATGGCCGTAGACAGGGGCGGGGACGGCGGGCTGCCTCTTGAGGCCCACTTTCGCTGGCGCTTGCGCCTCACCGCCAGCCTGGCGGTCAGCCCGCCCCGGCAGGACCCCGTCGCCCGCCCAGGCAGGGGGAACGGAGGTCTCGGGTACCGGGCGGTGGCGGAGGCGGAGGGTTTGGCCACCCCCTCCCAGCCGAGGGCGGGCGTGACCCAGCGAACCCTTCGGCGCTTGGCGCCCCGCCCAAGATCCGGCCCGTCGCTCACAGGGACGTGGCCCCGGAGGCTTCAGGGCCCGGGGCCCGCGGTCCCTTGGGCATCGCCCCTGCCCGCCCACGCGGCGCTAGGCGCCGCCCATCCGCAGCCCGGTCCGGCCCTCCTGCCCGACAGCAGCTGGCCCGAAGCCACTGGGAGCCACCATCGTGTCGCCACGGCCCCTCAGCCCCGGCGAGGCCACCCTTGCCCGCACACCACCCGCCGAGCTCAGGAGCCCGCCCCTGGCGGCCGGCAGGCCCCTGGGAAGCGGCCCCTGCCCTGGATCCCGCTCCCGCACCCGGCCGCGGCGGCGACACGGCGGGGGGCGGGGCTTTTGCCGGAGGGAGCTGTGGAGGGACACACCCACCGGCACAAAGGTGGCGGCCCCGGGGCGGGGCGCCGGTGGGGGCGGCCAGGTGCAGGTCGAGGGGCTCGCTGGCCGAAGGGACGGCAACCGGGCCCGCGGCGGAGCCTGGGTCCGGGCCAGGCACCCCGGGGGCGTCTGGGGTGCGGCTGCCTTCCAGGGCCGCCTTCTGGTCGCCTGGCGGGCCGGGCCGGCGGGGAGCGCCCCCTCCGGCGCGCGCGCCGTGGTGGGAGGGGCCTGAGGAGGCGGGGCCTGCAGCGGGGCCCCGGCGCGGGCGGAGCCGGCGGCCACCGCCCGCGGGCGAGTTAAAGGAGAAGGCGGAGCGGGAGGCAAAAAGCCTACAGCACCCGGTATTCCCAGGCGGTCTCCCATCCAAGTACTAACCAGGCCCGACCCTGCTTAGCTTCCGAGATCAGACGAGATCGGGCGCGTTCAGGGTGGTATGGCCGTAGACGGGGGCGGGGACGGCGGGCTGTCTCTTGAGGCCCACTTTCGCTGGCGCTTGCGCCTCACCGCCAGCCTGGCGGTCAGCCCGCCCCGGCAGGACCCCGTCGCCCGCCCAGGCAGGGGGAACGGAGGTCTCGGGTACCGGGCGGTGGCGGAGGCGGAGGGTTTGGCCACCCCCTCCCAGCCGAGGGCGGCGTGACCCAGCGAACCCTTCGGCGCTTGGCGCCCCGCCAAGATCCCGCCCGTCGCTCACAGGGACGTGGCCCCGGAGGCTTCAGTGCCCGGGGCCCGCGGTCCCTTGGGCATCGCCCCTGCCCGCCCACGCGGCGCTAGGCGCCGCCCAGCCGCAGCCCGGGCCGGCCCTCCTGCCCGACAGCAGCTGGCCCGAAGCCACTGGGAGCCACCATCGTATCGCAACGGCCCCTCAGCCCCGGCGAGGCCACCCTTGCCCGCACACCACCCGCCGAGCTCAGGAGCCCGCCCCTGGCGGCCGGCAGGCCCGGGGAACCGGCCCCTGCCCTCGATCCCGCTCCCGCACCCGGCAGCGGCGGCGACACGGCGGGGGCGGGGCTTTTGCCGGAGGGAGCTGTGGAGGGACACACCCACCGGCACACAGGTGGCGGCCCCGGGGCGGGGCGCCGGTGGGGGCGGCCAGGTGCAGGTCGAGGGGCTCGCTGGCCGAAGGGACGGCAACCGGGCCCGCGGCGGAGCCTGGGTCCGGGCCAGGCACCCCGGGGGCGTCTGGGGTGCGGCTGCCTTCCAGGGCCGCCTTCTGGCCGCCTGGCGGGCCGGGCCGGCGGGGAGCGCCCCCTCCGGCGCGCGCGCCGTGGTGGGAGGGGCCTGAGGAGGCGGGGCCTGCAGCGGGGCCCCGGCGCGGGAGGAGCCGGCGGCCACCGCCCGCGGGCGAGTTAAAGGAGAAGGCGGAGCGGGAGGCAAAAACCCTACAGCACCCGGTATTCCCAGGCGGTTTCCCATCCAAGTACTAACCAGGCCCGACCCTGCTTAGCTTCCGAGATCAGACGAGATCGGGCGCGTTCAGGGTGGTATGGCCGTAGACGGGACGGGGACGGCGGGCTGCCTCTTGAGGCCCACTTTCCCTGGCGCTTGCGCCTCACCGCCAGCCTGGCGGTCAGCCCGCCCCGGCAGGACCCCGTCGCCCGCCCAGGCAGGGGGAACGGAGGTCTCGGGTACCGGGCGGTGGCGGAGGCGGAGGGTTTGGCCACCCCCTCCCAGCCGAGGGCGGGCGTGACCCAGCGAACCCTTCGGCGCTTGGCGCCCCGCCCAAGATCCGGCCCGTCGCTCACAGGGACGTGGCCCCGGAGGCTTCAGGGCCCGGGGCCCGCGGTCCCTTGGGCATCGCCCCTGCCCGCCCATGCGGCGCTAGGCGCCGCCCAGCCGCAGCCCGGGCCGGCCCTCCTGCCCGACAGCAGCTGGCCCGAAGCCACTGGGAGCCACCATCGTGTCGCCACGGCCCCTCAGCCCCGACGAGGCCACCCTTGCCCGCACACCACCCGCCGAGCTCAGGAGCCCGCCCCTGGCGGCCGGCAGGCCCGGGGAAGCGGCCCCTGCCCTCGATCCCGCTCCCGCACCCGGCCGCGGCGGCGACACGGCAGGGGGCGGGGCTTTTGCCGGAGGGAGCTGTGGAGGGACACACCCACCGGCACACAGGTGGCGGCCCCGGGGCGGGGCGCCGGTGGGGGCGGCCAGGTGCAGGTCGAGGGGCTCGCTGGCCGAAGGGACGGCAACCGGGCCCGCGGCGGAGCCTGGGTCCGGGCCAGGCACCCCGGGGGCGTCTGGGGTGCGGCTGCCTTCCAGGGCCGCCTTCTGGCCGCCTGGCCGCCCGGGCCGGCGGGGAGCGCCCCCTCCGGCGCTCGCGCCGTGGTGGGAGGGGCCTGAGGAGGAGGGGCCTGCAGCGGGGCCCCGGCGCGGGCGGAGCCGGCGGCCACCGCCCGCGGGAGAGTAAAGGAGAAGGCGGAGCGGGAGGCAAAAAGCCTACAGCACCCGGTATTCCCAGGCGTTCTCCCATCCAAGTACTAACCAGGCCCGACCCTGCTTAAGCTTCCGAGATCAGACGAGATCGGGCGCGTTCAGGGTGGTATGGCCGTAGACGGGGGCGGGGACGGCGGGCTGCTTCTTGAGGCCCACTTTCGCTGGCGCTTGCGCCTCACCGCCAGCCTGGCGGTCAGCCCGCCCCGGCTGGACCCAGTCGCCCGCCCAGGCAGGGGGAACGGAGGTCTCGGGTACTGGGCGGTGGCGGAGGCGGAGGGTTTGGCCACCCCCTCCCAGCCGAGGGCGGGCGTGACCCAGCGAACCCTTCGGCGCTTGGCGCCCCGCCCAAGATCCGGCCCGTCGCTCACAGGGACGTGGCCCCGGAGGCTTCAGGGCCCGGGGCCCGCGGTCCCTTGGGCATCGCCCCTGCCCGCCCACGCGGCGCTAGGCGCCGCCCAGCCGCAGCCCGGGCCGTCCCTCCTGCCCGACAGCAGCTGGCCCGAAGCCACTGGGAGCCACCATCGTGTCGCCACGGCCCCTCAGCCCCGGCGAGGCCACCCTTGCCCGCACACCACCCGCCCAGCTCAGGAGCCCGCCCCTGGCGGCCGGCAGGCCCGGGGAAGCGGCCCCTGCCCTCGATCCCGCTCCCGCACCCGGCCGTGGCGGCGACACGGCGGGGGGCGGGGCTTTTGCCGGAGGGAGCTGTGGAGGGACACACCCACCGGCACACAGGTGGCGGCCCCGGGGCGGGGCGCCGGTGGGGGCGGCCAGGTGCAGGTCGAGGAGCTCGCTGGCCGAAGGGACGGCAACCGGGCCCGCGGCGGAGCCTGGGTCCGGGCCAGGCACCCTGGGGGCGTCTGGGGTGCGGCTGCCTTCCAGGGCCGCCTTCTGGCCGCCTGGCGGGCCGGGCCGGCGGGGAGCGCCTCCTCCGGCGCTCGCGCCGTGGTGGGAGGGGCCTGAGGAGGAGGGGCCTGCAGCGGGGCCCCGGCGCGGGCGGAGCCGGCGGCCACCACTCGCGGGCGAGTAAAGGAGAAGGCGGAGCGGGAGGCAAAAAGCCTACAGCACCCGGTATTCCCAGGCGGTCTCCCATCCAAGTACTAACCAGGCCCGACCCTGCTTAAGCTTCCGAGATCAGACGAGATCGGGCGCGTTCAGGGTGGTATGGCCGTAGACGGGGGCGGGGACGGCGGGCTGCCTCTTGAGGCCCACTTTCGCTGGCGCTTGCGCCTCACCGCCAGCCTGGCGGTCAGCCCGCCCCGGCAGGACCCCGTCGCCCGCCCAGGCAGGGGGAACGGAGGTCTCGGGTACCGGGCGGTGGCGGAGGCGGAGGGTTTGGCCACCCCCTCCCAGCTGAGGGCGGGCGTGACCCAGCGAACCCTTCGGCGCCTGGCGCCCCGCCCAAGATCCCGCCCGTCGCTCACAGGGACATGGCCCCGGAGGCTTCAGGGCCCGGGGCACGCGGTCCCTTGGGCATCGCCCCTGCCCGCCCACGCGGCGCTAGGAGCCGCCCAGCCGCAGCCCGGGCCGGCCCTCCTGCCCGACAGCAGCTTGCCCGAAGCCACTGGGAGCAACCATCGTGTCGCCACGGCCCCTCAGCCCCGGCGAGGCCACCCTTGCCCGCACACCACCCGCCGGGCTCAGTAGCCCGCCCCTGGCGGCCGGCAGGCCCGGGGAAGCGGCCCCGGCCCTCGATCCCGCTCCCGCACCCGGCCGCGGCGGCGACACGGCGGGGGGCGGGGCTTTTGCCGGAGGGAGCTGTGGAGGGACACACCCACCGGCACACAGGTGGCGGCCCCGGGGCGGGGCGCCGGTGGGGGCGGCCAGGTGCAGGTCGAGGGGCTCGCTGGCCGAAGGCACGGCAACCGGGCCCGCGGCGGAGCCTGGGTCCGGGCCAGGCACCCCGGGGGCGTCTGGGGTGCGGCTGCCTTCCAGGGCCGCCTTCTGGCCGCCTGGCGGGCCGGGACGGCGGGGAGCGCCCCCTCCGGCGCGCGCGCCGTGGTGGGAGGGGCCTGAGGAGGCGGGGCTTGCAGCGGGGCCCCGGCGCGGGCGGAGCCGGCGGCCACCGCCCGCGGGCGAGTTAAAGGAAAAGGCGGAGCGGGAGGCAAAAAGCCTACAGCACCCGGTATTCCCAGGCGGTCTCCCATCCAAGTACTAACCAGGCCCGACCCTGCTTAGCTTCCGAGATCAGACGAGATCGGGCGCGTTCAGGGTGGTATGGCCGTACACGGGGGCGGGGACGGCGGGCTGCCTCTTGAGGCCCACTTTCGCTGGCGCTTGCGCCTCACCGCCAGCCTGGCGGTCAGCCCGCCCCGGCAGGACCCCGTCGCCCGCCCAGGCAGGGGGAACGGAGGTCTCGGGTACCGGGCGGTGGCGGAGGCGGAGGGTTTGGCCACCCCCTCCCAGCCGAGGGCGGGCGTGACCCAGCGAACACTTCGGCGCTTGGCGCCCCGCCAAGATCCCGCCCGTCGCTCACAGGGACGTGGCCCCGGAGGCTTCAGGGCCCGGGGCCCGCGGTCCCTTGGGCATCGCCCCTGCCCGCCCACGCGGCGCTAGGCGCCGCCCGGCCGCAGCCCGGGCCGGCCCTCCTGCCCGACAGCAGCTGGCCCGAAGCCACTGGGAGCCACCATCGTGTCGCCACGGCCCCTCAGCCCCGGCGAGGCCACCCTTGCCCGCACACCACCCGCCGAGCTCAGGAACCCGCCCCTGGCGGCCGGCAGGCCCGGGGAAGCGGCCCCTGCCCTGGATCCCGCTCCCGCACCCGGCCGCGGCGGCGACACGGCGGGGGGCGGGGCTTTTGCCGGAGGGAGCTGTGGAGGGACACACCCACCGGCACACAGGTGGCGGCCCCGGGGC
The DNA here is from genome assembly GCF_059928025.1 of Delphinapterus leucas. Classification (NCBI taxonomy): domain Eukaryota; kingdom Metazoa; phylum Chordata; class Mammalia; order Artiodactyla; family Monodontidae; genus Delphinapterus; species Delphinapterus leucas. The sequence continues at coordinate 28,943,172 of NC_143147.1, read as the reverse complement.
GGGGCGCCGGTGGGGGCGGCCAGGTGCAGGTCGAGGGGCTCGCTGGCCGAAGGGACGGCAACCGGGCCCGCGGCGGAGCCTGGGTCCGGGCCAGGCACCCCGGGGGCGTCTGGGGTGCGGCTGCCTTCCAGGGCCGCCTTCTGGCCGCCTGGCGGGCCGGGCCGGCGGGGAGCGCCCCCTCTGGCGCGCGCGCCGTGGTGCGAGGGCCCTGAGGAGGCGGGGCCTGCAGCGGAGCCCCGGCGCGGGCGGAGCCGGCGGCCAGCGCCCGCGGGCGAGTTCAAGGAGAAGGCGGAGCGGGAGGCAAAAAGCCTACAGCACCCGGTATTCACAGGCGGTCTCCCATCCAAGTACTAACCAGGCCCGACCCTGCTTAGCTTCCGAGATCAGACGAGATCGGGCGCGTTCAGGGTGGTATGGCCGTAGACGGGACGGGGACGGCGGGCTGCCTCTTGAGGCCCACTTTCGCTGGCGCTTGCGCCTCACCGCCAGCCTGGCGGTCAGCCCGCCCCGGCAGGACCCCGTCGCCCGCCCAGGCAGGGGGAACGGAGGTCTCGGGTACCGGGCGGTGGCGGAGGCGGAGGGTTTGGCCACCCCCTCCCAGCCGAGGGCGGGCGTGACCCAGCGAACCCTTCGGCGCTTGGCGCCCCGCCCAAGATCCGGCCCGTCGCTCACAGGGACGTGGCCCCGGAGGCTTCAGGGCCCGGGGCCCGCGGTCCCTTGGGCATCGCCCCTGCCCGACCACGCGGCGCTAGGCGCCGCCCGGCCGCATCCCGGGCCGGCCCTCCTGCCCGACAGCAGCTGGCCCGAAGCCACTGGGAGCCACCATCGTGTCGCCACGGCCCCACAGCCCCGGCGAGGCCACCCTTGCCCGCACACCACCCGCCGAGCTCAGGAGCCCGCCCCTGGCGGCCGGCAGGCCCGGGGAAGCGGCCCCTGCCCTCGATCCCGCTCCCGCACCCGGCCGCGGCGGCGACACGGCGGGGGCGGGGCTTTTGCCGGAGGGAGCTGTGGAGGGACACACCCACCGGCACACAGGTGGCGGCCCCGGGGCGGGGCGCCGGAGGGGGCGGCCAGGTGCAGGTCGACGGGCTCGCTGGCCGAAGGCACGGCACCCGGGCCCGCGGCGGAGCCTGGGTCCGGGCCAGGCACCCCGGGGGCGTCTGGGGTGCGGCTGCCTTCCAGGGCCGCCTTCTGGCCCCCTGGCGGGCCAGGCCGGCGGGGAGCGCCCCCTCCGGCGCGCGCGCCGTGGTGGGAGGGGCCTGAGGAGGCGGGGCCTGCAGCGGGGCCCCGGCGCGGGCGGAGCCGGCGGCCACCGCCCGCGGGCGAGTTAAAGGAGAAGGCGGAGCGGGAGGCAAAAAGCCTACAGCACCCCGTATTCCCAGGCGGTCTCCCATCCAAGTACTAACCAGGCCCGACCCTGCTTAGCTTCCGAGATCAGACGAGATCGGGCGCGTTCAGGGTGGTATGGCCGTAGACGGGACGGGGACGGCGGGCTGCCTCTTGAGGCCCACTTTCGCTGGCGCTTGCGCCTCACCGCCAGCCTGGCGGTCAGCCCGCCCCGGCAGGACCCCGTCGCCCGCCCAGGCAGGGGGAACGGAGGTCTCGGGTACCGGGCGGTGGCGGAGGCGGAGGATTTGGCCACCCCCTCCCAGCCGAGGGCGGGCGTGACCCAGCGAACCCTTCGGCGCTTGGCGCCCCGCCCAAGATCCGGCCCGTCGCTCACAGGGACGTGGCCCCGTAGGCTTCAGGGGCCGGGGCCCGCGGTCCCTTGGGCATCGCCCCTGACCGCCCACGCGGCGCTAGGCGCCGCCCGGCCGCAGCCCGGGCCGGCCCTCCTGCCCGACAGCAGCTGGCCCGAAGCCACTGGGAGCCACCATCGTGTCGCCACGGCCCCTCAGCCCCGGCGAGGCCACCCTTGCCCGCACACCACCCGCCGAGCTCAGGAGCCCGCCCCTGGCGGCCGGCAGGCCCGGGGAAGCGGCCCCTGCCCTCGATCCCGCTCCCGCACCCGGCCGCGGCGGCGACACGGCGGGGGCGGGGCTTTTGCCGGAGGGAGCTGTGGAGGGACACACCCACCGGCACACAGGTGGCGGCCCCGGGGCGGGGCGCCGGTGGGGGCGGCCAGGTGCAGGTCGAGGGGCTCGCTGGCCGAAGGGACGGCAACCGGGCCCGCGGCGGAGCCTGGGTCCGGGCCAGGCACCCCGGGGGCGTCTGGGGTGCGGCTGCCTTCCAGGGCCGCCTTCTGGCCGCCTGGCGGGCCGGGCCGGCGGGGAGCGCCCCCTCCGGCGCGCGCGCCGTGGTGGGAGGGGCCTGAGGAGGCGGGGCCTGCAGCGGGGCCCCGGCGCGGGCGGAGCCGGCGGCCACCACCCGCGGGCGAGTTAAAGGAGAAGGCGGAGCGGGAGGCAAAATGCCTACAGCACCCGGTATTCCCAGGCGGTCTCCCATCCAAGTACTAACCAGACCCGACCCTGCTTAAGCTTCCGAGATCAGACGAGATCGGGCGCGTTCAGGGTGGTATGGCCGTAGACGGGACGGGGACGGCGGGCTGCCTCTTGAGGCCCACTTTCGCTGGCGCTTGCGCCTCACCGCCAGCCTGGCGGTCAGCCCGCCCCGGCAGGACCCCGTCGCCCGCCCAGGCAGGGGGAACGGAGGTCTCGGGTACCGGGCGGTGGCGGAGGCGGAGGGTTTGGCCACCCCCTCCCAGCCGAGGGCAGGCGTGACCCAGCGAACCCTTCGGCGCTTGGCGCCCCGCCCTAGATCCGGCCCGTCGCTCACAGGGACGTGGCCCCGGAGGCTTCAGGGCCCGGGGCCCGCGGTGCCTTGGGCATCGCCCCTGCCCGCCCACGCGGCGCTAGGCGCCGCCCAGCCGCAGCCCGGGCCGGCCCTCCTGCCCGACAGCAGCTGGCCCGAAGCCACTGGGAGCCACCATCGTGTCGCCACGGCCCCTCAGCCCCGGCGAGGCCACCCTTGCCCGCACACCACCCGCCGAGCTCAGGAGCCCGCCCCTGGCGGCCGGCAGGCCCGGGGAAGCGGCCCCTGCCCTCGATCCCGCTCCCGCACCCGGCCGCGGCGGCGACACGGCGGGGGCGGGGCTTTTGCCGGAGGGAGCTGTGAGGGACACACCCACCGGCACACAGGTGGCGGCCCCGGGGCGGGGCGCCGGTGGGGGCGGCCAGGTGCAGGTCGAGGGGCTCACTGGCCGAAGGGACGGCAACCGGGCCCGCGGCGGAGCCTGGGTCCGGGCCAGGCACCCCGGGGGCGTCTGGGGTGCGGCTGCCTTCCAGGGCCGCCTTCTGGTCGCCTGGCGGGCCGGGCCGGCGGGGAGCGCCCCCTCCGGCGCGCGCGCCGTGGTGGGAGGGGCCTGAGGAGGCGGGGCCTGCAGCGGGGCCCCGGCGCGGGCGGAGCCGGCGGCCACCGCCCGCGGGCGAGTTAAAGGAGAAGGCGGAGCGGGAGGCAAAAAGCCTACAGCATCCGGTATTCCCAGGCGGTCTCCCATCCAAGTACTAACCAGGCCCGACCCTGCTTAGCTTCCGAGATCAGACGAGATCGGGCGCGTCCAGGGTGGTATGGCCGTAGACGGGGGCGGGGACGGCGGGCTGCCTCTTGAGGCCCACTTTCGCTGGCGCTTGCGCCTCACCGCCAGCCTGGCGGTCAGCCCGCCCCGGCAGGACCCCGTCGCCCGCCCAGGCAGGGGGAACGGAGGTCTCGGGTACCGGGCGGTGGCGGAGGCGGAGGGTTTGGCCACCCCCTCCCAGCCGAGGGCGGGCGTGACCCAGCGAACCCTTCGGCGCTTGGCGCCCCGCCCAAGATCCGGCCCGTCGCTCACAGGGACGTGGCCCCGGAGGCTTCAGGGCCCGGGGCCCGCGGTGCCTTGGGCATCGCCCCTGCCCGCCCACGCGGCGCTAGGCGCCGCCCAGCCGCAGCCCGGGCCGGCCCTCCTGCCCGACAGCAGCTGGCCCGAAGCCACTGGGAGCCACCATCGTGTCGCCACGGCCCCTCAGCCCCGGCGAGGCCACCCTTGCCCGCACACCACCCGCCGAGCTCAGGAGCCCGCCCCTGGCGGCCGGCAGGCCCGGGGAAGCGGCCCCTGCCCTCGATCCCGCTCCCGCACCCGGCCGCGGCGGCCACACGGCGGGGGGCGGGGCTTTTGCCGGAGGGAGCTGTGGAGGGACACACCCACCGGCACACAGGTGGCGGCCCCGGGGCGGGGCGCCGGTGGGGGCGGCCAGGTGCAGGTCGAGGGGCTCGCTGGCCGAAGGGACGGCAACCGGGCCCGCGGCGGAGCCTGGGTCCGGGCCAGGCACCCCGGGGTCGTCTGGGGTGCGGCTGCCTTCCAGGGCCGCCTTCTGGCCGCCTGGCGGGCCGGGCCGGCGGGGAGCGCCCCCTCCGGCGCGCGCGCCGTGGTGGGAGGGGCCTGAGGAGGCGGGGCCTGCAGCGGGGCCCCGGCGCGGGCGGAGCCGGCGGCCACCGCCCGCGGGCGAGTTAAAGGAGAAGGCGGAGCGGGAGGCAAAAAGCCTACAGCACCCGGTATTCCCAGGCGGTCTCCCATCCAAGTACTAACCAGGCCCGACCCTGCTTAGCTTCCGAGATCAGACGAGATCGGGCGCGTTCAGGGTGGTATGGCCGTAGACGGGGGCGGGGACGGCGGGCTGCCTCTTGAGGCCCACTTTCGCTGGCGCTTGCGCCTCATCGCCAGCCTGGCGGTCAGCCCGCCCCGGCAGGACCCCGTCGCCCGCCCAGGCAGGGGGAACGGAGGTCTCGGGTACCGGGCGGTGGCGGAGGCGGAGGGTTTGGCCACCCCCTCCCAGCCGAGGGCGGGCGTGACCCAGCGAACCCTTCGGCGCTTGGCGCCCCGCCCAAGATCCGGCCCGTCGCTCACAGGGACGTGGCCCCGGAGGCTTCAGGGCCCGGGGCCCGCGGTCCCTTGGGCATCGCCCCTGCCCGCCCACGCGGCGCTAGGCGCCGCCCAGCCGCAGCCCGGGCCGGCCCTCCTGCCCGACAGCAGCTGGCCCGAAGCCACTGGGAGCCACCATCGTGTCGCCACGGCCCCTCAGCCCCGGCGAGGCCACCCTTGCCCACACACCACCCGCCGAGCTCAGGAGCCCGCCCCTGGCGGCCGGCAGGCCCGGGGAAGCGGCCCCTGCCCTCGATCCCGCTCCCGCACCCGGCCGCGGCGGCGACACGGCGGGGGGCGGGGCTTTTGCCGGAGGGAGCTGTGGAGGGACACACCCACCGGCACACAGGTGGCGGCCCCGGGGCGGGGCGCCGGTGGGGGCGGCCAGGTGCAGGTCGAGGGGCTCGCTGGCCGAAGGGACGGCAACCGGGCCCGCGGCGGAGCCTGGGTCCGGGCCAGGCACCCCGGGGTCGTCTGGGGTGCGGCTGCCTTCCAGGGCCGCCTTCTGGCCGCCTGGCGGGCCGGGCCGGCGGGGAGCGCCCCCTCCGGCGCGCGCGCCGTGGTGGGAGGGGCCTGAGGAGGCGGGGCCTGCAGCGGGGCCCCGGCGCGGGCGGAGCCGGCGGCCACCGCCCGCGGGCGAGTTAAAGGAGAAGGCGGAGCGGGAGGCAAAAAGCCTACAGCACCCGGTATTCCCAGGCGGTCTCCCATCCAAGTACTAACCAGGCCCGACCCTGCTTAGCTTCCGAGATCAGACGAGATCGGGCGCGTTCAGGGTGGTATGGCCGTAGACGGGGGCGGGGACGGCGGGCTGCCTCTTGAGGCCCACTTTCGCTGGCGCTTGCGCCTCACCGCCAGCCTGGCGGTCAGCCCGCCCCGGCAGGACCCCGTCGCCCGCCCAGGCAGGGGGAACGGAGGTCTCGGGTACCGGGCGGTGGCGGAGGCGGAGGGTTTGGCCACCCCCTCCCAGCCGAGGGCGGGCGTGACCCAGCGAACCCTTCGGCGCTTGGCGCCCCGCCCAAGATCCGGCCCGTCGCTCACAGGGACGTGGCCCCGGAGGCTTCAGGGCCCGGGGCCCGCGGTCCCTTGGGCATCGCCCCTGCCCGCCCACGCGGCGCTAGGCGCCGCCCAGCCGCAGCCCGGGCCGGCCCTCCTGCCCGACAGCAGCTGGCCCGAAGCCACTGGGAGCCACCATCGTGTCGCCACGGCCCCTCAGCCCCGGCGAGGCCACCCTTGCCCGCACACCACCCGCCGGGCTCAGGAGCCCGCCCCTGGCGGCCGGCAGGCCCGGGGAAGCGGCCCCTGCCCTCGATCCCGCTCCCGCACCCGGCCGCGGCGGCGACACAGCGGGGGGCGGGGCTTTTGCCGGAGGGGGCTGTGGAGGGACACACCCACCGGCACACAGGTGGCGGCCCCGGGGCGGGGCGCCGGTGGGGGCGGCCAGGTGCAGGTCGAGGGGCTCGCTGGCCGAAGGGACGGCAACCGGGCCCGCGGCGGAGCCTGGGTCCGGGCCAGGCACCCCGGGGGCGTCTGGGGTGCGGCTGCCTTCCAGGGCCGCCTTCTGGTCGCCTGGCGGGCCGGGCCGGCGGGGAGCGCCCCCTCCGGCGCGCGCGCCGTGGTGGGAGGGGCCTGAGGAGGCGGGGCCTGCAGCGGGGCCCCGGCGCGGGCGGAGCCGGCGGCCACCGCCCGCGGGCGAGTTAAAGGAGAAGGCGGAGCGGGAGGCAAAAAGCCTACAGCACCCGGTATTCCCAGGCGGTCTCCCATCCAAGTACTAACCAGGCCCGACCCTGCTTAGCTTCCGAGATCAGACGAGATCGGGCGCGTTCAGGGTGGTATGGCCGTAGACGGGGGCGGGGACGGCGGGCTGCCTCGTGAGGCCCACTTTCGCTGGCGCTTGCGCCTCACCGCCAGCCTGGCGGTCAGCCCGCCCCGGCAGGACCCCGTCGCCCGCCCAGGCAGGGGGAACGGAGGTCTCGGGTACCGGGCGGTGGCGGAGGCGGAGGGTTTGGCCACCCCCTCCCAGCCGAGGTCGGGCGTGACCCAGCGAACCCTTCGGCGCTTGGCGCCCCGCCCAAGATCCGGCCCGTCGCTCACAGGGACGTGGCCCCGGAGGCTTCAGGGCCCGGGGCCCGCGGTGCCTTGGGCATCGCCCCTGCCCGCCCACGCGGCGCTAGGCGCCGCCCAGCCGCAGCCCGGGCCGGCCCTCCTGCCCGACAGCAGCTGGCCCGAAGCCACTGGGAGCCACCATCGTGTCGCCACGGCCCCTCAGCCCCGGCGAGGCCACCCTTGCCCGCACACCACCCGCCGAGCTCAGGAGCCCGCCCCTGGCGGCCGGCAGGCCCGGGGAAGCGGCCCCTGCCCTCGATCCCGCTCCCGCACCCGGCCGCGGCGGCGACACGGCGGGGGGCGGGGCTTTTGCCGGAGGGAGCTGTGGAGGGACACACCCACCGGCACACAGGTGGCGGCCCCGGGGCGGGGCGCCGGTGGGGGCGGCCAGGTGCAGGTCGAGGGGCTCGCTGGCCGAAGGGACGGCAACCGGGCCCGCGGCGGAGCCTGGGTCCGGGCCAGGCACCCCGGGGTCGTCTGGGGTGCGGCTGCCTTCCAGGGCCGCCTTCTGGCCGCCTGGCGGGCCGGGCCGGCGGGGAGCGCCCCCTCCGGCGCGCGCGCCGTGGTGGGAGGGGCCTGAGGAGGCGGGGCCTGCAGCGGGGCCCCGGCGCGGGCGGAGCCGGCGGCCACCGCCCGCGGGCGAGTTAAAGGAGAAGGCGGAGCGGGAGGCAAAAAGCCTACAACACCCGGTATTCCCAGGCGGTCTCCCATCCAAGTACTAACCAGGCCCGACCCTGCTTAGCTTCCGAGATCAGACGAGATCGGGCGCGTTCAGGGTGGTATGGCCGTACACGGGGGCGGGGACGGCGGGCTGCCTCTTGAGGCCCACTTTCGCTGGCGCTTGCGCCTCACCGCCAGCCTGGCGGTCAGCCCGCCCCGGCAGGACCCCTTCGCCCGCCCAGGCAGGGGGAACGGAGGTCTCGGGTACCGGGCGTTGGCGGAGGCGGAGGGTTTGGCCACCCCCTCCCAGCCGAGGGCGGGCGTGACCCAGCGAACCCTTCGGCGCTTGGCGCCCCGCCCAAGATCCGGCCCGTCGCTCACAGGGACGTGGCCCCGGAGGCTTCAGGGCCCGGGGCCCGCGGTCCCTTGGGCATCGCCCCTGCCCGCCCACGCGGCGCTAGGCGCCGCCCAGCCGCAGCCCGGGCCGGCCCTCCTGCCCGACAGCAGCTGGCCCGAAGCCACTGGGAGCCACCATCGTGTCGCCACGGCCCCTCAGCTCCGGCGAGGCCACCCTTGCCCGCACACCACCCGCCGAGCTCAGGAGCCCGCCCCTGGCGGCCGGCAGGCCCGGGGAAGCGGCCCCTGCCCTCGATCCCGCTCCCGCACCCGGCCGCGGCGGCGACACGGCGGGGGGCGGGGCTTTTGCCGGAGGGAGCTGTGGAGGGACACACCCACCGGCACACAGGTGGCGGCCCCGGGGCGGGGCGCCGGTGGGGGCGGCCAGGTGCAGGTCGAGGGGCTCGCTGGCCGAAGGGACGGCAACCGGGCCCACGGCGGAGCCTGGGTCCGGGCCAGGCACCCCGGGGTCGTCTGGGGTGCGGCTGACTTCCAGGGCCGCCTTCTGGCCGCCTGGCGGGCCGGGCCGGCGGGGAGCGCCCCCTCCGGCGCGCGCGCCGTGGTGGGAGGGGCCTGAGGAGGCGGGGCCTGCAGCGGGGCCCCGGCGCGGGCGGAGCCGGCGGCCACCGCCCGCGGGCGAGTTAAAGGAGAAGGCGGAGCGGGAGGCAAAAAGCCTACAGCACCCGGTATTCCCAGGCGGTCTCCCATCCAAGTACTAACCAGGCCCGACCCTGCTTAGCTTCCGAGATCAGACGAGATCGGGCGCGTCCAGGGTGGTATGGCCGTAGACGGGGGCGGGGACGGCGGGCTGCCTCTTGAGGCCCACTTTCGCTGGCGCTTGCGCCTCACCGCCAGCCTGGCGGTCAGCCCGCCCCGGCAGGACCCCGTCGCCCGCCCAGGCAGGGGGAACGGAGGTCTCGGGTACCGGGCGGTGGCGGAGGCGGAGGGTTTGGCCACCCCCTCCCAGCCGAGGGCGGGCGTGACCCAGCGAACCCTTCGGCGCTTGGCGCCCCGCCCAAGATCCGGCCCGTCGCTCACAGGGACGTGGCCCCGGAGGCTTCAGGGCCCGGGGCCCGCGGTCCCTTGGGCATCGCCCCTGCCCGCCCACGCGGCGCTAGGCGCCGCCCAGCCGCAGCCCGGGCCGGCCCTCCTGCCCGACAGCAGCTGGCCCGAAGCCACTGGGAGCCACCATCGTGTCGCCACGGCCCCTCAGCCCCGGCGAGGCCACCCTTGCCCGCACACCACCCGCCGAGCTCAGGAGCCCGCCCCTGGCGGCCGGCAGGCCCGGGGAAGCGGCCCCTGCCCTCGATCCCGCTCCCGCACCCGGCCGCGGCGGTGACACGGCTGGGGGCGGGGCTTTTGCCGGAGGGAGCTGTGGAGGGACACACCCACCGGCACACAGGTGGCGGCCGCGGGGCGGGGCGCCGGTGGGGGCGGCCAGGTGCAGGTCGAGGGGCTCGGTGGCCGAAGGGACGCTAACCGGGCCCGCGGCGGAGCCTGGGTCCGGGCCAGGCACCCCGGGGGCGTCTGGGGTGCGGCTGCCTTCCAGGGCCGCCTTCTGGTCGCCTGGCGGGCCGGGCCGGCGGGGAGCGCCCCCTCCGGCGCGCGCGCCGTGGTGGGAGGGGCCTGAGGAGGCGGGGCCTGCAGCGGGGCAACGGCGCGGGCGGAGCCGGCGGCCACCGCCCGCGGGCGAGTTAAAGGAGAAGGCGGAGCGGGAGGCAAAAAGCCTACAGCACCCGGTATTCCCAGGCGGTCTCCCATCCAAGTACTAACCAGGCCCGACCCTGCTTAGCTTCCGAGATCAGACGAGATCGGGCGCGTCCAGGGTGGTATGGCCGTAGACGGGGGCGGGGACGGCGGGCTGCCTCTTGAGGCCCACTTTCGCTGGCGCTTGCGCCTCACCGCCAGCCTGGCGGTCAGCCCGCCCCGGCAGGACCCCGTCGCCCGCCCAGGCAGGGGGAACGGAGGTCTCGGGTACCGGGCGGTGGCGGAGGCGGAGGGTTTGGCCACCCCCTCCCAGCCGAGGGCGGGCGTGACCCAGCGAACCCTTCGGCGCTTGGCGCCCCGCCCAAGATCCGGCCCGTCGCTCACAGGGACGTGGCCCCGGAGGCTTCAGGGCCCGGGGCCCGCGATGCCTTGGGCATCGCCCCTGCCCGCCCACGCGGCACTAGGCGCCGCCCAGCCGCAGCCCGGGCCGGCCCTCCTGCCCGACAGCAGCTGGCCTGAAGCCACTGGGAGCCACCATCGTGTCGCCACGGCCCCTCAGCCCCGGCGAGGCCACCCTTGCCCGCACACCACCCGCCGAGCTCAGGAGCCCGCCCCTGGCGGCCGGCAGGCCCGGGGAAGCGGCCCCTGCCCTCGATCCCGCTCCCGCACCCGGCCGCGGCGGCGACACGGCGGGGGGCGGGGCTTTTGCCGGAGGGAGCTGTGGAGGGACACACCCACCGGCACACAGGTGGCGGCCCCGGGGCGGGGCGCCGGTGGGGGCGGCCAGGTGCAGGTCGAGGGGCTCGCTGGCCGAAGGGACGGCAACCGGGCCCGCGGCGGAGCCTGGGTCCGGGCCAGGCACCCCGGGGTCGTCTGGGGTGCGGCTGCCTTCCAGGGCCGCCTTCTGGCCGCCTGGCGGGCCGGGCCGGCGGGGAGCGCCCCCTCCGGCGCGCGCGCCGTGGTGGGAGGGGCCTGAGGAGGCGGGGCCTGCAGCGGGGCCCCGGCGCGGGCGGAGCCGGCGGCCACCGCCCGCGGGCGAGTTAAAGGAGAAGGCGGAGCGGGAGGCAAAAAGCCTACAGCACCCGGTATTCCCAGGCGGTCTCCCATCCAAGTACTAACCAGGCCCGACCCTGCTTAGCTTCCGAGATCAGACGAGATCGGGCGCGTCCAGGGTGGTATGGCCGTAGACGGGGGCGGGGACGGCGGGCTGCCTCTTGAGGCCCACTTTCGCTGGCGCTTGCGCCTCACCGCCAGCCTGGCGGTCAGCCCGCCCCGGCAGGACCCCTTCGCCCGCCCAGGCAGGGGGAACGGAGGTCTCGGGTACCGGGCGGTGGCGGAGGCGGAGGGTTTGGCCACCCCCTCCCAGCCGAGGGCGGGCGTGACCCAGCGAACCCTTCGGCGCTTGGCGCCCCGCCCAAGATCCGGCCCGTCGCTCACAGGGACGTGGCCCCGGAGGCTTCAGGGCCCGGGGCCCGCGGTCCCTTGGGCATCGCCCCTGCCCGCCCACGCGGCGCTAGGCGCCGCCCAGCCGCAGCCCGGGCCGGCCCTCCTGCCCGACAGCAGCTGGCCCGAAGCCACTGGGAGCCACCATCGTGTCGCCACGGCCCCTCAGCTCCGGCGAGGCCACCCTTGCCCGCACACCACCCGCCGAGCTCAAGAGCCCGCCCCTGGCGTCCGGCAGGCCCGGGGAAGCGGCCCCTGCCCTCGATCCCGCTCCCGCACCCGGCAGCGGCGGCGACACGGCGGGGGGCGGGGCTTTTGCCGGAGGGAGCTGTGGAGGGACACACCCACCGGCACACAGGTGGCGGCCCCGGGGCGGGGCGCCGGTGGGGGCGGCCAGGTGCAGGTCGAGGGGCTCGCTGGCCGAAGGGACGGCAACCAGGCCCGCGGCGGAGCCTGGGTCCGGGCCAGGCACCCCGGGGTCGTCTGGGGTGCGGCTGCCTTCCAGGGCCGCCTTCTGGCCGCCTGGCGGGCCGGGCCGGCGGGGAGCGCCCCCTCCGGCGCGCGCGCCGTGGTGGGAGGGGCCTGAGGAGGCGGGGCCTGCAGCGGGGCCCCGGCGCGGGCGGAGCCGGCGGCCACCGCCCGCGGGCGAGTTAAAGGAGAAAGCGGAGCGGGAGGCAAAAAGCCTACAGCACCAGGTATTCCCAGGCGGTCTCCCATCCAAGTACTAACCAGGCCCGACCCTGCTTAGCTTCCGAGATCAGACGAGATCGGGCGCGTTCAGGGTAGTATGGCCGTAGACGGGGGCGGGGACGGCGGGCTGCCTCTTGAGGCCCACTTTCGCTGGCGCTTGCGCCTCACCGCCAGCCTGGCGGTCAGCCCGCCCCGGCAGGAACCCGTCGCCCGCCCAGGCAGGGGGAACGGAGGTCTCGGGTACCGGGCGGTGGCGGAGGCGGAGGGTTTGCCCACCCCCTCCCAGCCGAGGGCGGGCGTGACCCAGCGAACCCTTCGGCGCTTGGCGCCCCGCCAAGATCCCGCCCGTCGCTCACAGGGACGTGGCCCCGGAGGCTTCAGTGCCCGGGGCCCGCGGTCCCTTGGGCATCGCCCCTGCCCGCCCACGTGGCGCTAGGCGCCGCCCAGCCGCAACCCGGGCCGGCCTTCCTGCCCGACAGCAGCTGGCCCGAAGCCACTGGGAGCCACCATCGTGTCGCCACGGCCCCTCAGCCCCGGCGAGGCCACCCTTGCCCGCACACCACCTGCCGGGCTCAGGAGCCCGCCCCTGGCGGCCGGCAGGCCCGGGGAAGCGGCCCCTGCCCTCGATCCCGCTCCCGCACCCGGCCGCGGCGGCGACACGGCGGGGGGCGAGGCTTTTGCCGGGGGGAGCTGTGGAGGGACACACCCACCGGCACACAGGTGGAGGCACCGGGGCGGGGCGCCGGTGGGGGCGGCCAGGTGCAGGTCGAGGGGCTCGCTGGCGGAAGGCACGGCAATCGGGCCCGCGGCGGAGCCTGGGTCCGGGCCAGGCACCCCGGGGGCGTCTGGGGTGCGGCTGCCTTCCAGGGCCGCCTTCTGGCCGCCTGGCGGGCCGGGCCGGCGGGGAGCGCCCCCTCCGGCGCGCGCGCCGTGGTGGGAGGGGCCTGAGGAGGCGGGGCCTGCAGCGGGGCCCCGGCGCGGGCGGAGCCGGCGGCCACCGCCCGCGGGCGAGTTAAAGGAGAAGGCGGAGCGGGAGGCAAAAAGCCTACAGCACCCGGTATTCCCAGGCGGTCTCCCATCCAAGTACTAACCAGGCCCGACCCTGCTTAGCTTCCGAGATCAGACGAGATCGGGCGCGTTCAGGGTAGTATGGCCGTAGACGGGGGCGGGGACGGCGGGCTGCCTCTTGAGGCCCACTTTCGCTGGCGCTTGCGCCTCACCGCCAGCCTGGCGGTCAGCCCGCCCCGGCAGGACCCCGTCGCCCGCCCAGGCAGGGGGAACGGAGGTCTCGGGTACCGGGCGGTGGCGGAGGCGGAGGGTTTGGCCACCCCCTCCCAGCCGAGGGCGGGCGTGACCCAGCGAATCCTTCGGCGCTTGGCGCCCCGCCAAGATCCCGCCCGTCGCTCACAGGGACGTGGCCCCGGAGGCTTCAGTGCCCGGGGCCCGCGGTCCCTTGGGCATCGCCCCTGCCCGCCCACGCGGCGCTAGGCGCCGCCCAGCCGCAGCCCGGGCCGGCCCTCCTGCCAGACAGCAGCTGGCCCGAAGCCACTGGGAGCCACCATCGTGTCGCCACGGCCCCTCAGCCCCGGCGAGGCCACCCTTGCCCGCACACCACCCGCCGAGCTCAGGAGCCCGCCCCTGGCGGCCGGCAGGCCCGGGGAAGCGGCCCCTGCCCTCGATCCCGCTCCCGCACCCGGCCGCGGCGGCGACACGGCGGGGGGCGGGGCTTTTGCCGGAGGGAGCTGTGGAGGGACACACCCACCGGCACACAGGTGGCGGCCCCGGGGCGGGGCGCCGGTGGGGGCGGCCAGGTGCAGGTCGAGGGGCTCGCTGGCCGAAGGGACGGCAACCGGGCCCGCGGCGGAGCCTGGGTCCGGGCCAGGCACCCCGGGGGCGTCTGGGGTGCGGCTGCCTTCCAGGGCCGCCTTCTGGCCGCCAGGCGGGCCGGGCCGGCGGGGAGCGCACCCTCCGGCGCGCGCGCCGTGGTGGGAGGGGCCTGAGGAGGCGGGGCCTGCAGCGGGGCCCCGGCGCGGGCGGAGCCGGCGGCCACCGCCCGCGGGCGAGTTAAAGGAGAAGGCGGAGCGGGAGGCAAAAAGCCTACAGCACCCGGTATTCCCAGGCGGTCTCCCATCCAAGTACTAACCAGGCCCGACCCTGCTTAGCTTCCGAGATCAGACGAGATCGGGCGCGTCCAGGGTGGTATGGCCGTAGACGGGGGCGGGGACGGCGGGCTGCCTCTTGAGGCCCACTTTCGCTGGCGCTTGCGCCTCACCGCCAGCCTGGCGGTCAGCCCGCCCCGGCAGGACCCCTTCGCCCGCCCAGGCAGGGGGAACGGAGGTCTCGGGTACCGGGCGGTGGCGGAGGCGGAGGGTTTGGCCACCCCCTCCCAGCCGAGGGCGGGCGTGACCCAGCGAACCCTTCGGCGCTTGGCGCCCCGCCCAAGATCCGGCCCGTCGCTCACAGGGACGTGGCCCCGGAGGCTTCAGGGCCCGGGGCCCGCGGTCCCTTGGGCATCGCCCCTGCCCGCCCACGCGGCGCTAGGCGCCGCCCAGCCGCAGCCCGGGCCGGCCCTCCTGCCCGACAGCAGCTGGCCCGAAGCCACTGGGAGCCACCATCGTGTCGCCACGGCCCCTCAGCTCCGGCGAGGCCACCCTTGCCCGCACACCACCCGCCGAGCTCAAGAGCCCGCCCCTGGCGTCCGGCAGGCCCGGGGAAGCGGCCCCTGCCCTCGATCCCGCTCCCGCACCCGGCAGCGGCGGCGACACGGCGGGGGGCGGGGCTTTTGCCGGAGGGAGCTGTGGAGGGACACACCCACCGGCACACAGGTGGCGGCCCCGGGGCGGGGCGCCGGTGGGGGCGGCCAGGTGCAGGTCGAGGGGCTCGCTGGCCGAAGGGACGGCAACCAGGCCCGCGGCGGAGCCTGGGTCCGGGCCAGGCACCCCGGGGTCGTCTGGGGTGCGGCTGCCTTCCAGGGCCGCCTTCTGGCCGCCTGGCGGGCCGGGCCGGCGGGGAGCGCCCCCTCCGGCGCGCGCGCCGTGGTGGGAGGGGCCTGAGGAGGCGGGGCCTGCAGCGGGGCCCCGGCGCGGGCGGAGCCGGCGGCCACCGCCCGCGGGCGAGTTAAAGGAGAAAGCGGAGCGGGAGGCAAAAAGCCTACAGCACCAGGTATTCCCAGGCGGTCTCCCATCCAAGTACTAACCAGGCCCGACCCTGCTTAGCTTCCGAGATCAGACGAGATCGGGCGCGTTCAGGGTAGTATGGCCGTAGACGGGGGCGGGGACGGCGGGCTGCCTCTTGAGGCCCACTTTCGCTGGCGCTTGCGCCTCACCGCCAGCCTGGCGGTCAGCCCGCCCCGGCAGGAACCCGTCGCCCGCCCAGGCAGGGGGAACGGAGGTCTCGGGTACCGGGCGGTGGCGGAGGCGGAGGGTTTGCCCACCCCCTCCCAGCCGAGGGCGGGCGTGACCCAGCGAACCCTTCGGCGCTTGGCGCCCCGCCAAGATCCCGCCCGTCGCTCACAGGGACGTGGCCCCGGAGGCTTCAGTGCCCGGGGCCCGCGGTCCCTTGGGCATCGCCCCTGCCCGCCCACGTGGCGCTAGGCGCCGCCCAGCCGCAACCCGGGCCGGCCTTCCTGCCCGACAGCAGCTGGCCCGAAGCCACTGGGAGCCACCATCGTGTCGCCACGGCCCCTCAGCCCCGGCGAGGCCACCCTTGCCCGCACACCACCTGCCGGGCTCAGGAGCCCGCCCCTGGCGGCCGGCAGGCCCGGGGAAGCGGCCCCTGCCCTCGATCCCGCTCCCGCACCCGGCCGCGGCGGCGACACGGCGGGGGGCGAGGCTTTTGCCGGGGGGAGCTGTGGAGGGACACACCCACCGGCACACAGGTGGAGGCACCGGGGCGGGGCGCCGGTGGGGGCGGCCAGGTGCAGGTCGAGGGGCTCGCTGGCGGAAGGCACGGCAATCGGGCCCGCGGCGGAGCCTGGGTCCGGGCCAGGCACCCCGGGGGCGTCTGGGGTGCGGCTGCCTTCCAGGGCCGCCTTCTGGCCGCCTGGCGGGCCGGGCCGGCGGGGAGCGCCCCCTCCGGCGCGCGCGCCGTGGTGGGAGGGGCCTGAGGAGGCGGGGCCTGCAGCGGGGCCCCGGCGCGGGCGGAGCCGGCGGCCACCGCCCGCGGGCGAGTTAAAGGAGAAGGCGGAGCGGGAGGCAAAAAGCCTACAGCACCCGGTATTCCCAGGCGGTCTCCCATCCAAGTACTAACCAGGCCCGACCCTGCTTAGCTTCCGAGATCAGACGAGATCGGGCGCGTTCAGGGTAGTATGGCCGTAGACGGGGGCGGGGACGGCGGGCTGCCTCTTGAGGCCCACTTTCGCTGGCGCTTGCGCCTCACCGCCAGCCTGGCGGTCAGCCCGCCCCGGCAGGACCCCGTCGCCCGCCCAGGCAGGGGGAACGGAGGTCTCGGGTACCGGGCGGTGGCGGAGGCGGAGGGTTTGGCCACCCCCTCCCAGCCGAGGGCGGGCGTGACCCAGCGAATCCTTCGGCGCTTGGCGCCCCGCCAAGATCCCGCCCGTCGCTCACAGGGACGTGGCCCCGGAGGCTTCAGTGCCCGGGGCCCGCGGTCCCTTGGGCATCGCCCCTGCCCGCCCACGCGGCGCTAGGCGCCGCCCAGCCGCAGCCCGGGCCGGCCCTCCTGCCAGACAGCAGCTGGCCCGAAGCCACTGGGAGCCACCATCGTGTCGCCACGGCCCCTCAGCCCCGGCGAGGCCACCCTTGCCCGCACACCACCCGCCGAGCTCAGGAGCCCGCCCCTGGCGGCCGGCAGGCCCGGGGAAGCGGCCCCTGCCCTCGATCCCGCTCCCGCACCCGGCCGCGGCGGCGACACGGCGGGGGGCGGGGCTTTTGCCGGAGGGAGCTGTGGAGGGACACACCCACCGGCACACAGGTGGCGGCCCCGGGGCGGGGCGCCGGTGGGGGCGGCCAGGTGCAGGTCGAGGGGCTCGCTGGCCGAAGGGACGGCAACCGGGCCCGCGGCGGAGCCTGGGTCCGGGCCAGGCACCCCGGGGGCGTCTGGGGTGCGGCTGCCTTCCAGGGCCGCCTTCTGGCCGCCAGGCGGGCCGGGCCGGCGGGGAGCGCACCCTCCGGCGCGCGCGCCGTGGTGGGAGGGGCCTGAGGAGGCGGGGCCTGCAGCGGGGGCCCGGCGCGGGCGGAGCCGGCGGCCACCGCCCGCGGGCGAGTTAAAGGAGAAGGCGGAGCGGGAGGCAAAATGCCTACAACACCCGGTATTCCCAGGCGGTCTCCCATCCAAGTACTAACCAGGCCCGACCCTGCTTAGCTTCCGAGATCAGACGAGATCGGGCGCGTTCAGGGTGGTATGGCCGTAGACGGGACGGGGACGGCGGGCTGCCTCTTGAGGCCCACTTTCGCTGGCGCTTGCGCCTCACCGCCAGCCTGGCGGTCAGCCCGCCCCGGCAGGACCCCGTCGCCCGCCCAGGCAGGGGGAACGGAGGTCTCGGGTACCGGGCGGTGGCGGAGGCGGAGGGTTTGGCCACCCCCTCCCAGCCGAGGGCGGGCGTGACCCAGCGAACCCTTCGGCGCTTGGCGCCCCGCCCAAGTTCCGGCCCGTCGCTCACAGGGACGTGGCCCCGGAGGCTTCAGGGCCCGGGGTCCGCGGTCCCTTGGGCATCGCCCCTGCCCGACCACGCGGCGCTAGGCGCCGCCCGGCCGCATCCCGGGCCGGCCCTCCTGCCCGACAGCAGCTGGCCCGAAGCCACTGGGAGCCACCATCGTGTCGCCACGGCCCCACAGCCCCGGCGAGGCCACCCTTGCCCGCACACCACCCGCCGAGCTCAGGAGCCCGCCCCTGGCGGCCGGCAGGCCCGGGGAAGCGGCCCCTGCCCTCGATCCCGCTCCCGCACACGGCCGCGGCGGCGACACGGCGGGGGCTGGGCTTTTGCCAGAGGGAGCTGTGGAGGGACACACCCACCGGCACACAGGTGGCGGCCCCGGGGCGGGGCGCCGGTGGGGGCGGCCAGGTGCAGGTCGACGGGCTCGCTGGCCGAAGGCACGGCAACCGGGCCCGCGGCGGAGCCTGGGTCCGGGCCAGGCACCCCGGGGGCGTCTGGGGTGCGGCTGCCTTCCAGGGCCGCCTTCTGGCCCCCTGGCGGGCCGGGCCGGCGGGGAGCGCCCCCTCCGGCGCGCGCGCCGTGGTGGGAGGGGACTGAGGAGGCGGGGCCTGCAGCGGGGCCCCGGCGCGGGCGGAGCCGGCGGCCACCGCCCGAGGGCGAGTTAAAGGAGAAGGCGGAGCGGGAGGCAAAAAGCCTACAGCACCCGGTATTCCCAGGCGGTCTCCCATCCAAGTACTAACCAGGCCCGACCCTGCTTAGCTTCCGAGATCAGACGAGATCGGGCGCGTTCAGGGTGGTATGGCCGTAGACGGGACGGGGACGGCGGGCTGCCTCTTGAGGCCCACTTTCGCTGGCGCTTGCGCCTCACAGCCAGCCTGGCGGTCAGCCCGCCCCGGCAGGACCCCGTCGCCCGCCCAGGCAGGGGGAACGGAGGTCTCGGGTACC
Source organism: Delphinapterus leucas (assembly GCF_059928025.1). Lineage (NCBI taxonomy): Eukaryota > Metazoa > Chordata > Mammalia > Artiodactyla > Monodontidae > Delphinapterus > Delphinapterus leucas. Next base: position 28,924,723 of record NC_143147.1, on the reverse strand, counting down.
GGGCGGTGGCGGAGGCGGAGGGTTTGGCCACCCCCTCCCAGCCGAGGGCGGGCGTGACCCAGCGAACCCTTCCGCGCTTGGCGCCCCGCCCAAGATCCGGCCCGTCGCTCACATGGACGTGGCCCCGGAGGCTTCAGGGCCCGGAGCCCGCGGTCCCTTGGGCATCGCACCTGCCCGCCCACGCGGCGCTAGGCGCCGCCCAGCCGCAGCCCGGGCCGGCCCTCCTGCCCGACAGCAGCTGGCCCGAAGCCACTAGGAGCCACCATCGTGTCGCCACGGCCCCTCAGCCCCGGCGAGGCCACCCTTGCCCGCACACCACCCGCCGAGATCAGGAGCCCGCCCCTGGCGGCCGGCAGGCCCGGGGAAGCGGCCCCTGCCCTCGATCCCGCTCCCGCACCCGGCAGCGGCGGCGACACGGCGGGGGGCGGGGCTTTTGCCGGAGGGAGCTGTGGAGGGACACACCCACCGGCACACAGGTGGCGGCCCCGTGGCGGGGCGCCGGTGGGGGCGGCCAGGTGCAGGTCGACGGGCTCGCTGGCCGAAGGGACGGCAACCGGGCCCGCGGCGGAGCCTGGGTCCGGGCCAGGCACCCCGGGGGCGTCTGGGGTGCGGCTGCCTTCCAGGGCCGCCTTCTGGCCGCCAGGCGGGCCGGGCCGGCGGGGAGCGCACCCTCCGGCGCGCGCGCCGTGGTGGGAGGGGCCTGAGGAGGCGGGGCCTGCAGCGGGGCCCCGGCGCGGGCGGAGCCGGCGGCCACCGCCCGCGGGCGAGTTAAAGGAGAAGGCGGAGCGGGAGGCAAAATGCCTACAACACCCGGTATTCCCAGGCGGTCTCCCATCCAAGTACTAACCAGGCCCGACCCTGCTTAGCTTCCGAGATCAGACGAGATCGGGCGCGTTCAGGGTAGTATGGCCGTAGACGGGGGCGGGGACGGCGGGCTGCCTCTTGAGGCCCACTTTCGCTGGCGCTTGCGCCTCACCGCCAGCCTGGCGGTCAGCCCGCCCCGGCAGGACCCCGTCGCCCGCCCAGCCAGGGGGAACGGAGGTCTCGGGTACCGGGCGGTGGCGGAGGCGGAGGGTTTGGCCACCCCCTCCCAGCCGAGGGCGGCGTGACCCAGCGAACCCTTCGGCGCTTGGCGCCCCGCCAAGATCCCGCCCGTCGCTCACAGGGACGTGGCCCCGGAGGCTTCAGTGCCCGGGGCCCGCGGTCCCTTGGGCATCGCCCCTGCCCGCCCACGCGGCGCTAGGCGCCGCCCAGCCGCAGCCCGGGCCGGCCCTCCTGCCCGACAGCAGCTGGCCCGAAGCCACTGGGAGCCACCATCGTGTCGCCACGGCCCCTCAGCCCCGGCGAGGCCACCCTTGCCCGCACACCACCCGCCGAGCTCAGGAGCCCGCCCCTGGCGGCCGGCAGGCCCGGGGAAGCGGCCCCTGCCCTCGATCCCGCTCCCGCACCCGGCCGCGGCGGCGACACGGCGGGGGGCGGGGCTTTTGCCGGAGGGAGCTGTGGAGGGACACACCCACCGGCACACAGGTGGCGGCCCCGGGGCGGGGCGCCGGTGGGGGCGGCCAGGTGCAGGTCGAGGGGCTCGCTGGCGGAAGGCACGGCAATCGGGCCCGCGGCGGAGCCTGGGTCCGGGCCAGGCACCCCGGGGGCGTCTGGGGTGCGGCTGCCTTCCAGGGCCGCCTTCTGGCCGCCTGGCGGGCCGGGCTGGCGGGGAGCGCCCCCTCCGGCGCGCGCGCCGTGGTGGGAGGGGCCTGAGGAGGCGGGGCCTGCAGCGGGGCCCCGGCGCGGGCGGAGCCGGCGGCCACCGCCCGCGGGCGAGTTAAAGGAGAAGGCGGAGCGGGAGGCAAAAACCCTACAGCACCCGGTATTCCCAGGCGGTCTCCCATCCAAGTACTAACCAGGCCCGACCCTGCTTAGCTTCCGAGATCAGACGAGATCGGGCGCGTTCAGGGTGGTATGGCCGTAGACGGGGGCGGGGACGGCGGGCTGCCTCTTGAGGCCCACTTTCGCTGGCGCTTGCGCCTCACCGCCAGCCTGGCGGTCAGCCCGCCCCGGCAGGACCCCGTCGCCCGCCCAGGCAGGGGGAACGGAGGTCTCGGGTACCGGGCGGTGGCGGAGGCGGAGGGTTTGGCCACCCCCTCCCAGCCGAGGGCGGGCGTGACCCAGCGAACCCTTCGGCGCTAGGCGCCCCGCCCAAGATCCGGCCCGTCGCTCACAGGGACGTGGCCCCGGAGGCTTCAGGGCCCGGGGCCCGCGGTCCCTTGGGCATCGCCCCTGCCCGCCCACGCGGCGCTAGGCGCCGCCCAGCCGCAGCCCGGGCCGGCCCTCCTGCCCGACAGCAGCTGGCACGAAGCCACTGGGAGCCACCATCGTGTCGCCACGGCCCCTCAGCCCCGGCGAGGCCACCCTTGCCCGCACACCACCCGCCGAGCTCAGGAGCCCGCCCCTGGCGGCCGGCAGGCCCGGGGAAGCGGCCCCTGCCCTCGATCCCGCTCCCGCACCCGGCCGCGGCGGCGACACGGCGGGGGGCGGGGCTTTTGCCGGAGGGAGCTGTGGAGGGACACACCCACCGGCACACAGGTGGCGGCCCCGGGGCGGGGCGCCGGTGGGGGCGGCCAGGTGCAGGTCGAGGGGCTCGCTGGCCGAAGGGACGGCAACCGGGCCCGCGGTGGAGCCTGGGTCCGGGCCAGGCACCCCGGGGGCGTCTGGGGTGCGGCTGCCTTCCAGGGCCGCCTTCTGGCCGCCTGGCGGGCCGGGCCGGCGGGGAGCGCCCCCTCCGGCGCGCGCGCCGTGGTGGGAGGGGCCTGAGGAGGCGGGGCCTGCAGCGGGGCCCCGGCGCGGGCGGAGCCGGCGGCCACCGCCCGCGGGCGAGTTAAAGGAGAAGGCGGAGCGGGAGGCAAAAAGCCTACAGCACCCGGTATTCCCAGGCGGTCTCCCATCCAAGTACTAACCAGGCCCGACCCTGCTTAGCTTCCGAGATCAGACGAGATCGGGCGCGTCCAGGGTGGTATGGCCGTAGACGGGGGCGGGGACGGCGGGCTGCCTCTTGAGGCCCACTTTCGCTGGCGCTTGCGCCTCACCGCCAGCCTGGCGGTCAGCCCGCCCCAGCAGGACCCCGTCGCCCGCCCAGGCAGGGGGAACGGATGTCTCGGGTACCGGGCGGTGGCGGAGGCGGAGGGTTTGGCCACCCCCTCCCAGCCGAGGGCGGGCGTGACCCAGCGAACCCTTCGGCGCTAGGCGCCCCGCCCAAGATCCGGCCCGTCGCTCACAGGGACGTGGCCCCGGAGGCTTCAGGGCCCGGGGCCCGCGGTGCCTTGGGCATCGCCCCTGCCCGCCCACGCGGCGCTAGGCGCCGCCCAGCCGCAGCCCGGGCCGGCCCTCCTGCCCGACAGCAGCTGGCCCGAAGCCACTGGGAGCCACCATCGTGTCGCCATGGCCCCTCAGCCCCGGCGAGGCCACCCTTGCCCGCACACCACCCGCCGAGCTCAGGAGCCCGCCCCTGGCGGCCGGCAGGCCCGGGGAAGCGGCCCCTGCCCTCGATCCCGCTCCCGCACCCGGCAGCGGCGGCGACACGGCGGGGGGCGGGGCTTTTGCCGGAGGGAGCTGTGGAGGGACACACCCACCGGCACACAGGGGGCGGCCCCGGGGCGGGGCGCCGGTGGGGGCGGCCAGGTGCAGGTCGACGGGCTCGCTGGCCGAAGGGACGGCAACCGGGCCCGCGGCGGAGCCTGGGTCCGGGCCAGGCACCCCGGGGGCGTCTGGGGTGCGGCTGCCTTCCAGGGCCGCCTTCTGGCCGCCTGGCGGGCCGGGCTGGCGGGGAGCGCCCCCTCCGGCGCGCGCGCCGTGGTGGGAGGGGCCTGAGGAGGCGGGGCCTGCAGCGGGGCCCCGGCGCGGGCGGAGCCGGCGTCCACCGCCCGCGGGCGATTTAAAGGAGAAGGCGGAGCGGGAGGCAAAAATCCTACAGCACCCGGTATTCCCAGGCGGTCTCCCATCCAAGTACTAACCAGGCCCGACCCTGCTTAGCTTCCGAGATCAGACGAGATCGGGCGCGTTCAGGGTGGTATGGCCGTAGACGGGGGCGGGGACGGCGGGCTGCCTCTTGAGGCCCACTTTCGCTGGCGCTTGCGCCTCACCGCCAGCCTGGCGGTCAGCCCGCCCCGGCAGGACCCCGTCGCCCGCCCAGGCAGGGGGAACGGAGGTCTCGGGTACCGGGCGGTGGCGGAGGCGGAGGGTTTGGCCACCCCCTCCCAGCCGAGGGCGGGCGTGACCCAGCGAACCCTTCGGCGCTAGGCGCCCCGCCCAAGATCCGGCCCGTCGCTCACAGGGACGTGGCCCCGGAGGCTTCAGGGCCCGGGGCCCGCGGTCCCTTGGGCATCGCCCCTGCCCGCCCACGCGGCGCTAGGCGCCGCCCAGCCGCAGCCCGGGCCGGCCCTCCTGCCCGACAGCAGCTGGCACGAAGCCACTGGGAGCCACCATCGTGTCGCCACGGCCCCTCAGCCCCGGCGAGGCCACCCTTGCCCGCACACCACCCGCCGAGCTCAGGAGCCCGCCCCTGGCGGCCGGCAGGCCCGGGGAAGCGGCCCCTGCCCTCGATCCCGCTCCCGCACCCGGCAGCGGCGGCGACACGGCGGGGGGCGGGGCTTTTGCCGGAGGGAGCTGTGGAGGGACACACCCACCGGCACACAGGTGGCGGCCCCGGGGCGGGGCGCCGGTGGGGGCGGCCAGGTGCAGGTCGACGGGCTCGCTGGCCGAAGGGACGGCAACCGGGCCCGCGGCGGAGCCTGGGTCCGGGCCAGGCACCCCGGGGGCGTCTGGGGTGCGGCTGCCTTCCAGGGCCGCCTTCTTGCCGCCTGGCGGGCCGGGCCGGCGGGGAGCGCCCCCTCCGGCGCGCGTGCCGTGGTGGGAGGGGCCTGAGGAGGCGGGGCCTGCAGCGGGGCCCCGGCGCGGGCGGAGCCGGCGGCCACCGCCCGCGGGCGATTTAAAGGAGAAGGCGGAGCGGGAGGCAAAAAGGCTACAGCACCCGGTATTCCCAGGCGGTCTCCCATCCAAGTACTAACCAGGCCCGACCCTGCTTAGCTTCCGAGATCAGACGAGATCGGGCGCGTTCAGGGTAGTATGGCCGTAGACGGGGGCGGGGACGGCGGGCTGCCTCTTGAGGCCCACTTTCGCTGGCGCTTGCGCCTCACCGCCAGCCTGGCGGTCAGCCCGCCCCGGCAGGACCCCGTCGCCCGCCCAGGCAGGGGGAACGGAGGTCTCGGGTACCGGGCGGTGGCGGAGGCGGAGGGTTTGGCCACCCCCTCCCAGCCGAGGGCGGGCGTGACCCAGCGAACCCTTCGGCGCTTGGCGCCCCGCCAAGATCCCGCCCGTCGCTCACAGGGACGTGGCCCCGGAGGCTTCAGTGCCCGGGGCCCGCGGTCCCTTGGGCATCGCCCCTGCCCGCCCACGCGGCGCTAGGCGCCGCCCAGCCGCAACCCGGGCCGGCCCTCCTGCCCGACAGCAGCTGGCCCGAAGCCACTGGGAGCCACCATCGTGTCGCCACGGCCCCTCAGCCCCGGCGAGGCCACCCTTGCCCGCACACCACCCGCCGAGCTCAGGAGCCCGCCCCTGGCGGCCGGCAGGCCCGGGGAAGCGGCCCCTGCCCTCGATCCCGCTCCCGCACCTGGCAGCGGCGGCGACACGGCGGGGGGCGGGGCTTTTGCTGGAGGGAGCTGTGGAGGGACACAGCCACCGGCACACAGGTGGCGGCCCCGGGGCGGGGCGCCGGTGGGGGCGGCCAGGTGCAGGTCGACGGGCTCGCTGGCCGAAGGGACGGCAACCGGGCCCGCGGCGGAGCCTGGGTCCGGGCCAGGCACCCCGGGGGCGTCTGGGGTGCGGCTGCCTTCCAGGGCCGCCTTCTGGCCGCCTGGCGGGCCGGGCCGGCGGGGAGCGCCCCCTCCGGCGCGCGTGCCGTGGTGGGAGGGGCCTGAGGAGGCGGGGCCTGCAGCGGGGCCCCGGCGCGGGCGGAGCCGGCGGCCACCGCCCGCGGGCGAGTTAAAGGAGAAGGCGGAGCGGGAGGCAAAAAGCCTACAGCACCCGGTATTCCCAGGCGGTCTCCCATCCAAGTACTAACCAGGCCCGACCCTGCTTAGCTTCCGAGATCAGACGAGATCGGGCGCGTTCAGGGTAGTATGGCCGTAGACGGGGGCGGGGACGGCGGGCTGCCTCTTGAGGCCCACTTTCGCTGGCGCTTGCGCCTCACCGCCAGCCTGGCGGTCAGCCCGCCCCGGCAGGACCCCGTCGCCCGCCCAGGCAGGGGGAACGGAGGTCTCGGGTACCGGGCGGTGGCGGAGGCGGAGGGTTTGGCCACCCCCTCCCAGCCGAGGGCGGGCGTGACCCAGCGAACCCTTCGGCGCTTGGCGCCCCGCCAAGATCCCGCCCGTCGCTCACAGTGACGTGGCCCCGGAGGCTTCAGTGCCCGGGGCCCGCGGTCCCTTGGGCATCGCCCCTGCCCGCCAACGCGGCGCTAGGCGCCGCCCAGCCGCAACCCGGGCCGGCCCTCCTGCCCGACAGCAGCTGGCCCGAAGCCACTGGGAGCCACCATCGTGTCGCCACGGCCCCTCAGCCCCGGCGAGGCCACCCTTGCCCGCACACCACCTGCCGGGCTCAGGAGCCCGCCCCTGGCGGCCGGCAGGCCCGGGGAAGCAGCCCCTGCCCTCGATCCCGCTCCCGCACCCGGCCGCGGCGGCGACACGGCGGGGGGCGGGGCTTTTGCCGGAGGGAGCTGTGGAGGGACACACCCACCGGCACACAGGTGGCGGCCCCGGGGCGGGGCGCCGGTGGGGGCGGCCAGGTGCAGGTCGAGGGGCTCGCTGGCCGAAGGGACGGCAACCGGGCCCGCGGCGGAGCCTGGGTCCGGGCCAGGCACCCCGGGGGCGTCTGGGGTGCGGCTGCCTTCCAGGGCCGCCTTCTGGCCGCCTGGCGGGCCGGGCCGGCGGGGAGCGCCCCCTCCGGCGCGCGCGCCGTGGTGGGAGGGGCCTGAGGAGGCGGGGCCTGCAGCGGGGCCCCGGCGCCGGCGGAGCCGGCGGCCACCGCCCGCGGGCGAGTTAAAGGAGAAGGCGGAGCGGGAGGCAAAAAGCCTACAGCACCCGGTATTCCCAGGCGGTCTCCCATCCAAGTACTAACCAGGCCCGACCCTGCTTAGCTTCCGAGATCAGACGAGATCGGGCGCGTTCAGGGTAGTATGGCCGTAGACGGGGGCGGGGACGGCGGGCTGCCTCTTGAGGCCCACTTTCGCTGGCGCTTGCGCCTCACCGCCAGCCTGGCGGTCAGCCCACCCCGGCAGGACCCCGTCGCCCGCCCAGGCAGGGGGAACGGAGGTCTCGGGTACCGGGCGGTGGCGGAGGCGGAGGGTTTGGCCACCCCCTCCCAGCCGAGGGCGGGCGTGACCCAGCGAACACTTCGGCGCTTGGCGCCCCGCCAAGATCCCGCCCGTCGCTCACAGGGACGTGGCCCCGGAGGCTTCAGGGCCCGGGGCCCGCGGTCCCTTGGGCATCGCCCCTGCCCGCTCACGCGGCGCTAGGCGCCGCCCGGCCGCAGCCCGGGCCGGCCCTCCTGCCCGACAGCAGCTGGCCCGAAGCCACTGGGAGCCACCATCGTGTCGCCACGGCCCCTCAGCCCCGGCGAGGCCACCCTTGCCCGCACACCACCCGCCGAGTTCAGGAGCCCGCCCCTGGGGCCGGCAGGCCCGGGGAAGCGGCCCCTGCTCTCGATCCCGCTCCCGCACCGGGCCGCGGCGGCGACACGGCGGGGGCGGGGCTTTTGCCGGAGGGAGCTGTGGAGGGACACACCCACCGGCACACAGGTGGCGGCCCCGGGGCGGGGCGCCGGTGGGGGCGGCCAGGTGCAGGTCGACGGGCTCGCTGGCCGAAGGCACGGCAACCGGGCCCGCGGCGGAGCCTGGGTCCGGGCCAGGCACCCCGGGGGCGTCTGGGGTGCGGCTGCCTTCCAGGGCCGCCTTCTGGCCGCCTGGCGGGCCGGGCCGGCGGGGAGCGCCCCCTCCGGCGCGCGCGCCGTGGTGCGAGGGGCCTGAGGAGGCGGGGCCTGCAGCGGAGCCCCGGCGCGGGCGGAGCCGGCGGCCAGCGCCCGCGGGCGAGTTCAAGGAGAAGGCGGAGCGGGAGGCAAAACGCCTACAGCACCCGGTATTCCCAGGAGGTCTCCCATCCAAGTACTAACCAGGCCCGACCCTGCTTAGCTTCCGAGATCAGACGAGATCGGGCGCGTTCAGGGTGGTATGGCCGTAGACGGGACGGGGACGGCGGGCTGCCTCTTGAGGCCCACTTTCGCTGGCGCTTGCGACTCACCGCCAGCCTGGCGGTCAGCCCGCCCCGGCAGGACCCCGTCGCCCGCCCAGGCAGGGGGAACGGAGGTCTCGGGTACCGGGCGGTGGCGGAGGCGGAGGGTTTGGCCACCCCCTCCCAGCCGAGGGCGGGCGTGACCCAGCGAACCCTTCGGCGCTTGGCGCCCCGCCCAAGATCCGGCCCGTCGCTCACAGGGACGTGGCCCCGGAGGCTTCAGGGCCCGGGGCCCGCGGTCCCTTGGGCATCGCCCCTGCCCGACCACGCGGCGCTAGGCGCCGCCCGGCCGCATCCCGGGCCGGCCCTCCTGCCCGACAGCAGCTGGCCCGAAGCCACTGGGAGCCACCATCGTGTCGCCACGGCCCCACAGCCCCGGCGAGGCCACCCTTGCCCGCACACCACCCGCCGAGCTCAGGAGCCCGCCCCTGGCGGCCGGCAGGCCCGGGGAAGCGGCCCCTGCCCTCGATCCCGCTCCCGCACACGGCCGCGGCGGCGACACGGCGGGGGCTGGGCTTTTGCGAGAGGGAGCTGTGGAGGGACACACCCACCGGCACACAGGTGGCGGCCCCGGGGCGGGGCGCCGGTGGGGGCGGCCAGGTGCAGGTCGACGGGCTCGCTGGCCGAAGGCACGGCAACCGGGCCCGCGGCGGAGCCTGGGTCCGGGCCAGGCACCCCGGGGGCGTCTGGGGTGCGGCTGCCTTCCAGGGCCGCCTTCTGGCCCCCTGGCGGGCCGGGCCGGCGTGGAGCGCCCCCTCCGGCGCGCGCGCCGTGGTGGGAGGGGCCTGAGGAGGCGGGGCCTGCAGCGGGGCCCCGGCGCGGGCGGAGCCGGCGGCCACCGCCCGCGGGCGAGTTAAAGGAGAAGGCGGAGCGGGAGGCAAAAAGCCTACAGCACCCGGTATTCCCAGGCGGTCTCCCATCCAAGTACTAACCAGGCCCGACCCTGCTTAGCTTCCGAGATCAGACGAGATCGGGCGCGTTCAGGGTGGCATGGCCGTAGACGGGACGGGGACGGCGGGCTGCCTCTTGAGGCCCACTTTCGCTGGCGCTTGCGCCTCACCGCCAGCCTGGCGGTCAGCCCGCCCCGGCAGGACCCCGTCGCCCGCCCAGGCAGGGGGAACGGAGGTCTCGGGTACCAGGCGGTGGCGGAGGCGGAGGGTTTGGCCACCCCCTCCCAGCCGAGGGCGGGCGTGACCCAGCGAACCATTCGGCGCTTGGCGCCCCGCCCAAGATCCGGCCCGTCGCTCACAGGGACGTGGCCCCGGAGGCTTCAGGGCCCGGGGCCCGCGGTCCCTTGGGCATCGCCCCTGCCCGCCCACGCGGCGCTAGGCGCCGCCCAGCCGCAGCCCGGGGCGGCCCTCCTGCCCGACAGCAGCTGGCCCGAAACCACTGGGAGCCACCATCGTGTCGCCACGGCCCCTCAGCCCCGGCGAGGCCACCCTTGCCCGCACACCACCCGCCGAGCTCAGGAGCCCGCCCCTGGCGGCCGGCAGGCCCGGGGAAGAGGCCCCTGCCCTCGATCCCGCTCCCGCACCCGGCCGCGCCGGCGACACGGCGGGGGGCGGGGCTTTTGCCGGAGGGAGCTGTGGAGGGACACACCCACCGGCACACAGGTGGCGGCCCCGGGGCGGGGCGCCGGAGGGGGCGGCCAGGTGCAGGTCGAGGGGCTCGCTGGCCGAAGGGACGGCAACCGGGCCCACGGCGGAGCCTGGGTCCGGGCCAGGCACCCTGGGGGCGTCTGGGGTGCGGCTGCCTTCCAGGGCCGCCTTCTGGCCGCCTGGCGGGCCGGGCCGGCGGGGAGCGCCCCCTCCGGCGCGTGCGCCGTGGTGGGAGGGGCCTGAGGAGGAGGGGCCTGCAGCGGGGCCCCGGCGCGGGCGGAGCCGGCGGCCACCGCCCGCGGGCGAGTAAAGGAGAAGGCGGAGCGGGAGGCAAAAAGCCTACAGCACCCGGTATTCCCAGGCGGTCTCCCATCCAAGTACTAACCAGGCCCGACCCTGCTTAAGCTTCCGAGATCAGACGAGATCGGGCGCGTTCAGGGTGGTATGGCCGTAGACGGGGGCGGGGACGGCGGGCTGCCTCTTGAGGCCCACTTTCGCTGGCGCTTGCGCCTCACCGACAGCCTGGCGGTCAGCCCGCCCCGGCAGGACCCCGTCGCCCGCCCAGGCAGGGGGAACGGAGGTCTCGGGTACCGGGCGGTGGCGGAGGCGGAGGGTTTGGCCACCCCCTCCCAGCCGAGGGCGGGCGTGACCCAGCGAACCCTTCGGCGCTTGGCGCCCCGCCAAGATCCCGCCCGTCGCTCACAGGGACGTGGCCCCGGAGGCTTCAGGGCCCGGGGCCCACGGTCCCTTGGGCATCGCCCCTGCCCGCCCACGCGGCGCTAGGCGCCGCCCGGCCGCAGCCCGGGCCGGCCCTCCTGCCCGACAGCAGCTGGCCCGAAGCCACTGGGAGCCACCATCGTGTCGCCACGGCCCCTCAGCCCCGGCGAGGCCACCCTTGCCCGCACACCACCCGCCGAGCTCAGGAGCCCGCCCCTGGCGGCCGGCAGGCCCGGGGAAGCGGCCCCTGCCCTCGATCCCGCTCCCGCACCCGGCCGCGGCGGCGACACGGCGGGGGCGGGGCTTTTGCCGGAGGGAGCTGTGGAGGGACACACCCACCGGCACACAGGTGGCGGCCCCGGGGCGGGGCGCCGGTGGGGGCGGCCAAGTGCAGGTCGACGGGCTCGCTGGCCGAAGGCACGGCAACCGGGCCCGCGGCGGAGCCTGGGTCCGGGCCAGGCACCCCGGGGGCATCTGGGGTGCGGCTGCCTTCCAGGGCCGCCTTCTGGCCGCCTGGCGGGCCGGACCGGCGGGGAGCGCCCCCTCCGGCGCGCGCGCCGTGGTGCGAGGGGCCTGAGGAGGCGGGGCCTGCAGCGGAGCCCCGGCGCGGGCGGAGCCGGCGGCCACCGCCCGCGGGCGAGTTCAAGGAGAAGGCGGAGCGGGAGGCAAAAAGCCTACAGCACCCGGTATTCCCAGGCGGTCTCCCATCCAAGTACTAACCAGGCCCGACCCTGCTTAGCTTCCGAGATCAGACGAGATCGGGCGCGTTCAGGGTGGTATGGCCGTAGACGGGACGGGGACGGCGGGCTGCCTCTTGAGGCCCACTTTCGCTGGCGCTTGCGCCTCACCGCCAGCCTGGCGGTCAGCCCGCCCCGGCAGGACCCCGTCGCCCGCCCAGGCAGGGGGAACGGAGGTCTCGGGTACCGGGCGGTGGCGGAGGCGGAGGGTTTGGCCACCCCCTCCCAGCGGAGGGCGGGCGTGACCCAGCGAACCCTTCGGCGCTTGGCGCCCCGCCCAAGATCCGGCCCGTCGCTCACAGGGACGTGGCCCCGGAGGCTTCAGGGCCCGGGGCCCGCGGTCCCTTGGGCATCGCCCCTGTCCGCCCACGCGGCGCTAGGCGCCGCCCGGCCGCAGCCCGGGCCGGCCCTCCTGCCCGACAGCAGCTGGCCCGAAGCCACTGGGAGCCACCATCGTGTCGCCACGGCCCCTCAGCCCCGGCGAGGCCACCCTTGCCCGCACACCACCCGCCGGGCTCAGTAGCCCGCCCCTGGCGGACGGCAGGCCAGGGGAAGCGGCCCCTGCCCTCGATCCCGCTCCCGCACCCGGCCGCGGCGGCGACACGGCGGGGGGCGGGGCTTTTGCCGGAGGGAGCTGTGGAGGGACACACCCACCGGCACACAGGTGGCGGCCCCGGGGCGGGTCGCCGGTGGTGGCGGCCAGGTGCAGGTCGAGGGGCTCGCTGGCGGAAGGCACGGCAATCGGGCCCGCGGCGGAGCCTGGGTCTGGGCCAGGCACCCCGGGGGCGTCTGGGGTGCGGCTGCCTTCCAGGGCCGCCTTCTGGCCGCCTGGCGGGCCGGGCTGGCGGGGAGCGCCCCCTCCGGCGCGCGCGCCGTGGTGGGAGGGGCCTGAGGAGGCGGGGCCTGCAGCGGGACCCGGGCGCGGGCGGAGCCGGCGGCCACCGCCCGCGGGCGAGTTAAAGGAGAAGGCGGAGCGGGAGGCAAAAACCCTACAGCACCCGGTATTCCCAGGCGGTCTCCCATCCAAGTACTAACCAGGCCCGACCCTGCTTAGCTTCCGAGATCAGACGAGATCGGGCGCGTTCAGGGTGGTATGGCCGTAGACGGGGGCGGGGACGGCGGGCTGCCTCTTGAGGCCCACTTTCGCTGGCGCTTGCGCCTCACCGCCAGCCTGGCGGTCAGCCCGCCCCGGCAGGACCCCGTCGCCCGCCCAGGCAGGGGGAACGGAGGTCTCGGGTACCGGGCGGTGGCGGAGGCGGAGGGTTTGGCCACCCCCTCCCAGCCGAGGGCGGGCGTGACCCAGCGAACCCTTCGGCGCTTGGCGACCCGCCCAAGATCCGGCCCGTCGCTCACAGGGACGTGGCCCCGGAGGCTTCAGGGCCCGGGGCCCGCGGTCCCTTGGGCATCGCCCCTGCCCGCCCACGCGGCGCTAGGCGCCGCCCATCCGCAGCCCGGGCCGGCCCTCCTGCCCGACAGCAGCTGGCCCGAAGCCACTGGGAGCCACCATCGTGTCGCCACGGCCCCTCAGCCCCGGCGAGGCCACCCTTGCCCGCACACCACCCGCCGAGCTCAGGAGCCCGCCCCTGGCGGCCGGCAGGCCCGGGGAAGCGGCCCCTGCCCTCGATCCCGCTCCCGCACCCGGCCGCGGCGGCGACACGGCGGGGGGCGGGGCTTTTGCCGGAGGGAGCTGTGGAGGGACACACCCACCGGCACACAGGTGGCGGCCCCGGGGCGGGGCGCCGGTGGGGGCGGCCAGGTGCAGGTCGAGGGGCTCGCTGGCCGAAGGGACGGCAACCGGGCCCGCGGCGGAGCCTGGGTCCGGGCCAGGCACCCCGGGGGCGTCTGGGGTGCGGCTGCCTTCCAGGGCCGCCTTCTGGCTGGGCCGGCGGGGAGCGCCCCCTCCGGCGCGCGCGCCGTGGTGGGAGGGGCCTGAGGAGGCGGGGCCTGCAGCGGGGCCCCGGCGCGGGCCGAGCCGGCGGCCACCGCCCGCGGGCGAGTTAAAGGAGAAGGCGGAGCGGGAGGCAAAAAGCCTACAGCACCCGGTATTCCCAGGCGGTCTCCCATCCAAGTACTAACCAGGCCCGACCCTGCTTAGCTTCCGAGATCAGACGAGATCGGGCGCGTTCAGGGTGGTATGGCCGTAGACGGGGGCGGGGACGGCGGGCTGCCTCTTGAGGCCCACTTTCGCTGGCGCTTGCGCCTCACCGCCAGCCTGGCGGTCAGCCCGCCCCGGCAGGACCCCGTCGCCCGCCCAGGCAGGGGGAACGGAGGTCTCGGGTACCGGGCGGTGGCGGAGGCGGAGGGTTTGGCCACCCCCTCCCAGCCGAGGGCGGGCGTGACCCAGCGAACCCTTCCGCGCTTGGCGCCCCGCCCAAGATCCGGCCCGTCGCTCACATGGACGTGGCCCCGGAGGCTTCAGGGCCCGGGGCCCGCGGTCCCTTGGGCATCGCCCCGGCCCGCCCACGCTGCGCTAGGCGCCGCCCAGCCGCAACCCGGGCCGGCCCTCCTGCCCGACAGCAGCTGGCCCGAAGCCACTGGGAGCCACCATCGTGTCGCCACGGCCCCTCAGCCCCGGCGAGGCCACCCTTGCCCGCACACCACCCGCCGAGATCAGGAGCCCGCCCCTGGCGGCCGGCAGGCCCGGGGAAGCGGCCCCTGCCCTCGATCCCGCTCCCGCACCCGGCAGCGGCGGCGACACGGCGGGGGGCGGGGCTTTTGCCGGAGGGAGCTGTGGAGGGACACACCCACCGGCAAACAGGTGGCGGCCCCGTGGCGGGGCGCCGGTGGGGGCGGCCAGGTGCAGGTCGACGGGCTCGCTGGCCGAAGGGACGGCAACCGGGCCCGCGGCGGAGCCTGGGTCCGGGCCAGGCACCCCGGGGGCGTCTGGGGTGCGGCTGCCTTCCAGGGCCGCCTTCTGGCCGCCTGGCGGGCCGGGCCGGCGGGGAGCGCCCCCTCCGGCGCGCGCGCCGTGGTGGGAGGGGCCTGAGGAGGCGGGGCCTGCAGCGGGGCCCCGGCGCGGGCGGAGCCGGCGGCCACCGCCCGCGGGCGAGTTAAAGGAGAAGGCGGAGCGGGAGGCAAAATGCCTACAGCACCCGGTATTCCCAGGCGGTCTCCCATCCAAGTACTAACCAGGCCCGACCCTGCTTAGCTTCCGAGATCAGACGAGATCGGGCGCGTTCAGGGTAGTATGGCCGTAGACAGGGGCGGGGACGGCGGGCTGCCTCTTGAGGCCCACTTTCGCTGGCGCTTGCGCCTCACCGCCAGCCTGGCGGTCAGCCCGCCCCGGCAGGACCCCGTCGCCCGCCCAGGCAGGGGGAACGGAGGTCTCGGGTACCGGGCGGTGGCGGAGGCGGAGGGTTTGGCCACCCCCTCCCAGCCGAGGGCGGGCGTGACCCAGCGAACCCTTCGGCGCTTGGCGCCCCGCCCAAGATCCGGCCCGTCGCTCACAGGGACGTGGCCCCGGAGGCTTCAGGGCCCGGGGCCCGCGGTCCCTTGGGCATCGCCCCTGCCCGCCCACGCGGCGCTAGGCGCCGCCCATCCGCAGCCCGGTCCGGCCCTCCTGCCCGACAGCAGCTGGCCCGAAGCCACTGGGAGCCACCATCGTGTCGCCACGGCCCCTCAGCCCCGGCGAGGCCACCCTTGCCCGCACACCACCCGCCGAGCTCAGGAGCCCGCCCCTGGCGGCCGGCAGGCCCCTGGGAAGCGGCCCCTGCCCTGGATCCCGCTCCCGCACCCGGCCGCGGCGGCGACACGGCGGGGGGCGGGGCTTTTGCCGGAGGGAGCTGTGGAGGGACACACCCACCGGCACAAAGGTGGCGGCCCCGGGGCGGGGCGCCGGTGGGGGCGGCCAGGTGCAGGTCGAGGGGCTCGCTGGCCGAAGGGACGGCAACCGGGCCCGCGGCGGAGCCTGGGTCCGGGCCAGGCACCCCGGGGGCGTCTGGGGTGCGGCTGCCTTCCAGGGCCGCCTTCTGGCCGCCTGGCGGGCCGGGCCGGCGGGGAGCGCCCCCTCCGGCGCGCGCGCCGTGGTGGGAGGGGCCTGAGGAGGCGGGGCCTGCAGCGGGGCCCCGGCGCGGGCGGAGCCGGCGGCCACCGCCCGCGGGCGAGTTAAAGGAGAAGGCGGAGCGGGAGGCAAAAAGCCTACAGCACCCGGTATTCCCAGGCGGTCTCCCATCCAAGTACTAACCAGGCCCGACCCTGCTTAGCTTCCGAGATCAGACGAGATCGGGCGCGTTCAGGGTGGTATGGCCGTAGACGGGGGCGGGGACGGCGGGCTGTCTCTTGAGGCCCACTTTCGCTGGCGCTTGCGCCTCACCGCCAGCCTGGCGGTCAGCCCGCCCCGGCAGGACCCCGTCGCCCGCCCAGGCAGGGGGAACGGAGGTCTCGGGTACCGGGCGGTGGCGGAGGCGGAGGGTTTGGCCACCCCCTCCCAGCCGAGGGCGGCGTGACCCAGCGAACCCTTCGGCGCTTGGCGCCCCGCCAAGATCCCGCCCGTCGCTCACAGGGACGTGGCCCCGGAGGCTTCAGTGCCCGGGGCCCGCGGTCCCTTGGGCATCGCCCCTGCCCGCCCACGCGGCGCTAGGCGCCGCCCAGCCGCAGCCCGGGCCGGCCCTCCTGCCCGACAGCAGCTGGCCCGAAGCCACTGGGAGCCACCATCGTATCGCAACGGCCCCTCAGCCCCGGCGAGGCCACCCTTGCCCGCACACCACCCGCCGAGCTCAGGAGCCCGCCCCTGGCGGCCGGCAGGCCCGGGGAACCGGCCCCTGCCCTCGATCCCGCTCCCGCACCCGGCAGCGGCGGCGACACGGCGGGGGCGGGGCTTTTGCCGGAGGGAGCTGTGGAGGGACACACCCACCGGCACACAGGTGGCGGCCCCGGGGCGGGGCGCCGGTGGGGGCGGCCAGGTGCAGGTCGAGGGGCTCGCTGGCCGAAGGGACGGCAACCGGGCCCGCGGCGGAGCCTGGGTCCGGGCCAGGCACCCCGGGGGCGTCTGGGGTGCGGCTGCCTTCCAGGGCCGCCTTCTGGCCGCCTGGCGGGCCGGGCCGGCGGGGAGCGCCCCCTCCGGCGCGCGCGCCGTGGTGGGAGGGGCCTGAGGAGGCGGGGCCTGCAGCGGGGCCCCGGCGCGGGAGGAGCCGGCGGCCACCGCCCGCGGGCGAGTTAAAGGAGAAGGCGGAGCGGGAGGCAAAAACCCTACAGCACCCGGTATTCCCAGGCGGTTTCCCATCCAAGTACTAACCAGGCCCGACCCTGCTTAGCTTCCGAGATCAGACGAGATCGGGCGCGTTCAGGGTGGTATGGCCGTAGACGGGACGGGGACGGCGGGCTGCCTCTTGAGGCCCACTTTCCCTGGCGCTTGCGCCTCACCGCCAGCCTGGCGGTCAGCCCGCCCCGGCAGGACCCCGTCGCCCGCCCAGGCAGGGGGAACGGAGGTCTCGGGTACCGGGCGGTGGCGGAGGCGGAGGGTTTGGCCACCCCCTCCCAGCCGAGGGCGGGCGTGACCCAGCGAACCCTTCGGCGCTTGGCGCCCCGCCCAAGATCCGGCCCGTCGCTCACAGGGACGTGGCCCCGGAGGCTTCAGGGCCCGGGGCCCGCGGTCCCTTGGGCATCGCCCCTGCCCGCCCACGCGGCGCTAGGCGCCGCCCGGCCGCAGCCCGGGCCGGCCCTCCTGCCCGACAGCAGCTGGCCCGAAGCCACTGGGAGCCACCATCGTGTCGCCACGGCCCCTCAGCCCCGGCGAGGCCACCCTTGCCCGCACACCACCCGCCGAGCTCAGGAACCCGCCCCTGGCGGCCGGCAGGCCCGGGGAAGCGGCCCCTGCCCTGGATCCCGCTCCCGCACCCGGCCGCGGCGGCGACACGGCGGGGGGCGGGGCTTTTGCCGGAGGGAGCTGTGGAGGGACACACCCACCGGCACACAGGTGGCGGCCCCGGGGCGGGGCGCCGGTGGGGGCGGCCAGGTGCAGGTCGAGGGGCTCGCTGGCCGAAGGGACGGCAACCGGGCCCGCGGCGGAGCCTGGGTCCGGGCCAGGCACCCCGGGGGCGTCTGGGGTGCGGCTGCCTTCCAGGGCCGCCTTCTGGCCGCCTGGCGGGCCGGGCCGGCGGGGAGCGCCCCCTCTGGCGCGCGCGCCGTGGTGCGAGGGCCCTGAGGAGGCGGGGCCTGCAGCGGAGCCCCGGCGCGGGCGGAGCCGGCGGCCAGCGCCCGCGGGCGAGTTCAAGGAGAAGGCGGAGCGGGAGGCAAAAAGCCTACAGCACCCCGTATTCCCAGGCGGTCTCCCATCCAAGTACTAACCAGGCCCGACCCTGCTTAGCTTCCGAGATCAGACGAGATCGGGCGCGTTCAGGGTGGTATGGCCGTAGACGGGACGGGGACGGCGGGCTGCCTCTTGAGGCCCACTTTCCCTGGCGCTTGCGCCTCACCGCCAGCCTGGCGGTCAGCCCGCCCCGGCAGGACCCCGTCGCCCGCCCAGGCAGGGGGAACGGAGGTCTCGGGTACCGGGCGGTGGCGGAGGCGGAGGGTTTGGCCACCCCCTCCCAGCCGAGGGCGGGCGTGACCCAGCGAACCCTTCGGCGCTTGGCGCCCCGCCCAAGATCCGGCCCGTCGCTCACAGGGACGTGGCCCCGGAGGCTTCAGGGCCCGGGGCCCGCGGTCCCTTGGGCATCGCCCCTGCCCGCCCATGCGGCGCTAGGCGCCGCCCAGCCGCAGCCCGGGCCGGCCCTCCTGCCCGACAGCAGCTGGCCCGAAGCCACTGGGAGCCACCATCGTGTCGCCACGGCCCCTCAGCCCCGACGAGGCCACCCTTGCCCGCACACCACCCGCCGAGCTCAGGAGCCCGCCCCTGGCGGCCGGCAGGCCCGGGGAAGCGGCCCCTGCCCTCGATCCCGCTCCCGCACCCGGCCGCGGCGGCGACACGGCAGGGGGCGGGGCTTTTGCCGGAGGGAGCTGTGGAGGGACACACCCACCGGCACACAGGTGGCGGCCCCGGGGCGGGGCGCCGGTGGGGGCGGCCAGGTGCAGGTCGAGGGGCTCGCTGGCCGAAGGGACGGCAACCGGGCCCGCGGCGGAGCCTGGGTCCGGGCCAGGCACCCCGGGGGCGTCTGGGGTGCGGCTGCCTTCCAGGGCCGCCTTCTGGCCGCCTGGCCGCCCGGGCCGGCGGGGAGCGCCCCCTCCGGCGCTCGCGCCGTGGTGGGAGGGGCCTGAGGAGGAGGGGCCTGCAGCGGGGCCCCGGCGCGGGCGGAGCCGGCGGCCACCGCCCGCGGGAGAGTAAAGGAGAAGGCGGAGCGGGAGGCAAAAAGCCTACAGCACCCGGTATTCCCAGGCGTTCTCCCATCCAAGTACTAACCAGGCCCGACCCTGCTTAAGCTTCCGAGATCAGACGAGATCGGGCGCGTTCAGGGTGGTATGGCCGTAGACGGGGGCGGGGACGGCGGGCTGCTTCTTGAGGCCCACTTTCGCTGGCGCTTGCGCCTCACCGCCAGCCTGGCGGTCAGCCCGCCCCGGCTGGACCCCGTCGCCCGCCCAGGCAGGGGGAACGGAGGTCTCGGGTACTGGGCGGTGGCGGAGGCGGAGGGTTTGGCCACCCCCTCCCAGCCGAGGGCGGGCGTGACCCAGCGAACCCTTCGGCGCTTGGCGCCCCGCCCAAGATCCGGCCCGTCGCTCACAGGGACGTGGCCCCGGAGGCTTCAGGGCCCGGGGCCCGCGGTCCCTTGGGCATCGCCCCTGCCCGCCCACGCGGCGCTAGGCGCCGCCCAGCCGCAGCCCGGGCCGTCCCTCCTGCCCGACAGCAGCTGGCCCGCAGCCACTGGGAGCCACCATCGTGTCGCCACGGCCCCTCAGCCCCGGCGAGGCCACCCTTGCCCGCACACCACCCGCCGAGCTCAGGAGCCCGCCCCTGGCGGCCGGCAGGCCCGGGGAAGCGGCCCCTGCCCTCGATCCCGCTCCCGCACCCGGCCGTGGCGGCGACACGGCGGGGGGCGGGGCTTTTGCCGGAGGGAGCTGTGGAGGGACACACCCACCGGCACACAGGTGGCGGCCCCGGGGCGGGGCGCCGGTGGGGGCGGCCAGGTGCAGGTCGAGGAGCTCGCTGGCCGAAGGGACGGCAACCGGGCCCGCGGCGGAGCCTGGGTCCGGGCCAGGCACCCTGGGGGCGTCTGGGGTGCGGCTGCCTTCCAGGGCCGCCTTCTGGCCGCCTGGCGGGCCGGGCCGGCGGGGAGCGCCTCCTCCGGCGCTCGCGCCGTGGTGGGAGGGGCCTGAGGAGGAGGGGCCTGCAGCGGGGCCCCGGCGCGGGCGGAGCCGGCGGCCACCACTCGCGGGCGAGTAAAGGAGAAGGCGGAGCGGGAGGCAAAAAGCCTACAGCACCCGGTATTCCCAGGCGGTCTCCCATCCAAGTACTAACCAGGCCCGACCCTGCTTAAGCTTCCGAGATCAGACGAGATCGGGCGCGTTCAGGGTGGTATGGCCGTAGACGGGGGCGGGGACGGCGGGCTGCCTCTTGAGGCCCACTTTCGCTGGCGCTTGCGCCTCACCGCCAGCCTGGCGGTCAGCCCGCCCCGGCAGGACCCCGTCGCCCGCCCAGGCAGGGGGAACGGAGGTCTCGGGTACCGGGCGGTGGCGGAGGCGGAGGGTTTGGCCACCCCCTCCCAGCCGAGGGCGGGCGTGACCCAGCGAACCATTCGGCGCTTGGCGCCCCGCCCAAGATCCCGCCCGTCGCTCACAGGGACATGGCCCCGGAGGCTTCAGGGCCCGGGGCACGCGGTCCCTTGGGCATCGCCCCTGCCCGCCCACGCGGCGCTAGGAGCCGCCCAGCCGCAGCCCGGGCCGGCCCTCCTGCCCGACAGCAGCTTGCCCGAAGCCACTGGGAGCAACCATCGTGTCGCCACGGCCCCTCAGCCCCGGCGAGGCCACCCTTGCCCGAACACCACCCGCCGGGCTCAGTAGCCCGCCCCTGGCGGCCGGCAGGCCCGGGGAAGCGGCCCCGGCCCTCGATCCCGCTCCCGCACCCGGCCGCGGCGGCGACACGGCGGGGGGCGGGGCTTTTGCCGGAGGGAGCTGTGGAGGGACACACCCACCGGCACACAGGTGGCGGCCCCGGGGCGGGGCGCCAGTGGGGGCGGCCAGGTGCAGGTCGAGGGGCTCGCTGGCCGAAGGCACGGCAACCGGGCCCGCGGCGGAGCCTGGGTCCGGGCCAGGCACCCCGGGGGCGTCTGGGGTGCGGCTGCCTTCCAGGGCCGCCTTCTGGCCGCCTGGCGGGCCGGGACGGCGGGGAGCGCCCCCTCCGGCGCGCGCGCCGTGGTGGGAGGGGCCTGAGGAGGCGGGGCTTGCAGCGGGGCCCCGGCGCGGGCGGAGCCGGCGGCCACCGCCCGCGGGCGAGTTAAAGGAGAAGGCGGAGCGGGAGGCAAAAAGCCTACAGCACCCGGTATTCCCAGGCGGTCTCCCATCCAAGTACTAACCAGGCCCGACCCTGCTTAGCTTCCGAGATCAGACGAGATCGGGCGCGTTCAGGGTGGTATGGCCGTACACGGGGGCGGGGACGGCGGGCTGCCTCTTGAGGCCCACTTTCGCTGGCGCTTGCGCCTCACCGCCAGCCTGGCGGTCAGCCCGCCCCGGCAGGACCCCGTCGCCCGCCCAGGCAGGGGGAACGGAGGTCTCGGGTACCGGGCGGTGGCGGAGGCGGAGGGTTTGGCCACCCCCTCCCAGCCGAGGGCGGGCGTGACCCAGCGAACACTTCGGCGCTTGGCGCCCCGCCAAGATCCCGCCCGTCGCTCACAGGGACGTGGCCCCGGAGGCTTCAGGGCCCGGGGCCCGCGGTCCCTTGGGCATCGCCCCTGCCCGCCCACGCGGCGCTAGGCGCCGCCCGGCCGCAGCCCGGGCCGGCCCTCCTGCCCGACAGCAGCTGGCCCGAAGCCACTGGGAGCCACCATCGTGTCGCCACGGCCCCTCAGCCCCGGCGAGGCCACCCTTGCCCGCACACCACCCGCCGAGCTCAGGAACCCGCCCCTGGCGGCCGGCAGGCCCGGGGAAGCGGCCCCTGCCCTGGATCCCGCTCCCGCACCCGGCCGCGGCGGCGACACGGCGGGGGGCGGGGCTTTTGCCGGAGGGAGCTGTGGAGGGACACACCCACCGGCACACAGGTGGCGGCCCCGGGGCGGGGCGCCGGTGGGGGCGGCCAGGTGCAGGTCGAGGGGCTCGCTGGCCGAAGGGACGGCAACCGGGCCCGCGGCGGAGCCTGGGTCCGGGCCAGGCACCCCGGGGGCGTCTGGGGTGCGGCTGCCTTCCAGGGCCGCCTTCTGGCCGCCTGGCGGGCCGGGCCGGCGGGGAGCGCCCCCTCTGGCGCGCGCGCCGTGGTGCGAGGGCCCTGAGGAGGCGGGGCCTGCAGCGGAGCCCCGGCGCGGGCGGAGCCGGCGGCCAGCGCCCGCGGGCGAGTTCAAGGAGAAGGCGGAGCGGGAGGCAAAAAGCCTACAGCACCCCGTATTCCCAGGCGGTCTCCCATCCAAGTACTAACCAGGCCCGACCCTGCTTAGCTTCCGAGATCAGACGAGATCGGGCGCGTTCAGGGTGGTATGGCCGTAGACGGGACGGGGACGGCGGGCTGCCTCTTGAGGCCCACTTTCGCTGGCGCTTGCGCCTCACCGCCAGCCTGGCGGTCAGCCCGCCCCGGCAGGACCCCGTCGCCCGCCCAGGCAGGGGGAACGGAGGTCTCGGGTACCGGGCGGTGGCGGAGGCGGAGGATTTGGCCACCCCCTCCCAGCCGAGGGCGGGCGTGACCCAGCGAACCCTTCGGCGCTTGGCGCCCCGCCCAAGATCCGGCCCGTCGCTCACAGGGACGTGGCCCCGTAGGCTTCAGGGCCCGGGGCCCGCGGTCCCTTGGGCATCGCCCCTGACCGCCCACGCGGCGCTAGGCGCCGCCCGGCCGCAGCCCGGGCCGGCCCTCCTGCCCGACAGCAGCTGGCCCGAAGCCACTGGGAGCCACCATCGTGTCGCCACGGCCCCTCAGCCCCGGCGAGGCCACCCTTGCCCGCACACCACCCGCCGAGCTCAGGAGCCCGCCCCTGGCGGCCGGCAGGCCCGGGGAAGCGGCCCCTGCCCTCGATCCCGCTCCCGCACCCGGCCGCGGCGGCGACACGGCGGGGGCGGGGCTTTTGCCGGAGGGAGCTGTGGAGGGACACACCCACCGGCACACAGGTGGCGGCCCCGGGGCGGGGCGCCGGTGGGGGCGGCCAGGTGCAGGTCGAGGGGCTCGCTGGCCGAAGGGACGGCAACCGGGCCCGCGGCGGAGCCTGGGTCCGGGCCAGGCACCCCGGGGGCGTCTGGGGTGCGGCTGCCTTCCAGGGCCGCCTTCTGGCCGCCTGGCGGGCCGGGCCGGCGGGGAGCGCCCCCTCCGGCGCGCGCGCCGTGGTGGGAGGGGCCTGAGGAGGCGGGGCCTGCAGCGGGGCCCCGGCGCGGGCGGAGCCGGCGGCCACCACCCGCGGGCGAGTTAAAGGAGAAGGCGGAGCGGGAGGCAAAATGCCTACAGCACCCGGTATTCCCAGGCGGTCTCCCATCCAAGTACTAACCAGACCCGACCCTGCTTAAGCTTCCGAGATCAGACGAGATCGGGCGCGTTCAGGGTGGTATGGCCGTAGACGGGGGCGGGGACGGCGGGCTGCCTCTTGAGGCCCACTTTCGCTGGCGCTTGCGCCTCACCGCCAGCCTGGCGGTCAGCCCGCCCCGGCAGGACCCCGTCGCCCGCCCAGGCAGGGGGAACGGAGGTCTCGGGTACCGGGCGGTGGCGGAGGCGGAGGGTTTGGCCACCCCCTCCCAGCCGAGGGCGGGCGTGACCCAGCGAACACTTCGGCGCTTGGCGCCCCGCCAAGATCCCGCCCGTCGCTCACAGGGACGTGGCCCCGGAGGCTTCAGGGCCCGGGGCCCGCGGTCCCTTGGGCATCGCCCCTGCCCGCCCACGCGGCGCTAGGCGCCGCCCGGCCGCAGCCCGGGCCGGCCCTCCTGCCCGACAGCAGCTGGCCCGAAGCCACTGGGAGCCACCATCGTGTCGCCACGGCCCCTCAGCCCCGGCGAGGCCACCCTTGCCCGCACACCACCCGCCGAGCTCAGGAACCCGCCCCTGGCGGCCGGCAGGCCCGGGGAAGCGGCCCCTGCCCTGGATCCCGCTCCCGCACCCGGCCGCGGCGGCGACACGGCGGGGGGCGGGGCTTTTGCCGGAGGGAGCTGTGGAGGGACACACCCACCGGCACACAGGTGGCGGCCCCGGGGCGGGGCGCCGGTGGGGGCGGCCAGGTGCAGGTCGAGGGGCTCGCTGGCCGAAGGGACGGCAACCGGGCCCGCGGCGGAGCCTGGGTCCGGGCCAGGCACCCCGGGGGCGTCTGGGGTGCGGCTGCCTTCCAGGGCCGCCTTCTGGCCGCCTGGCGGGCCGGGCCGGCGGGGAGCGCCCCCTCTGGCGCGCGCGCCGTGGTGCGAGGGCCCTGAGGAGGCGGGGCCTGCAGCGGAGCCCCGGCGCGGGCGGAGCCGGCGGCCAGCGCCCGCGGGCGAGTTCAAGGAGAAGGCGGAGCGGGAGGCAAAAAGCCTACAGCACCCCGTATTCCCAGGCGGTCTCCCATCCAAGTACTAACCAGGCCCGACCCTGCTTAGCTTCCGAGATCAGACGAGATCGGGCGCGTTCAGGGTGGTATGGCCGTAGACGGGACGGGGACGGCGGGCTGCCTCTTGAGGCCCACTTTCGCTGGCGCTTGCGCCTCACCGCCAGCCTGGCGGTCAGCCCGCCCCGGCAGGACCCCGTCGCCCGCCCAGGCAGGGGGAACGGAGGTCTCGGGTACCGGGCGGTGGCGGAGGCGGAGGATTTGGCCACCCCCTCCCAGCCGAGGGCGGGCGTGACCCAGCGAACCCTTCGGCGCTTGGCGCCCCGCCCAAGATCCGGCCCGTCGCTCACAGGGACGTGGCCCCGTAGGCTTCAGGGCCCGGGGCCCGCGGTCCCTTGGGCATCGCCCCTGACCGCCCACGCGGCGCTAGGCGCCGCCCGGCCGCAGCCCGGGCCGGCCCTCCTGCCCGACAGCAGCTGGCCCGAAGCCACTGGGAGCCACCATCGTGTCGCCACGGCCCCTCAGCCCCGGCGAGGCCACCCTTGCCCGCACACCACCCGCCGAGCTCAGGAGCCCGCCCCTGGCGGCCGGCAGGCCCGGGGAAGCGGCCCCTGCCCTCGATCCCGCTCCCGCACCCGGCCGCGGCGGCGACACGGCGGGGGCGGGGCTTTTGCCGGAGGGAGCTGTGGAGGGACACACCCACCGGCACACAGGTGGCGGCCCCGGGGCGGGGCGCCGGTGGGGGCGGCCAGGTGCAGGTCGAGGGGCTCGCTGGCCGAAGGGACGGCAACCGGGCCCGCGGCGGAGCCTGGGTCCGGGCCAGGCACCCCGGGGGCGTCTGGGGTGCGGCTGCCTTCCAGGGCCGCCTTCTGGCCGCCTGGCGGGCCGGGCCGGCGGGGAGCGCCCCCTCCGGCGCGCGCGCCGTGGTGGGAGGGGCCTGAGGAGGCGGGGCCTGCAGCGGGGCCCCGGCGCGGGCGGAGCCGGCGGCCACCACCCGCGGGCGAGTTAAAGGAGAAGGCGGAGCGGGAGGCAAAATGCCTACAGCACCCGGTATTCCCAGGCGGTCTCCCATCCAAGTACTAACCAGACCCGACCCTGCTTAAGCTTCCGAGATCAGACGAGATCGGGCGCGTTCAGGGTGGTATGGCCGTAGACGGGGGCGGGGACGGCGGGCTGCCTCTTGAGGCCCACTTTCGCTGGCGCTTGCGCCTCACCGCCAGCCTGGCGGTCAGCCCGCCCCGGCAGGACCCCGTCGCCCGCCCAGGCAGGGGGAACGGAGGTCTCGGGTACCGGGCGGTGGCGGAGGCGGAGGGTTTGGCCACCCCCTCCCAGCCGAGGGCGGGCGTGACCCAGCGAACCCTTCGGCGCTTGGCGCCCCGCCCAAGATCCGGCCCGTCGCTCACAGGGACGTGGCCCCGGAGGCTTCAGGGCCCGGGGCCCGCGGTGCCTTGGGCATCGCCCCTGCCCGCCCACGCGGCGCTAGGCGCCGCCCAGCCGCAGCCCGGGCCGGCCCTCCTGCCCGACAGCAGCTTGCCCGAAGCCACTGGGAGCCACCATCGTGTCGCCACGGCCCCTCAGCCCCGGCGAGGCCACCCTTGCCCGCACACCACCCGACGAGCTCAGGAGCCCGCCCCTGGCGGCCGGCAGGCCCGGGGAATCGGCCCCTGCCCTCGATCCCGCTCCCGCACCTGGCCGCGGCGGCGACACGGCGGGGGGCGGGGCTTTTGCCGGAGGGAGCTGTGGAGGGACACACCCACCGGCACACAGGTGGCGGCCCCGGGGCGGGGCGCCGGAGGGGGCGGCCAGGTGCAGGTCGAGGGTCTCGCTGGCCGAAGTGACGGCAACCGGGCCCGCGGCGGAGCCTGGGTCCGGGCCAGGCACCCTGGGGGCGTCTGGGGTGTGGCTGCCTTCCAGGGCCGCCTTCTGGCCGCCTGGCGGGCCGGGCCGGCGGGGAGCGCCCCCTCCGGCGCGTGCGCCGTGGTGGGAGGGGCCTGAGGAGGAGGGGCCTGCAGCGGGGCCCCGGCGCGGGCGGAGCCGGCGGCCACCGCCCGCGGGCGAGTAAAGGAGAAGGCGGAGCGGGAGGCAAAAAGCCTACAGCACCCGGTATTCCCAGGCGGTCTCCCATCCAAGTACTAACCAGGCCCGACCCTGCTTAAGCTTCCGAGATCAGACGAGATCGGGCGCGTTCAGGGTGGTATGGCCGTAGACGGGGGCGGGGACGGCGGGCTGCCTCTTGAGGCCCACTTTCGCTGGTGCTTGCGCCTCACCGCCAGCCTGGCGGTCAGCCCGCCCCGGCAGGACCCCGTCGCCCGCCCAGGCAGGGGGAACGGAGGTCTCGGGTACCGGGCGGTGGCGGAGGCGGAGGGTTTGGCCACCCCCTCCCAGCCGAGGGCGGGCGTGACCCAGCGAACCCTTCGGCGCTTGGCGCCCCGCCCAAGATCCGGCCCGTCGCTCACAGGGACGTGGCCCCGGAGGCTTCAGGGCCCGGGGCCCGCGGTCCCTTGGGCATCGCCCCTGCCAGACCACGCGGCGCTAGGCGCCGCCCGGCCGCATCCCGGGCCGGCCCTCCTGCCCGACAGCAGCTGGCCCGAAGCCACTGGGAGCCACCATCGTGTCGCCACGGCCCCTCAGCCCCGGCGAGGCCACCCTTGCCCGCACACCACCCGCCGAGCTCAGGAGCCCGCCCCTGGCGGCCGGCAGGCCCGGGGAAGCGGCCCCTGCCCTCGATCCCGCTCCCGCGCACGGCCGCGGCGGCGACACGGCGGGGGCGGGGATTTTGCCGGAGGGAGCTGTGGAGGGACACACCCACCGGAACACAGGTGGCGGCCCCGGGGCGGGGCGCCGGTGGGGGCGGCCAGGTGCAGGTCGACGGGCTCGCTGGCCGAAGGCACGGCAACCGGGCCCGCGGCGGAGCCTGGGTCCGGGCCAGGCACCCCGGGGGCGTCTGGGGTGCGGCTGCCTTCCAGGGCCGACTTCTGGCCCCCTGGCGGGCCGGGCCGGCGGGGAGCGCCCCCTCCGGCGCGCGCGCCGTGGTGGGAGGGGCCTGAGGAGGCGGGGCCTGCAGCGGGGCCCCGGCGCGGGCGGAGCCGGCGGCCACCGCCCGCGGGCGAGTTAAAGGAGAAGGCGGAGCGGGAGGCAAAAAGCCTACAGCACCCGGTATTCCCAGGCGGTCTCCCATCCAAGTACTAACCAGGCCCGACCCTGCTTAGCTTCCGAGATCAGACGAGATCGGGCGCGTTCAGGGTAGTATGGCCGTAGACGGGGGCGGGGACGGCGGGCTGCCTCTTGAGGCCCACTTTCGCTGGCGCTTGCGCCTCACCGCCAGCCTGGCGGTCAGCCCGCCCCGGCAGGACCCCGTCGCCCGCCCAGGCAGGGGGAACGGAGGTCTCGGGTACCGGGCGGTGGCGGAGGCGGAGGGTTTGGCCACCCCCTCCCAGCCGAGGGCGGGCGTGACCCAGCGAACCCTTCGGCGCTTGGCGCCCCGCCAAGATCCCGCCCGTCGCTCACAGGGACGTGGCCCCGGAGGCTTCAGTGCCCGGGGCCCGCGGTCCCTTGGGCATCGCCCCTGCCCGCCCACGCGGCGCTAGGCGCCGCCCAGCCGCAACCCGGGCCGGCCCTCCTGCCCGACAGCAGCTGGCCCGAAGCCACTGGGAGCCACCATCGTGTCGCCACGGCCCCTCAGCCCCGGCGAGGCCACCCTTGCCCGCACACCACCCGCCGAGCTCAGGAGCCCGCCCCTGGCGGCCGGCAGGCCCGGGGAAGCGGCCCCTGCCCTCGATCCCGCTCCCGCACCTGGCAGCGGCGGCGACACGGCGGGGGGCGGGGCTTTTGCCGGAGGGAGCTGTGGAGGGACACAGCCACCGGCACACAGGTGGCGGCCCCGGGGCGGGGCGCCGGTGGGGGCGGCCAGGTGCAGGTCGACGGGCTCGCTGGCCGAAGGGACGGCAACCGGGCCCGCGGCGGAGCCTGGGTCCGGGCCAGGCACCCCGGGGGCGTCTGGGGTGCGGCTGCCTTCCAGGGCCGCCTTCTGGCCGCCTGGCGGGCCGGGCCGGCGGGGAGCGCCCCCTCCGGCGCGCGTGCCGTGGTGGGAGGGGCCTGAGGAGGCGGGGCCTGCAGCGGGGCCCCGGCGCGGGCGGAGCCGGCGGCCACCGCCCGCGGGCGAGTTAAAGGAGAAGGCGGAGCGGGAGGCAAAAAGCCTACAGCACCCGGTATTCCCAGGCGGTCTCCCATCCAAGTACTAACCAGGCCCGACCCTGCTTAGCTTCCGAGATCAGACGAGATCGGGCGCGTTCAGGGTAGTATGGCCGTAGACGGGGGCGGGGACGGCGGGCTGCCTCTTGAGGCCCACTTTCGCTGGCGCTTGCGCCTCACCGCCAGCCTGGCGGTCAGCCCGCCCCGGCAGGACCCCGTCGCCCGCCCAGGCAGGGGGAACGGAGGTCTCGGGTACCGGGCGGTGGCGGAGGCGGAGGGTTTGGCCACCCCCTCCCAGCCGAGGGCGGGCGTGACCCAGCGAACCCTTCGGCGCTTGGCGCCCCGCCAAGATCCCGCCCGTCGCTCACAGGGACGTGGCCCCGGAGGCTTCAGTGCCCGGGGCCCGCGGTCCCTTGGGCATCGCCCCTGCCCGCCCACGCGGCGCTAGGCGCCGCCCAGCCGCAACCCGGGCCGGCCCTCCTGCCCGACAGCAGCTGGCCCGAAGCCACTGGGAGCCACCATCGTGTCGCCACGGCCCCTCAGCCCCGGCGAGGCCACCCTTGCCCGCACACCACCTGCCGGGCTCAGGAGCCCGCCCCTGGCGGCCGGCAGGCCCGGGGAAGCAGCCCCTGCCCTCGATCCCGCTCCCGCACCCGGCCGCGGCGGCGACACGGCGGGGGGCGGGGCTTTTGCCGGAGGGAGCTGTGGAGGGACACACCCACCGGCACACAGGTGGCGGCCCCGGGGCGGGGCGCCGGTGGGGGCGGCCAGGTGCAGGTCGAGGGGCTCGCTGGCCGAAGGGACGGCAACCGGGCCCGCGGCGGAGCCTGGGTCCGGGCCAGGCACCCCGGGGGCGTCTGGGGTGCGGCTGCCTTCCAGGGCCGCCTTCTGGCCGCCTGGCGGGCCGGGCCGGCGGGGAGCGCCCCCTCCGGCGCGCGCGCCGTGGTGGGAGGGGCCTGAGGAGGCGGGGCCTGCAGCGGGGCCCCGGCGCCGGCGGAGCCGGCGGCCACCGCCCGCGGGCGAGTTAAAGGAGAAGGCGGAGCGGGAGGCAAAAAGCCTACAGCACTCGGTATTCCCAGGCGGTCTCCCATCCAAGTACTAACCAGGCCCGACCCTGCTTAGCTTCCGAGATCAGACGAGATCGGGCGCGTTCAGGGTGGTATGGCCGTAGACGGGGGCGGGGACGGCGGGCTGCCTCTTGAGGCCCACTTTCGCTGGCGCTTGCGCCTCACCGCCAGCCTGGCGGTCAGCCCGCCCCGGCAGGACCCCGTCGCCCGCCCAGGCAGGGGGAACGGAGGTCTCGGGTACCGGGCGGTGGCGGAGGCGGAGGGTTTGGCCACCCCCTCCCAGCCGAGGGCGGGCGTGACCCAGCGAACACTTCGGCGCTTGGCGCCCCGCCAAGATCCCGCCCGTCGCTCACAGGGACGTGGCCCCGGAGGCTTCAGGGCCCGGGGCCCGCGGTCCCTTGGGCATCGCCCCTGCCCGCTCACGCGGCGCTAGGCGCCGCCCGGCCGCAGCCCGGGCCGGCCCTCCTGCCCGACAGCAGCTGGCCCGAAGCCACTGGGAGCCACCATCGTGTCGCCACGGCCCCTCAGCCCCGGCGAGGCCACCCTTGCCCGCACACCACCCGCCGAGCTCAGGAGCCCGCCCCTGGGGCCGGCAGGCCCGGGGAAGCGGCCCCTGCTCTCGATCCCGCTCCCGCACCCGGCCGCGGCGGCGACACGGCGGGGGCGGGGCTTTTGCCGGAGGGAGCTGTGGAGGGACACACCCACCGGCACACAGGTGGCGGTCCCGGGGCGGGGCGCCGGTGGGGGCGGCCAGGTGCAGGTCGACGGGCTCGCTGGCCGAAGGCACGGCAACCGGGCCCGCGGCGGAGCCTGGGTCCGGGCCAGGCACCCCGGGGGCGTCTGGGGTGCGGCTGCCTTCCAGGGCCGCCTTCTGGCCGCCTGGCGGGCCGGGCCGGCGGGGAGCGCCCCCTCCGGCGCGCGCGCCGTGGTGCGAGGGGCCTGAGGAGGCGGGGCCTGCAGCGGAGCCCCGGCGCGGGCGGAGCCGGCGGCCAGCGCCCGCGGGCGAGTTCAAGGAGAAGGCGGAGCGGGAGGCAAAAAGCCTACAGCACCCGGTATTCCCAGGAGGTCTCCCATCCAAGTACTAACCAGGCCCGACCCTGCTTAGCTTCCGAGATCAGACGAGATCGGGCGCGTTCAGGGTGGTATGGCCGTAGACGGGACGGGGACGGCGGGCTGCCTCTTGAGGCCCACTTTCGCTGGCGCTTGCGCCTCACCGCCAGCCTGGCGGTCAGCCCGCCCCGGCAGGACCCCGTCGCCCGCCCAGGCAGGGGGAACGGAGGTCTCGGGTACCGGGCGGTGGCGGAGGCGGAGGGTTTGGCCACCCCCTCCCAGCCGAGGGCGGGCGTGACCCAGCGAACCCTTCGGCGCTTGGCGCCCCGCCCAAGATCCGGCCCGTCGCCCACAGGGACGTGGCCCCGGAGGCTTCAGGGCCCGGGGCCCGCGGTCCCTTGGGCATCGCCCCTGCCCGACCACGCGGCGCTAGGCGCCGCCCGGCCGCATCCCGGGCCGGCCCTCCTGCCCGACAGCAGCTGGCCCGAAGCCACTGGGAGCCACCATCGTGTCGCCACGGCCCCACAGCCCCGGCGAGGCCACCCTTGCCCGCACACCACCCGCCGAGCTCAGGAGCCCGCCCCTGGCGGCCGGCAGGCCCGGGGAAGCGGCCCCTGCCCTCGATCCCGCTCCCGCACACGGCCGCGGCGGCGACACGGCGGGGGCTGGGCTTTTGCCAGAGGGAGCTGTGGAGGGACACACCCACCGGCACACAGGTGGCGGCCCCGGGGCGGGGCGCCGGTGGGGGCGGCCAGGTGCAGGTCGACGGGCTCGCTGGCCGAAGGCACGGCAACCGGGCCCGCGGCGGAGCCTGGGTCCGGGCCAGGCACCCCGGGGGCGTCTGGGGTGCGGCTGCCTTCCAGGGCCGCCTTCTGGCCGCCTGGCGGGCCGGGCTGGCGGGGAGCGCCCCCTCCGGCGCGCGCGCCGTGGTGGGAGGGGCCTGAGGAGGCGGGGCCTGCAGCGGGGCCCCGGCGCGGGCGGAGCCGGCGTCCACCGCCCGCGGGCGATTTAAAGGAGAAGGCGGAGCGGGAGGCAAAAATCCTACAGCACCCGGTATTCCCAGGCGGTCTCCCATCCAAGTACTAACCAGGCCCGACCCTGCTTAGCTTCCGAGATCAGACGAGATCGGGCGCGTTCAGGGTGGTATGGCCGTAGACGGGGGCGGGGACGGCGGGCTGCCTCTTGAGGCCCACTTTCGCTGGCGCTTGCGCCTCACCGCCAGCCTGGCGGTCAGCCCGCCCCGGCAGGACCCCGTCGCCCGCCCAGGCAGGGGGAACGGAGGTCTCGGGTACCGGGCGGTGGCGGAGGCGGAGGGTTTGGCCACCCCCTCCCAGCCGAGGGCGGGCGTGACCCAGCGAACCCTTCGGCGCTAGGCGCCCCGCCCAAGATCCGGCCCGTCGCTCACAGGGACGTGGCCCCGGAGGCTTCAGGGCCCGGGGCCCGCGGTCCCTTGGGCATCGCCCCTGCCCGCCCACGCGGCGCTAGGCGCCGCCCAGCCGCAGCCCGGGCCGGCCCTCCTGCCCGACAGCAGCTGGCACGAAGCCACTGGGAGCCACCATCGTGTCGCCACGGCCCCTCAGCCCCGGCGAGGCCACCCTTGCCCGCACACCACCCGCCGAGCTCAGGAGCCCGCCCCTGGCGGCCGGCAGGCCCGGGGAAGCGGCCCCTGCCCTCGATCCCGCTCCCGCACCCGGCAGCGGCGGCGACACGGCGGGGGGCGGGGCTTTTGCCGGAGGGAGCTGTGGAGGGACACACCCACCGGCACACAGGTGGCGGCCCCGGGGCGGGGCGCCGGTGGGGGCGGCCAGGTGCAGGTCGACGGGCTCGCTGGCCGAAGGGACGGCAACCGGGCCCGCGGCGGAGCCTGGGTCCGGGCCAGGCACCCCGGGGGCGTCTGGGGTGCGGCTGCCTTCCAGGGCCGCCTTCTTGCCGCCTGGCGGGCCGGGCCGGCGGGGAGCGCCCCCTCCGGCGCGCGTGCCGTGGTGGGAGGGGCCTGAGGAGGCGGGGCCTGCAGCGGGGCCCCGGCGCGGGCGGAGCCGGCGGCCACCGCCCGCGGGCGATTTAAAGGAGAAGGCGGAGCGGGAGGCAAAAAGCCTACAGCACCCGGTATTCCCAGGCGGTCTCCCATCCAAGTACTAACCAGGCCCGACCCTGCTTAGCTTCCGAGATCAGACGAGATCGGGCGCGTTCAGGGTAGTATGGCCGTAGACGGGGGCGGGGACGGCGGGCTGCCTCTTGAGGCCCACTTTCGCTGGCGCTTGCGCCTCACCGCCAGCCTGGCGGTCAGCCCGCCCCGGCAGGACCCCGTCGCCCGCCCAGGCAGGGGGAACGGAGGTCTCGGGTACCGGGCGGTGGCGGAGGCGGAGGGTTTGGCCACCCCCTCCCAGCCGAGGGCGGGCGTGACCCAGCGAACCCTTCGGCGCTTGGCGCCCCGCCAAGATCCCGCCCGTCGCTCACAGGGACGTGGCCCCGGAGGCTTCAGTGCCCGGGGCCCGCGGTCCCTTGGGCATCGCCCCTGCCCGCCCACGCGGCGCTAGGCGCCGCCCAGCCGCAACCCGGGCCGGCCCTCCTGCCCGACAGCAGCTGGCCCGAAGCCACTGGGAGCCACCATCGTGTCGCCACGGCCCCTCAGCCCCGGCGAGGCCACCCTTGCCCGCACACCACCCGCCGAGCTCAGGAGCCCGCCCCTGGCGGCCGGCAGGCCCGGGGAAGGGGCCCCTGCCCTCGATCCCGCTCCCGCACCTGGCAGCGGCGGCGACACGGCGGGGGGCGGGGCTTTTGCCGGAGGGAGCTGTGGAGGGACACAGCCACCGGCACACAGGTGGCGGCCCCGGGGCGGGGCGCCGGTGGGGGCGGCCAGGTGCAGGTCGACGGGCTCGCTGGCCGAAGGGACGGCAACCGGGCCCGCGGCGGAGCCTGGGTCCGGGCCAGGCACCCCGGGGGCGTCTGGGGTGCGGCTGCCTTCCAGGGCCGCCTTCTGGCCGCCTGGCGGGCCGGGCCGGCGGGGAGCGCCCCCTCCGGCGCGCGTGCCGTGGTGGGAGGGGCCTGAGGAGGCGGGGCCTGCAGCGGGGCCCCGGCGCGGGCGGAGCCGGCGGCCACCGCCCGCGGGCGAGTTAAAGGAGAAGGCGGAGCGGGAGGCAAAAAGCCTACAGCACCCGGTATTCCCAGGCGGTCTCCCATCCAAGTACTAACCAGGCCCGACCCTGCTTAGTTTCCGAGATCAGACGAGATCGGGCGCGTTCAGGGTAGTATGGCCGTAGACGGGGGCGGGGACGGCGGGCTGCCTCTTGAGGCCCACTTTCGCTGGCGCTTGCGCCTCACCGCCAGCCTGGCGGTCAGCCCGCCCCGGCAGGACCCCGTCGCCCGCCCAGGCAGGGGGAACGGAGGTCTCGGGTACCGGGCGGTGGCGGAGGCGGAGGGTTTGGCCACCCCCTCCCAGCCGAGGGCGGGCGTGACCCAGCGAACCCTTCGGCGCTTGGCGCCCCGCCAAGATCCCGCCCGTCGCTCACAGGGACGTGGCCCCGGAGGCTTCAGTGCCCGGGGCCCGCGGTCCCTTGGGCATCGCCCCTGCCCGCCCACGCGGCGCTAGGCGCCGCCCAGCCGCAACCCGGGCCGGCCCTCCTGCCCGACAGCAGCTGGCCCGAAGCCACTGGGAGCCACCATCGTGTCGCCACGGCCCCTCAGCCCCGGCGAGGCCACCCTTGCCCGCACACCACCTGCCGGGCTCAGGAGCCCGCCCCTGGCGGCCGGCAGGCCCGGGGAAGCAGCCCCTGCCCTCGATCCCGCTCCCGCACCCGGCCGCGGCGGCGACACGGCGGGGGGCGGGGCTTTTGCCGGAGGGAGCTGTGGAGGGACACACCCACCGGCACACAGGTGGCGGCCCCGGGGCGGGGCGCCAGTGGGGGCGGCCAGGTGCAGGTCGAGGGGCTCGCTGGCCGAAGGGACGGCAACCGGGCCCGCGGCGGAGCCTGGGTCCGGGCCAGGCACCCCGGGGGCGTCTGGGGTGCGGCTGCCTTCCAGGGCCGCCTTCTGGCCGCCTGGCGGGCCGGGCCGGCGGGGAGCGCCCCCTCCGGCGCGCGCGCCGTGGTGGGAGGGGCCTGAGGAGGCGGGGCCTGCAGCGGGGCCCCGGCGCCGGCGGAGCCGGCGGCCACCGCCCGCGGGCGAGTTAAAGGAGAAGGCGGAGCGGGAGGCAAAAAGCCTACAGCACCCGGTATTCCCAGGCGGTCTCCCATCCAAGTACTAACCAGGCCCGACCCTGCTTAGCTTCCGAGATCAGACGAGATCGGGCGCGTTCAGGGTGGTATGGCCGTAGACGGGGGCGGGGACGGCGGGCTGCCTCTTGAGGCCCACTTTCGCTGGCGCTTGCGCCTCACCGCCAGCCTGGCGGTCAGCCCGCCCCGGCAGGAACCCGTCGCCCGCCCAGGCAGGGGGAACGGAGGTCTCGGGTACCGGGCGGTGGCGGAGGCGGAGGGTTTGGCCACCCCCTCCCAGCCGAGGGCGGGCGTGACCCAGCGAACACTTCGGCGCTTGGCGCCCCGCCAAGATCCCGCCCGTCGCTCACAGGGACGTGGCCCCGGAGGCTTCAGGGCCCGGGGCCCGCGGTCCCTTGGGCATCGCCCCTGCCCGCTCACGCGGCGCTAGGCGCCGCCCGGCCGCAGCCCGGGCCGGCCCTCCTGCCCGACAGCAGCTGGCCCGAAGCCACTGGGAGCCACCATCGTGTCGCCACGGCCCCTCAGCCCCGGCGAGGCCACCCTTGCCCGCACACCACCCGCCGAGCTCAGGAGCCCGCCCCTGGGGCCGGCAGGCCCGGGGAAGCGGCCCCTGCTCTCGATCCCGCTCCCGCACACGGCCGCGGCGGCGACACGGCGGGGGCGGGGCTTTTGCCGGAGGGAGCTGTGGAGGGACACACCCACCGGCACACAGGTGGCGGCCCCGGGGCGGGGCGCCGGTGGGGGCGGCCAGGTGCAGGTCGACGGGCTCGCTGGCCGAAGGCACGGCAACCGGGCCCGCGGCGGAGCCTGGGTCCGGGCCAGGCACCCCGGGGGCGTCTGGGGTGCGGCTGCCTTCCAGGGCCGCCTTCTGGCCGCCTGGCGGGCCGGGCCGGCGGGGAGCGCCCCCTCCGGCGCGCGCGCCGTGGTGCGAGGGGCCTGAGGAGGCGGGGCCTGCAGCGGAGCCCCGGCGCGGGCGGAGCCGGCGGCCAGCGCCCGCGGGCGAGTTCAAGGAGAAGGCGGAGCGGGAGGCAAAAAGCCTACAGCACCCGGTATTCCCAGGAGGTCTCCCATCCAAGTACTAACCAGGCCCGACCCTGCTTAGCTTCCGAGATCAGACGAGATCGGGCGCGTTCAGGGTGGTATGGCCGTAGACGGGACGGGGACGGCGGGCTGCCTCTTGAGGCCCACTTTCGCTGGCGCTTGCGCCTCACCGCCAGCCTGGCGGTCAGCCCGCCCCGGCAGGACCCCGTCGCCCGCCCAGGCAGGGGGAACGGAGGTCTCGGGTACCGGGCGGTGGCGGAGGCGGAGGGTTTGGCCACCCCCTCCCAGCCGAGGGCGGGCGTGACCCAGCGAACCCTTCGGCGCTTGGCGCCCCGCCCAAGATCCGGCCCGTCGCTCACAGGGACGTGGCCCCGGAGGCTTCAGGGCCCGGGGCCCGCGGTCCCTTGGGCATCGCCCCTGCCCGACCACGCGGCGCTAGGCGCCGCCCGGCCGCATCCCGGGCCGGCCCTCCTGCCCGACAGCAGCTGGCCCGAAGCCACTGGGAGCCACCATCGTGTCGCCACGGCCCCACAGCCCCGGCGAGGCCACCCTTGCCCGCACACCACCCGCCGAGCTCAGGAGCCCGCCCCTGGCGGCCGGCAGGCCCGGGGAAGCGGCCCCTGCCCTCGATCCCGCTCCCGCACACGGCCGCGGCGGCGACACGGCGGGGGCTGGGCTTTTGCCAGAGGGAGCTGTGGAGGGACACACCCACCGGCACACAGGTGGCGGCCCCGGGGCGGGGCGCCGGTGGGGGCGGCCAGGTGCAGGTCGACGGGCTCGCTGGCCGAAGGCACGGCAACCGGGCCCGCGGCGGAGCCTGGGTCCGGGCCAGGCACCCCGGGGGCGTCTGGGGTGCGGCTGCCTTCCAGGGCCGCCTTCTGGCCGCCTGGCGGGCCGGGCTGGCGGGGAGCGCCCCCTCCGGCGCGCGCGCCGTGGTGGGAGGGGCCTGAGGAGGCGGGGCCTGCAGCGGGGACCCGGCGCGGGCGGAGCCGGCGTCCACCGCCCGCGGGCGATTTAAAGGAGAAGGCGGAGCGGGAGGCAAAAATCCTACAGCACCCGGTATTCCCAGGCGGTCTCCCATCCAAGTACTAACCAGGCCCGACCCTGCTTAGCTTCCGAGATCAGACGAGATCGGGCGCGTTCAGGGTGGTATGGCCGTAGACGGGGGCGGGGACGGCGGGCTGCCTCTTGAGGCCCACTTTCGCTGGCGCTTGCGCCTCACCGCCAGCCTGGCGGTCAGCCCGCCCCGGCAGGACCCCGTCGCCCGCCCAGGCAGGGGGAACGGAGGTCTCGGGTACCGGGCGGTGGCGGAGGTGGAGGGTTTGGCCACCCCCTCCCAGCCGAGGGCGGGCGTGACCCAGCGAACCCTTCGGCGCTAGGCGCCCCGCCCAAGATCCGGCCCGTCGCTCACAGGGACGTGGCCCCGGAGGCTTCAGGGCCCGGGGCCCGCGGTCCCTTGGGCATCGCCCCTGCCCGCCCACGCGGCGCTAGGCGCCGCCCAGCCGCAGCCCGGGCCGGCCCTCCTGCCCGACAGCAGCTGGCACGAAGCCACTGGGAGCCACCATCGTGTCGCCACGGCCCCTCAGCCCCGGCGAGGCCACCCTTGCCCGCACACCACCCGCCGAGCTCAGGAGCCCGCCCCTGGCGGCCGGCAGGCCCGGGGAAGCGGCCCCTGCCCTCGATCCCGCTCCCGCACCCGGCAGCGGCGGCGACACGGCGGGGGGCGGGGCTTTTGCCGGAGGGAGCTGTGGAGGGACACACCCACCGGCACACAGGTGGCGGCCCCGGGGCGGGGCGCCGGTGGGGGCGGCCAGGTGCAGGTCGACGGGCTCGCTGGCCGAAGGGACGGCAACCGGGCCCGCGGCGGAGCCTGGGTCCGGGCCAGGCACCCCGGGGGCGTCTGGGGTGCGGCTGCCTTCCAGGGCCGCCTTCTTGCCGCCTGGCGGGCCGGGCCGGCGGGGAGCGCCCCCTCCGGCGCGCGTGCCGTGGTGGGAGGGGCCTGAGGAGGCGGGGCCTGCAGCGGGGCCCCGGCGCGGGCGGAGCCGGCGGCCACCGCCCGCGGGCGATTTAAAGGAGAAGGCGGAGCGGGAGGCAAAAAGCCTACAGCACCCGGTATTCCCAGGCGGTCTCCCATCCAAGTACTAACCAGGCCCGACCCTGCTTAGCTTCCGAGATCAGACGAGATCGGGCGCGTTCAGGGTAGTATGGCCGTAGACGGGGGCGGGGACGGCGGGCTGCCTCTTGAGGCCCACTTTCGCTGGCGCTTGCGCCTCACCGCCAGCCTGGCGGTCAGCCCGCCCCGGCAGGACCCCGTCGCCCGCCCAGGCAGGGGGAACGGAGGTCTCGGGTACCGGGCGGTGGCGGAGGCGGAGGGTTTGGCCACCCCCTCCCAGCCGAGGGCGGGCGTGACCCAGCGAACCCTTCGGCGCTTGGCGCCCCGCCAAGATCCCGCCCGTCGCTCACAGGGACGTGGCCCCGGAGGCTTCAGTGCCCGGGGCCCGCGGTCCCTTGGGCATCGCCCCTGCCCGCCCACGCGGCGCTAGGCGCCGCCCAGCCGCAACCCGGGCCGGCCCTCCTGCCCGACAGCAGCTGGCCCGAAGCCACTGGGAGCCACCATCGTGTCGCCACGGCCCCTCAGCCCCGGCGAGGCCACCCTTGCCCGCACACCACCTGCCGGGCTCAGGAGCCCGCCCCTGGCGGCCGGCAGGCCCGGGGAAGCAGCCCCTGCCCTCGATCCCGCTCCCGCACCCGGCCGCGGCGGCGACACGGCGGGGGGCGGGGCTTTTGCCGGAGGGAGCTGTGGAGGGACACACCCACCGGCACACAGGTGGCGGCCCCGGGGCGGGGCGCCGGTGGGGGCGGCCAGGTGCAGGTCGAGGGGCTCGCTGGCCGAAGGGACGGCAACCGGGCCCGCGGCGGAGCCTGGGTCCGGGCCAGGCACCCCGGGGGCGTCTGGGGTGCGGCTGCCTTCCAGGGCCGCCTTCTGGCCGCCTGGCGGGCCGGGCCGGCGGGGAGCGCCCCCTCCGGCGCGCGCGCCGTGGTGGGAGGGGCCTGAGGAGGCGGGGCCTGCAGCGGGGCCCCGGCGCCGGCGGAGCCGGCGGCCACCGCCCGCGGGCGAGTTAAAGGAGAAGGCGGAGCGGGAGGCAAAAAGCCTACAGCACCCGGTATTCCCAGGCGGTCTCCCATCCAAGTACTAACCAGGCCCGACCCAGCTTAGCTTCCGAGATCAGACGAGATCGGGCGCGTTCAGGGTGGTATGGCCGTAGACGGGGGCGGGGACGGCGGGCTGCCTCTTGAGGCCCACTTTCGCTGGCGCTTGCGCCTCACCGCCAGCCTGGCGGTCAGCCCGCCCCGGCAGGACCCCGTCGCCCGCCCAGGCAGGGGGAACGGAGGTCTCGGGTACCGGGCGGTGGCGGAGGCGGAGGGTTTGGCCACCCCCTCCCAGCCGAGGGCGGGCGTGACCCAGCGAACACTTCGGCGCTTGGCGCCCCGCCAAGATCCCGCCCGTCGCTCACAGGGACGTGGCCCCGGAGGCTTCAGGGCCCGGGGCCCGCGGTCCCTTGGGCATCGCCCCTGCCCGCTCACGCGGCGCTAGGCGCCGCCCGGCAGCAGCCCGGGCCGGCCCTCCTGCCCGACAGCAGCTGGCCCGAAGCCACTGGGAGCCACCATCGTGTCGCCACGGCCCCTCAGCCCCGGCGAGGCCACCCTTGCCCGCACACCACCCGCCGAGCTCAGGAGCCCGCCCCTGGGGCCGGCAGGCCCGGGGAAGCGGCCCCTGCTCTCGATCCCGCTCCCGCACCCGGCCGCGGCGGCGACACGGCGGGGGCGGGGCTTTTGCCGGAGGGAGCTGTGGAGGGACACACCCACCGGCACACAGGTGGCGGCCCCGGGGCGGGGCGCCGGTGGGGGCGGCCAGGTGCAGGTCGACGGGCTCGCTGGCCGAAGGCACGGCAACCGGGCCCGCGGCGGAGCCTGGGTCCGGCCAGGCACCCCGGGGGCGTCTGGGGTGCGGCTGCCTTCCAGGGCCGCCTTCTGGCCGCCTGGCGGGCCGGGCCGGCGGGGAGCGCCCCCTCCGGCGCGCGCGCCGTGGTGCGAGGGGCCTGAGGAGGCGGGGCCTGCAGCGGAGCCCCGGCGCGGGCGGAGCCGGCGGCCAGCGCCCGCGGGCGAGTTCAAGGAGAAGGCGGAGCGGGAGGCAAAAAGCCTACAGCACCCGGTATTCCCAGGAGGTCTCCCATCCAAGTACTAACCAGGCCCGACCCTGCTTAGCTTCCGAGATCAGACGAGATCGGGCGCGTTCAGGGTGGTATGGCCGTAGACGGGACGGGGACGGCGGGCTGCCTCTTGAGGCTCACTTTCGCTGGCGCTTGCGCCTCACCGCCAGCCTGGCGGTCAGCCCGCCCCGGCAGGACCCCGTCGCCCGCCCAGGCAGGGGGAACGGAGGTCTCGGGTACCGGGCGGTGGCGGAGGCGGAGGGTTTGGCCACCCCCTCCCAGCCGAGGGCGGGCGTGACCCAGCGAACCCTTCGGCGCTTGGCGCCCCGCCCAAGATCCGGCCCGTCGCTCACAGGGACGTGGCCCCGGAGGCTTCAGGGCCCGGGGCCCGCGGTCCCTTGGGCATCGCCCCTGCCCGACCACGCGGCGCTAGGCGCCGCCCGGCCGCATCCCGGGCCGGCCCTCCTGCCCGACAGCAGCTGGCCCGAAGCCACTGGGAGCCACCATCGTGTCGCCACGGCCCCACAGCCCCGGCGAGGCCACCCTTGCCCGCACACCACCCGCCGAGCTCAGGAGCCCGCCCCTGGCGGCCGGCAGGCCCGGGGAAGCGGCCCCTGCCCTCGATCCCGCTCCCGCACACGGCCGCGGCGGCGACACGGCGGGGGCTGGGCTTTTGCCAGAGGGAGCTGTGGAGGGACACACCCACCGGCACACAGGTGGCGGCCCCGGGGCGGGGCGCCGGTGGGGGCGGCCAGGTGCAGGTCGACGGGCTCGCTGGCCGAAGGCACGGCAACCGGGCCCGCGGCGGAGCCTGGGTCCGGGCCAGGCACCCCGGGGGCGTCTGGGGTGCGGCTGCCTTCCAGGGCCGCCTTCTGGCCCCCTGGCGGGCCGGGCCGGCGGGGAGCGCCCCCTCCGGCGCGCGCGCCATGGTGGGAGGGGCCGGAGGAGGCGGGGCCTGCAGCGGGGCCCCGGCGCGGGCGGAGCCGGCGGCCACCGCCCGCGGGCGAGTTAAAGGAGAAGGCGGAGCGGGAGGCAAAAAGCCTACAGCACCCGGTATTCCCAGGCGGTCTCCCATCCAAGTACTAACCAGGCCCGACCCTGCTTAGCTTCCGAGATCAGACGAGATCGGGCGCGTTCAGGGTGGTATGGCCGTAGACGGGACGGGGACGGCGGGCTGCCTCTTGAGGCCCACTTTCGCTGGCGCTTGCGCCTCACCGCCAGCCTGGCGGTCAGCCCGCCCCGGCAGGACCCCGTCGCCCGCCCAGGCAGGGGGAACGGAGGTCTCGGGTACCGGGCGGTGGCGGAGGCGGAGGGTTTGGCCACCCCCTCCCAGCCGAGGGCGGGCGTGACCCAGCGAACCCTTCGTCGCTTGGCGCCCCGCCCAAGATCCGGCCCGTCGCTCACAGGGACGTGGCCCCGGAGGCTTCAGGGCCCGGGGCCCGCGGTCCCTTGGGCATCGCCCCTGCCCGCCCACGCGGCGCTAGGCGCCGCCCAGCCGCAGCCCGGGGCGGCCCTCCTGCCCGACAGCAGCTGGCCCGAAACCACTGGGAGCCACCATCGTGTCGCCACGGCCCCTCAGCCCCGGCGAGGCCACCCTTGCCCGCACACCACCCGCCGAGCTCAGGAGCCCGCCCCTGGCGGCCGGCAGGCCCGGGGAAGAGGCCCCTGCCCTCGATCCCGCTCCCGCACCCGGCCGCGGCGGCGACACGGCGGGGGGCGGGGCTTTTGCCGGAGGGAGCTGTGGAGGGACACACCCACCGGCACACAGGTGGCGGCCCCGGGGCGGGGCGCCGGAGGGGGCGGCCAGGTGCAGGTCGAGGGGCTCGCTGGCCGAAGGGACGGCAACCGGGCCCACGGCGGAGCCTGGGTCCGGGCCAGGCACCCTGGGGGCGTCTGGGGTGCGGCTGCCTTCCAGGGCCGCCTTCTGGCCGCCTGGCGGGCCGGGCCGGCGGGGAGCGCCCCCTCCGGCGCGTGCGCCGTGGTGGGAGGGGCCTGAGGAGGAGGGGCCTGCAGCGGGGCCCCGGCGCGGGCGGAGCCGGCGGCCACCGCCCGCGGGCGAGTAAAGGAGAAGGCGGAGCGGGAGGCAAAAAGCCTACAGCACCCGGTATTCCCAGGCGGTCTCCCATCCAAGTACTAACCAGGCCCGACCCTGCTTAAGCTTCCGAGATCAGACGAGATCGGGCGCGTTCAGGGTGGTATGGCCGTAGACGGGGGCGGGGACGGCGTGCTGCCTCTTGAGGCCCACTTTCGCTGGCGCTTGCGCCTCACCGACAGCCTGGCGGTCAGCCCGCCCCGGCAGGACCCCGTCGCCCGCCCAGGCAGGGGGAACGGAGGTCTCGGGTACCGGGCGGTGGCGGAGGCGGAGGGTTTG
Source organism: Delphinapterus leucas (assembly GCF_059928025.1). Lineage (NCBI taxonomy): Eukaryota > Metazoa > Chordata > Mammalia > Artiodactyla > Monodontidae > Delphinapterus > Delphinapterus leucas. The sequence goes on along the minus strand of NC_143147.1, from coordinate 28,882,633 downwards.
GCCACCCCCTCCCAGCCGAGGGCGGGCGTGACCCAGCGAACCCTTCGGCGCTTGGCGCCCCGCCAAGATCCCGCCCGTCGCTCACAGGGACGTGGCCCCGGAGGCTTCAGGGCCCGGGGCCCACGGTCCCTTGGGCATCGCCCCTGCCCGCCCACGCGGCGCTAGGCGCCGCCCGGCCGCAGCCCGGGCCGGCCCTCCTGCCCGACAGCAGCTGGCCCGAAGCCACTGGGAGCCACCATCGTGTCGCCACGGCCCCTCAGCCCCGGCGAGGCCACCCTTGCCCGCACACCACCCGCCGAGCTCAGGAGCCCGCCCCTGGCGGCCGGCAGGCCCGGGGAAGCGGCCCCTGCCCTCGATCCCGCTCCCGCACCCGGCCGCGGCGGCGACACGGCGGGGGCGGGGCTTTTGCCGGAGGGAGCTGTGGAGGGACACACCCACCGGCACACAGGTGGCGGCCCCGGGGCGGGGCGCCGGTGGGGGCGGCCAAGTGCAGGTCGACGGGCTCGCTGGCCGAAGGCACGGCAACCGGGCCCGCGGCGGAGCCTGGGTCCGGGCCAGGCACCCCGGGGGCATCTGGGGTGCGGCTGCCTTCCAGGGCCGCCTTCTGGCCGCCTGGCGGGCCGGACCGGCGGGGAGCGCCCCCTCCGGCGCGCGCGCCGTGGTGCGAGGGGCCTGAGGAGGCGGGGCCTGCAGCGGAGCCCCGGCGCGGGCGGAGCCGGCGGCCACCGCCCGCGGGCGAGTTCAAGGAGAAGGCGGAGCGGGAGGCAAAAAGCCTACAGCACCCGGTATTCCCAGGCGGTCTCCCATCCAAGTACTAACCAGGCCCGACCCTGCTTAGCTTCCGAGATCAGACGAGATCGGGCGCGTTCAGGGTGGTATGGCCGTAGACGGGACGGGGACGGCGGGCTGCCTCTTGAGGCCCACTTTCGCTGGCGCTTGCGCCTCACCGCCAGCCTGGCGGTCAGCCCGCCCCGGCAGGACCCCGTCGCCCGCCCAGGCAGGGGGAACGGAGGTCTCGGGTACCGGGCGGTGGCGGAGGCGGAGGGTTTGGCCACCCCCTCCCAGCCGAGGGCGGGCGTGACCCAGCGAACCCTTCGGCGCTTGGCGCCCCGCCCAAGATCCGGCCCGTCGCTCACAGGGACGTGGCCCCGGAGGCTTCAGGGCCCGGGGCCCGCGGTCCCTTGGGCATCGCCCCTGTCCGCCCACGCGGCGCTAGGCGCCGCCCGGCCGCAGCCCGGGCCGGCCCTCCTGCCCGACAGCAGCTGGCCCGAAGCCACTGGGAGCCACCATCGTGTCGCCACGGCCCCTCAGCCCCGGCGAGGCCACCCTTGCCCGCACACCACCCGCCGGGCTCAGTAGCCCGCCCCTGGCGGACGGCAGGCCAGGGGAAGCGGCCCCTGCCCTCGATCCCGCTCCCGCACCCGGCCGCGGCGGCGACACGGCGGGGGGCGGGGCTTTTGCCGGAGGGAGCTGTGGAGGGACACACCCACCGGCACACAGGTGGCGGCCCCGGGGCGGGTCGCCGGTGGTGGCGGCCAGGTGCAGGTCGAGGGGCTCGCTGGCGGAAGGCACGGCAATCGGGCCCGCGGCGGAGCCTGGGTCTGGGCCAGGCACCCCGGGGGCGTCTGGGGTGCGGCTGCCTTCCAGGGCCGCCTTCTGGCCGCCTGGCGGGCCGGGCTGGCGGGGAGCGCCCCCTCCGGCGCGCGCGCCGTGGTGGGAGGGGCCTGAGGAGGCGGGGCCTGCAGCGGGACCCGGGCGCGGGCGGAGCCGGCGGCCACCGCCCGCGGGCGAGTTAAAGGAGAAGGCGGAGCGGGAGGCAAAAACCCTACAGCACCCGGTATTCCCAGGCGGTCTCCCATCCAAGTACTAACCAGGCCCGACCCTGCTTAGCTTCCGAGATCAGACGAGATCGGGCGCGTTCAGGGTGGTATGGCCGTAGACGGGGGCGGGGACGGCGGGCTGCCTCTTGAGGACCACTTTCGCTGGCGCTTGCGCCTCACCGCCAGCCTGGCGGTCAGCCCGCCCCGGCAGGACCCCGTCGCCCGCCCAGGCAGGGGGAACGGAGGTCTCGGGTACCGGGCGGCGGCGGAGGCGGAGGGTTTGGCCACCCCCTCCCAGCCGAGGGCGGGCGTGACCCAGCGAACCCTTCGGCGCTTGGCGCCCCGCCAAGATCCCGCCCGTCGCTCACAGGGACGTGGCCCCGGAGGCTTCAGTGCCCGGGGCCCGCGGTCCCTTGGGCATCGCCCCTGCCCGCCCACGCGGCGCTAGGCGCCGCCCAGCCGCAAACCGGGCCGGCCCTCCTGCCCGACAGCAGCTGGCCCGAAGCCACTGGGAGCCACCATCGTGTCGCCACGGCCCCTCAGCCCCGGCGAGGCCACCCTTGCCCGCACACCACCCGCCGAGCTCAGGAGCCCGCCCCTGGCGGCCGGCAGGCCCGGGGAAGCGGCCCCTGCCCTCGATCCCGCTCCCGCACCCGGCAGCGGCGGCGACACGGCGGGGGGCGGGGCTTTTGCCGGAGGGAGCTGTGGAGGGACACAGCCACCGGCACACAGGTGGCGGCCCCGGGGCGGGGCGCCGGTGGGGGCGGCCAGGTGCAGGTCGACGGGCTCGCTGGCCGAAGGGACGGCAACCGGGCCCGCAGCGGAGCCTGGGTCCGGGCCAGGCACCCCGGGGGCGTCTGGGGTGCGGCTGCCTTCCAGGGCCGCCTTCTGGCCGCCTGGCGGGCCGGGCCGGCGGGGAGCGCCCCCTCCGGCGCGCGTGCCGTGGTGGGAGGGGCCTGAGGAGGCGGGGCCTGCAGCGGGGCCCCGGCGCGGGCGGAGCCGGCGGCCACCGCCCGCGGGCGAGTTAAAGGAGAAGGCGGAGCGGGAGGCAAAAAGCCTACAGCACCCGGTATTCCCAGGCGGTCTCCCATCCAAGTACTAACCAGGCCCGACCCTGCTTAGCTTCCGAGATCAGACGAGATCGGGCGCGTTCAGGGTAGTATGGCCGTAGACGGGGGCGGGGACGGCGGGCTGCCTCTTGAGGCCCACTTTCGCTGGCGCATGCGCCTCACCGCCAGCCTGGCGGTCAGCCCGCCCCGGCAGGACCCCGTCGCCCGCCCAGGCAGGGGGAACGGAGGTCTCAGGTACCGGGCGGTGGCGGAGGCGGAGGGTTTGGCCACCCCCTCCCAGCCGAGGGCGGGCGTGACCCAGCGAACCCTTCGGCGCTTGGCGCCCCGCCAAGATCCCGCCCGTCGCTCACAGGGACGTGGCCCCGGAGGCTTCAGTGCCCGGGGCCCGCGGTCCCTTGGGCATCGCCCCTGCCCGCCCACGCGGCGCTAGGCGCCGCCCAGCCGCAACCCGGGCCGGCCCTCCTGCCCGACAGCAGCTGGCCCGAAGCCACTGGGAGCCACCATCGTGTCGCCACGGCCCCTCAGCCCCGGCGAGGCCACCCTTGCCCGCACACCACCTGCCGGGCTCAGGAGCCCGCCCCTGGCGGCCGGCAGGCCCGGGGAAGCAGCCCCTGCCCTCGATCCCGCTCCCGCACCCGGCCGCGGCGGCGACACGGCGGGGGGCGAGGCTTTTGCCGGAGGGAGCTGTGGAGGGACACACCCACCGGCACACAGGTGGCGGCACCGGGGCGGGGCGCCGGTGGGGGCGGCCAGGTGCAGGTCGAGGGGCTCGCTGGCCGAAGGGACGGCAACCGGGCCCGCGGCGGAGCCTGGGTCCGGGCCAGGCACCCCGGGGGCGTCTGGGGTGCGGCTGCCTTCCAGGGCCGCCTTCTGGCCGCCTGGCGGGCCGGGCCGGCGGGGAGCGCCCCCTCCGGCGCGCGCGCCGTGGTGGGAGGGGCCTGAGGAGGCGGGGCCTGCAGCGGGGCCCCGGCGCGGGCGGAGCCGGCGGCCACCGCCCGCGGGCGAGTTAAAGGAGAAGGCGGAGCAGGAGGCAAAAAGCCTACAGCACCCGGTATTCCCAGGCGGTCTCCCATCCAAGTACTAACCAGGCCCGACCCTGCTTAGCTTCCGAGATCAGACGAGATCGGGCGCGTTCAGGGTGGTATGGCCGTAGACGGGACGGGGACGGCGGGCTGCCTCTTGAGGCCCACTTTCGCTGGCGCTTGCGCCTCACCGCCAGCCTGGCGGTCAGCCCGCCCCGGCAGGACCCCGTCGCCCGCCCAGGCAGGGGGAACGGAGGTCTCGGGTACCGGGCGGTGGCGGAGGCGGAGGGTTTGGCCACCCCCTCCCAGCCGAGGGCGGGCGTGACCCAGCGAACCCTTCGGCGCTTGGCGCCCCGCCCAAGATCCGGCCCGTCGCTCACAGGGACGTGGCCCCGGAGGCTTCAGGGCCCGGGGCCCGCGGTCCCTTGGGCATCGCCCCTGTCCGCCCACGCGGCGCTAGGCGCCGCCCGGCCGCAGCCCGGGCCGGCCCTCCTGCCCGACAGCAGCTGGCCCGAAGCCACTGGGAGCCACCATCGTGTCGCCACGGCCCCTCAGCCCCGGCGAGGCCACCCTTGCCCGCACACCACCCGCCGGGCTCAGTAGCCCGCCCCTGGCGGACGGCAGGCCAGGGGAAGCGGCCCCTGCCCTCGATCCCGCTCCCGCACCCGGCCGCGGCGGCGACACGGCGGGGGGCGGGGCTTTTGCCGGAGGGAGCTGTGGAGGGACACACCCACCGGCACACAGGTGGCGGCCCCGGGGCGGGTCGCCGGTGGTGGCGGCCAGGTGCAGGTCGAGGGGCTCGCTGGCGGAAGGCACGGCAATCGGGCCCGCGGCGGAGCCTGGGTCTGGGCCAGGCACCCCGGGGGCGTCTGGGGTGCGGCTGCCTTCCAGGGCCGCCTTCTGGCCGCCTGGCGGGCCGGGCTGGCGGGGAGCGCCCCCTCCGGCGCGCGCGCCGTGGTGGGAGGGGCCTGAGGAGGCGGGGCCTGCAGCGGGACCCGGGCGCGGGCGGAGCCGGCGGCCACCGCCCGCGGGCGAGTTAAAGGAGAAGGCGGAGCGGGAGGCAAAAACCCTACAGCACCCGGTATTCCCAGGCGGTCTCCCATCCAAGTACTAACCAGGCCCGACCCTGCTTAGCTTCCGAGATCAGACGAGATCGGGCGCGTTCAGGGTGGTATGGCCGTAGACGGGGGCGGGGACGGCGGGCTGCCTCTTGAGGCCCACTTTCGCTGGCGCTTGCGCCTCACCGCCAGCCTGGCGGTCAGCCCGCCCCGGCAGGACCCCGTCGCCCGCCCAGGCAGGGGGAACGGAGGTCTCGGGTACCGGGCGGTGGCGGAGGCGGAGGGTTTGGCCACCCCCTCCCAGCCGAGGGCGGGCGTGACCCAGCGAACCCTTCGGCGCTTGGCGCCCCGCCAAGATCCCGCCCGTCGCTCACAGGGACGTGGCCCCGGAGGCTTCAGTGCCCGGGGCCCGCGGTCCCTTGGGCATCGCCCCTGCCCGCCCACGCGGCGCTAGGCGCCGCCCAGCCGCAACCCGGGCCGGCCCTCCTGCCCGACAGCAGCTGGCCCGAAGCCACTGGGAGCCACCATCGTGTCGCCACGGCCCCTCAGCCCCGGCGAGGCCACCCTTGCCCGCACACCACCCGCCGAGCTCAGGAGCCCGCCCCTGGCGGCCGGCAGGCCCGGGGAAGCGGCCCCTGCCCTCGATCCCGCTCCCGCACCCGGCAGCGGCGGCGACACGGCGGGGGGCGGGGCTTTTGCCGGAGGGAGCTGTGGAGGGACACAGCCACCGGCACACAGGTGGCGGCCCCGGGGCGGGGCGCCGGTGGGGGCGGCCAGGTGCAGGTCGACGGGCTCGCTGGCCGAAGGGACGGCAACCGGGCCCGCGGCGGAGCCTGGGTCCGGGCCAGGCACCCCGGGGGCGTCTGGGGTGCGGCTGCATTCCAGGGCCGCCTTCTGGCCGCCTGGCGGGCCGGGCCGGCGGGGAGCGCCCCCTCCGGCGCGCGTGCCGTGGTGGGAGGGGCCTGAGGAGGCGGGGCCTGCAGCGGGGCCCCGGCGCGGGCGGAGCCGGCGGCCACCGCCCGCGGGCGAGTTAAAGGAGAAGGCGGAGCGGGAGGCAAAAAGCCTACAGCACCCGGTATTCCCAGGCGGTCTCCCATCCAAGTACTAACCAGGCCCGACCCTGCTTAGCTTCCGAGATCAGACGAGATCGGGCGCGTTCAGGGTAGTATGGCCGTAGACGGGGGCGGGGACGGCGGGCTGCCTCTTGAGGCCCACTTTCGCTGGCGCTTGCGCCTCACCGCCAGCCTGGCGGTCAGCCCGCCCCGGCAGGACCCCGTCGCCCGCCCAGGCAGGGGGAACGGAGGTCTCGGGTACCAGGCGGTGGCGGAGGCGGAGGGTTTGGCCACCCCCTCCCAGCCGAGGGCGGGCGTGACCCAGCGAACCCTTCGGCGCTTGGCGCCCCGCCAAGATCCCGCCCGTCGCTCACAGGGACGTGGCCCCGGAGGCTTCAGTGCCCGGGGCCCGCGGTCCCTTGGGCATCGCCCCTGCCCGCCCACGCGGCGCTAGGCGCCGCCCAGCCGCAACCCGGGCCGGCCCTCCTGCCCGACAGCAGCTGGCCCGAAGCCACTGGGAGCCACCATCGTGTCGCCACGGCCCCTCAGCCCCGGCGAGGCCACCCTTGCCCGCACACGACCTGCCGGGCTCAGGAGCCCGCCCCTGGCGGCCGGCAGGCCCGGGGAAGCAGCCCCTGCCCTCGATCCCGCTCCCGCACCCGGCCTCGGCGGCGACACGGCGGGGGGCGAGGCTTTTGCCGGAGGGAGCTGTGGAGGGACACACCCACCGGCACACAGGTGGCGGCACCGGGGCGGGGCGCCGGTGGGGGCGGCCAGGTGCAGGTCGAGGGGCTCGCTGGCCGAAGGGACGGCAACCGGGCCCGCGGCGGAGCCTGGGTCCGGGCCAGGCACCCCGGGGGCGTCTGGGGTGCGGCTGCCTTCCAGGGCCGCCTTCTGGCCGCCTGGCGGGCCGGGCCGGCGGGGAGCGCCCCCTCCGGCGCGCGCGCCGTGGTGGGAGGGGCCTGAGGAGGCGGGGCCTGCAGCGGAGCCCCGGCGCGGGCGGAGCCGGCGGCCAGCGCCCGCGGGCGAATTCAAGGAGAAGGCGGAGCGGGAGGCAAAAAGCCTACAGCACCCGGTATTCCCAGGAGGTCTCCCATCCAAGTACTAACCAGGCCCGACCCTGCTTAGCTTCCGAGATCAGACGAGATCGGGCGCGTTCAGGGTGGTATGGCCGTAGACGGGACGGGGACGGCGGGCTGCCTCTTGAGGCCCACTTTCGCTGGCGCTTGCGCCTCACCGCCAGCCTGGCGGTCAGCCCGCCCCGGCAGGACCCCGTCGCCCGCCCAGGCAGGGGGAACGGAGGTCTCGGGTACCGGGCGGTGGCGGAGGCGGAGGGTTTGGCCACCCCCTCCCAGCCGAGGGCGGGCGTGACCCAGCGAACCCTTCGGCGCTTGGCGCCCCGCCCAAGATCCGGCCCGTCGCTCACAGGGACGTGGCCCCGGAGGCTTCAGGGCCCGGGGTCCGCGGTCCCTTGGGCATCGCCCCTGCCCGACCACGCGGCGCTAGGCGCCGCCCGGCCGCATCCCGGGCCGGCCCTCCTGCCCGACAGCAGCTGGCCCGAAGCCACTGGGAGCCACCATCGTGTCGCCACGGCCCCACAGCCCCGGCGAGGCCACCCTTGCCCGCACACCACCCGCCGAGCTCAGGAGCCCGCCCCTGGCGGCCGGCAGGCCCGGGGAAGCGGCCCCTGCCCTCGATCCCGCTCCCGCACACGGCCGCGGCGGCGACACGGCGGGGGCTGGGCTTTTGCCAGAGGGAGCTGTGGAGGGACACACCCACCGGCACACAGGTGGCGGCCCCGGGGCGGGGCGCCGGTGGGGGCGGCCAGGTGCAGGTCGACGGGCTCGCTGGCCGAAGGCACGGCAACCGGGCCCGCGGCGGAGCCTGGGTCCGGGCCAGGCACCCCGGGGGCGTCTGGGGTGCGGCTGCCTTCCAGGGCCGCCTTCTGGCCCCCTGGCGGGCCGGGCCGGCGGGGAGCGCCCCCTCCGGCGCGCGCGCCGTGGTGGGAGGGGACTGAGGAGGCGGGGCCTGCAGCGGGGCCCCGGCGCGGGCGGAGCCGGCGGCCACCGCCCGAGGGCGAGTTAAAGGAGAAGGCGGAGCGGGAGGCAAAAAGCCTACAGCACCCGGTATTCCCAGGCGGTCTCCCATCCAAGTACTAACCAGGCCCGACCCTGCTTAGCTTCCGAGATCAGACGAGATCGGGCGCGTTCAGGGTGGTATGGCCGTAGACGGGACGGGGACGGCGGGCTGCCTCTTGAGGCCCACTTTCGCTGGCGCTTGCGCCTCACCGCCAGCCTGGCGGTCAGCCCGCCCCGGCAGGACCCCGTCGCCCGCCCAGGCAGGGGGAACGGAGGTCTCGGGTACCGGGCGGTGGCGGAGGCGGAGGGTTTGGCCACCCCCTCCCAGCCGAGGGCGGGCGTGACCCAGCGAACCCTTCGGCGCTTGGCGCCCCGCCCAAGATCCGGCCCGTCGCTCACAGGGACGTGGCCCCGGAGGCTTCAGGGCCCGGGGCCCGCGGTCCCTTGGGCATCGCCCCTGCCCGCCCACGCGGCGCTAGGCGCCGCCCAGCCGCAGCCCGGGGCGGCCCTCCTGCCCGACAGCAGCTGGCCCGAAACCACTGGGAGCCACCATCGTGTCGCCACGGCCCCTCAGCCCCGGCGAGGCCACCCTTGCCCGCACACCACCCGCCGAGCTCAGGAGCCCGCCCCTGGCGGCCGGCAGGCCCGGGGAAGAGGCCCCTGCCCTCGATCCCGCTCCCGCACCCGGCCGCGGCGGCGACACGGCGGGGGGCGGGGCTTTTGCCGGAGGGAGCTGTGGAGGGACACACCCACCGGCACACAGGTGGCGGCCCCGGGGCGGGGCGCCGGAGGGGGCGGCCAGGTGCAGGTCGAGGGGCTCGCTGGCCGAAGGGACGGCAACCGGGCCCGCGGCGGAGCCTGGGTCCGGGCCAGGCACCCTGGGGGCGTCTGGGGTGCGGCTGCCTTCCAGGGCCGCCTTCTGGCCGCCTGGCGGGCCGGGCCGGCGGGGAGCGCCCCCTCCGGCGCGTGCGCCGTGGTGGGAGGGGCCTGAGGAGGAGGGGCCTGCAGCGGGGCCCCGGCGCGGGCGGAGCCGGCGGCCACCGCCCGCGGGCGAGTAAAGGAGAAGGCGGAGCGGGAGGCAAAAAGCCTACAGCACCCGGTATTCCCAGGCGGTCTCCCATCCAAGTACTAACCAGGCCCGACCCTGCTTAGCTTCCGAGATCAGACGAGATCGGGCGCGTTCAGGGTGGTATGGCCGTAGACGGGGGCGGGGACGGCGGGCTGCCTCTTGAGGCCCACTTTCGCTGGCGCTTGCGCCTCACCGCCAGCCTGGCGGTCAGCCCGCCCCGGCAGGACCACGTCGCCCGCCCAGGCAGGGGGAACGGAGGTCTCGGGTACCGGGCGGTGGCGGAGGCGGAGGGTTTGGCCACCCCCTCCCAGCCGAGGGCGGGCGTGACCCAGCGAACCCTTCCGCGCTTGGCGCCCCGCCCAAGATCCGGCCCGTCGCTCACATGGACGTGGCCCCGGAGGCTTCAGGGCCCGGAGCCCGCGGTCCCTTGGGCATCGCACCTGCCCGCCCACGCGGCGCTAGGCGCCGCCCAGCCGCAGCCCGGGCCGGCCCTCCTGCCCGACAGCAGCTGGCCCGAAGCCACTAGGAGCCACCATCGTGTCGCCACGACCCCTCAGCCCCGGCGAGGCCACCCTTGCCCGCACACCACCCGCCGAGATCAGGAGCCCGCCCCTGGCGGCCGGCAGGCCCGGGGAAGCGGCCCCTGCCCTCGATCCCGCTCCCGCACCCGGCAGCGGCGGCGACACGGCGGGGGGCGGGGCTTTTGCCGGAGGGAGCTGTGGAGGGACACACCCACCGGCACACAGGTGGCGGCCCCGTGGCGGGGCGCCGGTGGGGGCGGCCAGGTGCAGGTCGACGGGCTCGCTGGCCGAAGGGACGGCAACCGGGCCCGCGGCGGAGCCTGGGTCCGGGCCAGGCACCCCGGGGGCGTCTGGGGTGCGGCTGCCTTCCAGGGCCGCCTTCTGGCCGCCAGGCGGGCCGGGCCGGCGGGGAGCGCACCCTCCGGCGCGCGCGCCGTGGTGGGAGGGGCCTGAGGAGGCGGGGCCTGCAGCGGGGGCCCGGCGCGGGCGGAGCCGGCGGCCACCGCCCGCGGGCGAGTTAAAGGAGAAGGCGGAGCGGGAGGCAAAATGCCTACAACACCCGGTATTCCCAGGCGGTCTCCCATCCAAGTACTAACCAGGCCCGACCCTGCTTAGCTTCCGAGATCAGACAAGATCGGGCGCGTTCAGGGTGGTATGGCCGTAGACGGGACGGGGACGGCGGGCTGCCTCTTGAGGCCCACTTTCGCTGGCGCTTGCGCCTCACCGCCAGCCTGGCGGTCAGCCCGCCCCGGCAGGACCCCGTCGCCCGCCCAGGCAGGGGGAACGGAGGTCTCGGGTACCGGGCGGTGGCGGAGGCGGAGGGTTTGGCCACCCCCTCCCAGCCGAGGGCGGGCGTGACCCAGCGAACCCTTCGGCGCTTGGCGCCCCGCCCAAGATCCGGCCCGTCGCTCACAGGGACGTGGCCCCGGAGGCTTCAGGGCCCGGGGCCCGCGGTCCCTTGGGCATCGCCCCTGCCCGCCCACGCGGCGCTAGGCGCCGCCCAGCCGCAGCCCGGGCCGGCCCTCCTGCCCGACAGCAGCTGGCCCGAAGCCACTGGGAGCCACCATCGTGTCGCCACGGCCCCTCAGCCCCGGCGAGGCCACCCTTGCCCGCACACCACCCGCCGGGCTCAGTAGCCCGCCCCTGGCGGCCGGCAGGCCCAGGGAAGCGGCCCCGGCCCTCGATCCCGCTCCCGCACCCGGCCGCGGCGGCGACACGGCGGGGGGCGGGGCTTTTGCCGGAGGGAGCTGTGGAGGGACACACCCACCGGCACACAGGTGGCGGCCCCGGGGCGGGGCGCCGGTGGGGGCGGCCAGGTGCAGGTCGAGGGGCTCGCTGGCCGAAGGGACGGCAACCGGGCCCGCGGCGGAGCCTGGGTCCGGGCCAGGCACCCCGGGGGCGTCTGGGGTGCGGCTGCCTTCCAGGGCCGCCTTCTGGCCGCCTGGCGGGCCGGGCCGGCGGGGAGCGCCCCCTCTGGCGCGCGCGCCGTGGTGCGAGGGGCCTGAGGAGGCGGGGCCTGCAGCGGAGCCCCGGCGCGGGCGGAGCCGGCGGCCACCGCCCGCGGGCGAGTTCAAGGAGAAGGCGGAGCGGGAGGCAAAAAGCCTACAGCACCCGGTATTCCCAGGCGGTCTCCCATCCAAGTACTAACCAGGCCCGACCCTGCTTAGCTTCCGAGATCAGACGAGATCGGGCGCGTTCAGGGTGGTATGGCCGTAGACGGGACGGGGACGGCGGGCTGCCTCTTGAGGCCCACTTTCGCTGGCGCTTGCGCCTCACCGCCAGCCTGGCGGTCAGCCCGCCCCGGCAGGACCCCGTCGCCCGCCCAGGCAGGGGGAACGGAGGTCTCGGGTCCCGGGCGGTGGCGGAGGCGGAGGGTTTGGCCACCCCCTCCCAGCCGAGGGCGGGCGTGACCCAGCGAACCTTTCGGCGCTTGGCGCCCCGCCCAAGATCCGGCCCGTCGCTCACAGGGACGTGGCCCCGGAGGCTTCAGGGCCCGGGGCCCGCGGTCCCTTGGGCATCGCCCCTGCCCGCCCACGCGGCGCTAGGCGCCGCCCAGCCGCAGCCCGGGCCGGCCCTCCTGCCCGACAGCAGCTGGCCCGAAACCACTGGGAGCCACCATCGTGTCGCCACGGCCCCTCAGCCCCGGCGAGGCCACCCTTGCCCGCACACCACCCGCCGAGCTCAGGAGCCCGCCCCTGGCGGCCGGCAGGCCCGGGGAAGCGGCCCCTGCCCTCGATCCCGCTCCCGCACCCGGCCGCGGCTGCGACACGGCGGGGGGCGGGGCTTTTGCCGGAGGGAGCTGTGGAGGGACACACCCACCGGCACACAGGTGGCGGCCCCGGGGCGGGGCGCCGGTGGGGGCGGCCAGGTGCAGGTCGAGGGGCTCGCTGGCCGAAGGGACGGCAACCGGGCCCGCGGCGGAGCCTGGGTCCGGGCCAGGCACCCCGGGGGCGTCTGGGGTGCGGCTGCCTTCCAGGGCCGCCTTCTGGCCGCCTGGCGGGCCGGGCCGGCGGGGAGCGCCCCCTCCGGCGCGCGCGCCGTGTTGGGAGGGGCCTGAGGAGGCGGGGCCTGCAGCGGGGCCACGGCGCGGGCGGAGCCGGCGGCCACCGCCCGCGGGCGAGTTAAAGGAGAAGGCGGAGCGGGAGGCAAAAAGCCTACAGCACCCGGTATTCACAGGCGGTCTCCCATCCAAGTACTAACCAGGCCCGACCCTGCTTAGCTTCCGAGATCAGACGAGATCGGGCGCGTTCAGGGTGGTATGGCCGTAGACGGGACGGGGACGGCGGGCTGCCTCTTGAGGCCCACTTTCGCTGGCGCTTGCGCCTCACCGCCAGCCTGGCGGTCAGCCCGCCCCGGCAGGACCCCGTCGCCCGCCCAGGCAGGGGGAACGGAGGTCTCGGGTACCGGGCGGTGGCGGAGGCGGAGGATTTGGCCACCCCCTCCCAGCTGAGGGCGGGCGTGACCCAGCGAACCCTTCGGCGCTTGGCGCCCCGCCCAAGATCCGGCCCGTCGCTCACAGGGACGTGGCCCCGGAGGCTTCAGGGCCCGGGGCCCGCGGTCCCTTGGGCATCGCCCCTGCCCGCCCACGCGGCGCTAGGCGCCGCCCAGCCGCAGCCCGGGCCGGCCCTCCTGCCCGACAGCAGCTGGCCCGAAGCCACTGGGAGCCACCATCGTGTCGCCACGGCCCCTCAGCCCCGGCGAGGCCACCCTTGCCCGCACACCACCCGCCGGGCTCAGTAGCCCGCCCCTGGCGGCCGGCAGGCCCAGGGAAGCGGCCCCGGCCCTCGATCCCGCTCCCGCACCCGGCCGCGGCGGCGACACGGCGGGGGGCGGGGCTTTTGCCGGAGGGAGCTGTGGAGGGACACACCCATGGGCACACAGGTGGCGGCCCCGGGGCGGGGCGCCGGTGGGGGCGGCCAGGTGCAGGTCGAGGGGCTCGCTGGCCGAAGGGACGGCAACCGGGCCCGCGGCGGAGCCTGGGTCCGGGCCAGGCACCCCGGGGGCGTCTGGGGTGCGGCTGCCTTCCAGGGCCGCCTTCTGGCCGCCTGGCGGGCCGGGCCGGCGGGGAGCGCCCCCTCTGGCGCGCGCGCCGTGGTGCGAGGGGCCTGAGGAGGCGGGGCCTGCAGCGGAGCCCCGGCGCGGGCGGAGCCGGCGGCCACCGCCCGCGGGCGAGTTCAAGGAGAAGGCGGAGCGGGAGGCAAAAAGCCTACAGCACCCGGTATTCCCAGGCGGTCTCCCATCCAAGTACTAACCAGGCCCGACCCTGCTTAGCTTCCGAGATCAGACGAGATCGGGCGCGTTCAGGGTGGTATGGCCGTAGACGGGACGGGGACGGCGGGCTGCCTCTTGAGGCCCACTTTCGCTGGCGCTTGCGCCTCACCGCCAGCCTGGCGGTCAGCCCGCCCCGGCAGGACCCCGTCGCCCGCCCAGGCAGGGGGAACGGAGGTCTCGGATACCGGGCGGTGGCGGAGGCGGAGGGTTTGGCCACCCCCTCCCAGCCGAGGGCGGGCGTGACCCAGCGAACCTTTCGGCGCTTGGCGCCCCGCCCAAGATCCGGCCCGTCGCTCACAGGGACGTGGCCCCGGAGGCTTCAGGGCCCGGGGCCCGCGGTCCCTTGGGCATCGCCCCTGCCCGCCCACGCGGCGCTAGGCGCCGCCCAGCCGCAGCCCGGGCCGGCCCTCCTGCCCGACAGCAGCTGGCCCGAAACCACTGGGAGCCACATTCGTGTCGCCACGGCCCCTCAACCCCGGCGAGGCCACCCTTGCCCGCACACCACCCGACGAGCTCAGGAGCCCGCCCCTGGCGGCCGGCAGGCCCGGGGAAGCGGCCCCTGCCCTCGATCCCGCTCCCGCACCCGGCCGCGGCGGCGACACGGCGGGGGGCGGGGCTTTTGCCGGAGGGAGCTGTGGAGGGACACACCCACCGGCACACAGGTGGCGGCCCCGGGGCGGGGCGCCGGTGGGGGCGGCCAGGTGCAGGTCGAGGGGCTCGCTGGCCGAAGGGACGGCAACCGGGCCCGCGGCGGAGCCTGGGTCCGGGCCAGGCACTCCGGGGCCTCTGGGGTGCGGCTGCCTTCCAGGGCCGCCTTCTGGCCGGGCCGGCGGGGAGCGCCCCCTCCGGCGCGCGCGCCGTGGTGGGAGGGGCCTGAGGAGGAGGGGCCTGCAGCGGGGCCCCGGCGCGGGCGGAGCCGGCGGCCACCGCCCGCGGGCGAGTTAAAGGAGAAGGCGGAGCGGGAGGCAAAAAGCCTACAGCACCCGGTATTCCCAGGCGGTCTCCCATCCAAGTACTAACCAGGCCCGACCCTGCTTAGCTTCCGAGATCAGACGAGATCGGGCGCGTCCAGGGTGGTATGGCCGTAGACGGGGGCGGGGACGGCGGGCTGCCTCTTGAGGCCCACTTTCGCTGGCGCTTGCGCCTCACCGCCAGCCTGGCGGTCAGCCCGCCCCGGCAGGACCCCGTCGCCCGCCCAGGCAGGGGGAACGGAGGTCTCGGGTACCGGGCGGTGGCGGAGGCGGAGGGTTTGGCCACCCCCTCCCAGCCGAGGGAGGGCGTGACCCAGCGAACCCTTCTGCGCTTGGCGCCCCGCCCAAGATCCGGCCCGTCGCTCACAGGGACGTGGCCCCGGAGGCTTCAGGGCCCGGGGCCCGCGGTCCCTTGGGCATCGCCCCTGCCCGCCCACGCGGCGATAGGCGCCGCCCAGCCGCAGCCCGGGCCGGCCCTCCTGCCGACAGCAGCTGGCCCGAAGCCACTGGGAGCCACCATCGTGTCGCCACGGCCCCTCAGTCCCGGCGAGGCCACCCTTGCCCGCACACCACCCGCCGAGCTCAGGAGCCCGCCCCTGGCGGCCGGCAGGCCCGGGGAAGCGGCCCCGGCCCTCGATCCCGCTCCCGCACCCGGCCGCGGCGGCGACACGGCGGGGGGCGGGGCTTTTGCCGGAGGGAGCTGTGGAGGGACACACCCACCGGCACACAGGTGGCGGCCCCGGGGCGGGGCGCCGGTGGGGGCGGCCAGGTGCAGGTCGAGGGGCTCGCTGGCCGAAGGGACGGCAACCGGGCCCGCGGCGGAGCCTGGGTCCGGGCCAGGCACCCCGGGGGCGTCTGGAGTGCGGCTGCCTTCCAGGGCCGCCTTCTGGTCGCCTGGCGGGCCGGGCCGGCGGGGAGCGCCCCCTCCGGCGCGCGCGCCGTGGTGGGAGGGGCCTGAGGAAGAGGGGCCTGCAGCAGGGCCCCGGCGCGGGCGGAGCCGGCGGCCACCGCCCGCGGGCGAGTTAAAGGAGAAGGCGGAGCGGGAGGCAAAAAGCCTACAGCACCCGGTATTCCCAGGCGGTCTCCCATCCAAGTACTAACCAGGCCCGACCCTGCTTAGCTTCCGAGATCAGACGAGATCGGGCGCGTTCAGGGTGGTATGGCCGTAGACGGGACGTGGACGGCGGGCTGCCTCTTGAGGCCCACTTTCGCTGGCGCTTGCGCCTCACCGCCAGCCTGGCGGTCAGCCCGCCCGGCAGGACCCCGTCGCCCGCCCAGGCAGGGGGAACGGAGGTCTCGGGTACCGGGCGGTGGCGGAAGCGGAGGGTTTGGCCACCCCCTCCCAGCCGAGGGCGGGCGTGACCCAGCGAACCCTTCGGCGCTTGGCGCCCCGCCCAAGATCCGGCCCGTCGCTCACAGGGACGTGGCCCCGGAGGCTTCAGGGCCCGGGGCCCGCGGTCCCTTGGGCATCGCCCCTGCCCGCCCACGCGGCGCTAGGCGCCGCCCAGCCGCAGCCCGGGCCGGCCCTCCTGCCCGACAGCAGCTGGCCCGAAGCCACTGGGAGCCACCATCGTGTCGCCACGGCCCCTCAGCCCCGGCGAGGCCACCCTTGCCCGCACACCACCCGCCGGGCTCAGGAGCCCGCCCCTGGCGGCCGGCAGGCCCGGGGAAGCGGCCCTGCCCTCGATCCCGCTCCCGCACCCGGCCGCGGCGGCGACACGGCGGGGGGCGGGGCTTTTGCCGGAGGGAGCTGTGGAGGGACACACCCACCGGCACACAGGTGGCGGCCCCGGGGCGGGGCGCCGGTGGGGGCGGCCAGGTGCAGGTCGAGGGGCTCGCTGGCCGAAGGGACGGCAACCGGGCCCGCGGCGGAGCCTGGGTCCGGGCCAGGCACCCCGGGGGCGTCTGGGGTGCGGCTGCCTTCCAGGGCCGCCTTCTGGCCGCCTGGCGGGCCGGGCCGGCGGGGAGCGCCCCCTCCGGCGCGCGCGCCGTGGTGGGAGGGGCCTGAGGAGGCGGGGCCTGCAGCGGGACCCCGGCGCGGGCGGAGCCGGCGGCCACCGCCCGCGGGCGAGTTAAAGGAGAAGGCGGAGCGGGAGGCAAAAAGCCTACAGCACCCGGTATTCCCAGGCGGTCTCCCATCCAAGTACTAACCAGGCCCGACCCTGCTTAGCTTCCGAGATCAGACGAGATCGGGCGCGTTCAGGGTGGTATGGCCGTAGACGGGGGCGGGGACGGCGGGCTGCCTCTTGAGGCCCACTTTCGCTGGCGCTTGCGCCTCACCGCCAGCCTGGCGGTCAGCCCGCCCCGGCAGGACCCCGTCGCCCGCCCAGGCAGGGGGAACGGAGGTCTCGGGTACCGGGCGGTGGCGGAGGCGGAGGGTTTGGCCACCCCCTCCCAGCCGAGGGCAGGCGTGACCCAGCGAACCCTTCCGCGCTTGGCGCCCCGCCCAAGATCCGGCCCGTCGCTCACAGGGACGTGGCCCCGGAGGCTTCAGGGCCCGGGGCCCGCGGTCCCTTGGGCATCGCCCCTGCCCGCCCACGCGGCGCTAGGCGCCGCCCAGCCGCAGCCCGGGCCGGACCTCCTGCCCGACAGCAGCTGGCCCGAAGCCACTGGGAGCCACCATCGTGTCGCCACGGCCCCTCAGCCCCGGCGAGGCCACCCTTGCCCGCACACCACCCGCCGAGCTCAGGAGCCCGCCCCTGGCGGCCGGCAGGCCCGGGGAAGCGGCCCCTGCCCTCGATCCCGCTCCCGCACCCGGCCGCGGCGGCGACACGGCGGGGGGCGGGGCTTTTGCCGGAGGGAGCTGTGAGGGACACACCCACCGGCACACAGGTGGCGGCCCCGGGGCGGGGCGCCGGTGGGGGCGGCCAGGTGAAGGTCGAGGGGCTCGCTGGCCGAAGGGACGGCAACCGGGCCCGCGGCGGAGCCTGGGTCCGGGCCAGGCACCCCGGGGTCGTCTGGGGTGCGGCTGCCTTCCAGGGACGCCTTCTGGCCGCCCGGCGGGCCGGGCGGTCGGGGAGCGCCCCCTCCGGCGCGCGCGCCGTGGTGGGAGGGGCCTGAGGAGGCGGGGCCTGCAGCGGGGCCCCGGCGCGGGCGGAGCCGGCGGCCACCGCCCGCGGGCGAGTTAAAGGAGAAGGCGGAGCGGGAGGCAAAAACCCTACAGCACCCGGTATTCCCATGCGGTCTCCCATCCAAGTACTAACCAGGCCCGACCCTGCTTAGCTTCCGAGATCAGACGAGATCGGGCGCGTTCAGAGTGGTATGGCCGTAGACGGGGGCGGGGACGGCGGGCTGCCTCCTGAGGCCCACTTTCGCTGGCGCTTGCGCCTCACCGCCAGCCTGGCGGTCAGCCCGCCCCGGCAGGAACCCGTCGCCCGCCCAGGCAGGGGGAACGGAGGTCTCGGGTACCGGGCGGTGGCGGAGGCGGAGGGTTTGGCCACCCCCTCCCAGCCGAGGGCGGGCGTGACCCAGCGAACCCTTCGGCGCTTGGCGCCCCGCCCAAGATCCGGCCCGTCGCTCACAGGGACGTGGCCGCGGAGGCTTCAGGGCCCGGGGCCCGCGGTCCCTTGGGCATCGCCCCTGCCCGCCGACGCGGCGCTAGGAGCCGCCCAGCCGCAGCCCGGGCCGGCCCTCCTGCCCGACAGCAGCTGGCCCGAAGCCACTGGGAGCCACCATCGTGTCGCCACGGCCCCTCAGCCCCGGCGAGGCCACCCTTGCCCGCACACCACCCGCCGGGCTCAGTAGCCCGCCCCTGGCGGCCGGCAGGCCAGGGGAAGCGGCCCCTGCCCTCGATCCCGCTCCCGCACCCGGCCGCGGCGGTGACACGGCGGGGGGCGGGGCTTTTGCCGGAGGGAGCTGTGGAGGGACACACCCACCGGCACACAGGTGGCGGCCCCGGGGCGGGGCGCCGGTGGGGGCGGCCAGGTGCAGGTCGAGGGGCTCACTGGCCGAAGGGACGGCAACCGGGCCCGCGGCGGAGCCTGGGTCCGGGCCAGGCACCCCGGGGCCTCTGGGGTGCGGCTGCCTTCCAGGGCCGCCTTCTGGCCGGGCCGGCGGGGAGCGCCCCCTCCGGCGCGCGCGCCGTGGTGGGAGGGGCCTGAGGAGGAGGGGCCTGCAGCGGGGCCCCGGCGCGGGCGGAGCCGGCGGCCACCGCCCGCGGGCGAGTTAAAGGAGAAGGCGGAGCCGGAGGCAAAAAGCCTACAGCACCCGGTATTCCCAGGCGGTCTCCCATCCAAGTACTAACCAGGCCCGACCCTGCTTAGCTTCCGAGATCAGACGAGATCGGGCGCGTCCAGGGTGGTATGGCCGTAGACGGGGGCGGAGACGGCGGGCTGCCTCTTGAGGCCCACTTTCGCTGGCGCTTGCGCCTCACCGCCAGCCTGGCGGTCAGCCCGCCCCGGCAGGACCCCGTCGCCCGCCCAGGCAGGGGGAACGGATGTCTCGGGTACCGGGCGGTGGCGGAGGCGGAGGGTTTGGCCACCCCCTCCCAGCCGAGGGCGGGCGTGACCCAGCGAACCCTTCGGCGCTTGGCGCCCCGTCCAAGATCCGGCCCGTCGCTCACAGGGACGTGGCCCCGGAGGCTTCAGGGCCCGGGGCCCGCGGTGCCTTGGGCATCGCCCCTGCCCGCCCACGCGGCGCTAGGCGCCGCCCAGCCGCAGCCCGGGCCGACCCTCCTGCCCGACAGCAGCTTGCCCGAAGCCACTGTGAGCCACCATCGTGTCGCCACGGCCCCTCAGCCCCGGCGAGGCCACCCTTGCCCGCACACCACCCGCCGAGCTCAGGAGCCCGCCCCTGGGGGCCGGCAGGCCCGGGGAAGCGGCCCCTGCCGTCGATCCCGCTCCCGCACCCGGCCGCGGCGGCGACACGGCGGGGGGCGGGGCTTTTGCCTGAGGGAGCTGTGGAGGGACACACCCACCGGCACACAGGTGGCGGCCCCGGGGCTGGGCGCCGGTGGGGGCGGCCAGGTGCAGGTCGAGGGGCTCGCTGGCCGAAGGGACGGCAACCGGGCCCGCGGCGGAGCCTGGGTCCGGGCCAGGCACCCCGGGGGCGTCTGGGGTGCGGCTGCCTTCCAGGGCCGCCTTCTGGTCGCCTGGCGGGCCGGGTCGGCGGGGAGCGCCCCCTCCGGCGCGCGCGCCGTGGTGGGAGGGGCCTGAGGAGGCGGGGCCTGCAGCGGGGCCCCGGCGCGGGCGGAGCCGGCGGCCACCGCCCGCGGGCGAGTTAAAGGAGAAGGCGGAGCGGGAGGCAAAAAGCCTACAGCACCCGGTATTCCCAGGCGGTCTCCCATCCAAGTACTAACCAGGCCCGACCCTGCTTAGCTTCCGAGATCAGACGAGATCGGGCGCGTCCAGGGTGGTATGGCCGTAGACGGGGGCGGGGACGGCGGGCTGCCTCTTGAGGCCCACTTTCGCTGGCGCTTGCGCCTCACCGCCAGCCTGGCGGTCAGCCCGCCCTGGCAGGACCCCGTCGCCCGCCCAGGCAGGGGGAACGGAGGTCTCGGGTACCGGGCGGTGGCGGAGGCGGAGGGTTTGGCCACCCCCTCCCAGCCGAGGGCGGGCGTGACCCAGCGAACCCTTCGGCGCTTGGCGCCCCGCCAAGATCCCGCCCGTCGCTCACAGGGACGTGGCCCCGGAGGCTTCAGTGCCCGGGGCCCGCGGTCCCTTGGGCATCGCCCCTGCCCGCCCACGCGGCGCTAGGCGCCGCCCAGCCGCAGCCCGGGCCGGCCCTCCTGCCCGACAGCAGCTGGCCCGAAGCCACTGGGAGCCACCATCGTGTCGCCACGGCCCCTCAGCCCCGGCGAGGCCACCCTTGCCCGCACACCACCCGCCGAGCTCAGGAGCCCGCCCCTGGCGGCCGGCAGGCCCGGGGAAGCGGCCCCTGCCCTCGATCCCGCTCCCGCACCCGGCCGCGGCGGCGACACGGCGGGGGGCGGGGCTTTTGCCGGAGGGAGCTGTGGAGGGACACACCCACCGGCACACAGGTGGCGGCCCCGGGGCGGGGCGCCGGTGGGGGCGGCCAGGTGCAGGTCGAGGGGCTCGCTGGCCGAAGGGACGGCAACCGGGCCCGCGGTGGAGCCTGGGTCCGGGCCAGGCACCCCGGGGGCGTCTGGGGTGCGGCTGCCTTCCAGGGCCGCCTTCTGGCCGCCTGGCGGGCCGGGCCGGCGGGGAGCGCCCCCTCCGGCGCGCGCGCCGTGGTGGGAGGGGCCTGAGGAGGAGGGGCCTGCAGCGGGGCCCCGGCGCGGGCGGAGCCGGCGGCCACCGCCCGCGGGCGAGTTAAAGGAGAAGGCGGAGCGGGAGGCAAAAAGCCTACAGCACCCGGTATTCCCAGGCGGTCTCGCATCCAAGTACTAACCAGGCCCGACCCTGCTTAGCTTCCGAGATCAGACGAGATCGGGCGCGTCCAGGGTGGTGTGGCCCCGGAGGCTTCAGGGCCCGGGGCCCGCGGTGCCTTGGGCATCGCCCCTGCCCGCCCACGCGGCGCTAGGCGCCGCCCAGCCGCAGCCCGGGCCGACCCTCCTGCCCGACAGCAGCTTGCCCGAAGCCACTGTGAGCCACCATCGTGTCGCCACGGCCCCTCAGCCCCGGCGAGGCCACCCTTGCCCGCACACCACCCGCCGAGCTCAGGAGCCCGCCCCTGGGGGCCGGCAGGCCCGGGGAAGCGGCCCCTGCCGTCGATCCCGCTCCCGCACCCGGCCGCGGCGGCGACACGGCGGGGGGCGGGGCTTTTGCCTGAGGGAGCTGTGGAGGGACACACCCACCGGCACACAGGTGGCGGCCCCGGGGCTGGGCGCCGGTGGGGGCGGCCAGGTGCAGGTCGAGGGGCTCGCTGGCCGAAGGGACGGCAACCGGGCCCGCGGCGGAGCCTGGGTCCGGGCCAGGCACCCCGGGGGCGTCTGGGGTGCGGCTGCCTTCCAGGGCCGCCTTCTGGCCGCCTGGCGGGCCGGGCCGGCGGGGAGCGCCCCCTCCGGCGCGCGTGCCGTGGTGGGAGGGGCCTGAGGAGGCGGGGCCTGCAGCGGGGCCCCGGCGCGGGCGGAGCCGGCGGCCACCGCCCGCGGGCGAGTTAAAGGAGAAGGCGGAGCGGGAGGCAAAAAGCCTACAGCACCCGGTATTCCCAGGCGGTCTCCCATCCAAGTACTAACCAGGCCCGACCCTGCTTAGCTTCCGAGATCAGACGAGATCGGGCGCGTTCAGGGTGGTATGGCCGTAGACGGGGGCGGGGACGGCGGGCTGCCTCTTGAGGCCCACTTTCGCTGGCGCTTGCGCCTCACCGCCAGCCTGGCGGTCAGCCCGCCCCGGCAGGACCCCGTCGCCCGCCCAGGCAGGGGGAACGGAGGTCTCGGGTACCGGGCGGTGGCGGAGGCGGAGGGTTTGGCCACCCCCTCCCAGCCGAGGGCGGGCGTGACCCAGCGAACCCTTCGGCGCTTGGCGCCCCGCCCAAGATCCGGCCCGTCGCTCACAGGGACGTGGCCCCGGAGGCTTCAGGGCCCGGGGCCCGCGGTCCCTTGGGCATCGCCCCTGCCCGCCCACGCGGCGCTAGGCGCCGCCCAGCCGCAGCCCGGGCCGGCCCTCCTGCCCGACAGCAGCTGGCCCGAAGCCACTGGGAGCCACCATCGTGTCGCCACGGCCCCTCAGCCCCGGCGAGGCCACCCTTGCCCGCACACCACCCGCCGAGCTCAGGAGCCCGCCCCTGGCGGCCGGCAGGCCCGGGGAAGCGGCCCCTGCCCTCGATCCCGCTCCCGCACCCGGCCGCGGCGGCGACACGGCGGGGGGCGGGGCTTTTGCCGGAGGGAGCTGTGGAGGGACACACCCACCGGCACACAGGTGGCGGCCCCGGGGCGGGTCGCCGGTGGGGGCGGCCAGGTGCAGGTCGACGGGCTCGCTGGCCGAAGGGACGGCAACCGGGCCCGCGGCGGAGCCTGGGTCCGGGCCAGGCACCCCGGGGGCGTCTGGGGTGCGGGTGCCTTCCAGGGCCGCCTTCTGGCCGCCTGGCGGGCCGGGCCGGCGGGGAGCGCCCCCTCCGGCGCGCGTGCCGTGGTGGGAGGGGCCGGAGGAGGCGGGGCCTGCAGCGGGGCCCCGGCGCGGGCGGAGCCGGCGGCCACCGCCCGCGGGCGAGTTAAAGGAGAAGGCGGAGCGGGAGGCAAAAAGCCTACAGCACCCGGTATTCCCAGGCGGTCTCCCATCCAAGTACTAACCAGGCCCGACCCTGCTTAGCTTCCGAGATCAGACGAGATCGGGCGCGTTCAGGGTAGTATGGCCGTAGACGGGGGCGGGGACGGCGGGCTGCCTCTTGAGGCCCACTTTCGCTGGCGCTTGCGCCTCACCGCCAGCCTGGCGGTCAGCCCGCCCCGGCAGGACCCCGTCGCCCGCCCAGGCAGGGGGAACGGAGGTCTCGGGTACCGGGCGGTGGCGGAGGCGGAGGGTTTGGCCACCCCCTCCCAGCCGAGGGCGGGCGTGACCCAGCGAACCCTTCGGCGCTTGGCGCCCCGCCAAGATCCCGCCCGTCGCTCACAGGGACGTGGCCCCGGAGGCTTCAGTGCCCGGGGCCCGCGGTCCCTTGGGCATCGCCCCTGCCCGCCCACGCGGCGCTAGGCGCCGCCCAGCCGCAACCCGGGCCGGCCCTCCTGCCCGACAGCAGCTGGCCCGAAGCCACTGGGAGCCACCATCGTGTCGCCACGGCCCCTCAGCCCCGGCGAGGCCACCCTTGCCCGCACACCACCTGCCGGGCTCAGGAGCCCGCCCCTGGCGGCCGGCAGGCCCGGGGAAGCGGCCCCTGCCCTCGATCCCGCTCCCGCACCCGGCCGCGGCGGCGACACGGCGGGGGGCGAGGCTTTTGCCGGAGGGAGCTGTGGAGGGACACACCCACCGGCACACAGGTGGCGGCACCGGGGCGGGGCGCCGGTGGGGGCGGCCAGGTGCAGGTCGAGGGGCTCGCTGGCGGAAGGCACGGCAATCGGGCCCGCGGCGGAGCCTGGGTCCGGGCCAGGCACCCCGGGGGCGTCTGGGGTGCGGCTGCCTTCCAGGGCCGCCTTCTGGCCGCCTGGCGGGCCGGGCTGGCGGGGAGCGCCCCCTCCGGCGCGCGCGCCGTGGTGGGAGGGGCCTGAGGAGGCGGGGCCTGCAGCGGGGCCCCGGCGCGGGCGGAGCCGGCGGCCACCGCCCGCGGGCGAGTTAAAGGAGAAGGCGGAGCGGGAGGCAAAAAGCCTACAGCACCCGGTATTCCCAGGCGGTCTCCCATCCAAGTACTAACCAGGCCCGACCCTGCTTAGCTTCCGAGATCAGACGAGATCGGGCGCGTTCAGGGTGGTATGGCCGTAGACGGGGGCGGGGACGGCGGGCTGCCTCTTGAGGCCCACTTTCGCTGGCGCTTGCGCCTCACCGCCAGCCTGGCGGTCAGCCCGCCCCGGCAGGACCCCGTCGCCCGCCCAGGCAGGGGGAACGGAGGTCTCGGGTACCGGGCGGTGGCGGAGGCGGAGGGTTTGGCCACCCCCTCCCAGCCGAGGGCGGGCGTGACCCAGCGAACCCTTCGGCGCTTGGCGCCCCGCCCAAGATCCGGCCCGTCGCTCACAGGGACGTGGCCCCGGAGGCTTCAGGGCCCGGGGCCCGCGGTCCCTTGGGCATCGCCCCTGCCCGCCCACGCGGCGCTAGGCGCCGCCCAGCCGCAGCCCGGGCCGGCCCTCCTGCCCGACAGCAGCTGGCCCGAAGCCACTGGGAGCCACCATCGTGTCGCCACGGCCCCTCAGCCCCGGCGAGGCCACCCTTGCCCGCACACCACCCGCCGAGCTCAGGAGCCCGCCCCTGGCGGCCGGCAGGCCCGGGGAAGCGGCCCCTGCCCTCGATCCCGCTCCCGCACCCGGCAGCGGCGGCGACACGGCGGGGGGCGAGGCTTTTGCCGGAGGGAGCTGTGGAGGGACACACCCACCGGCACACAGGTGGCGGCACCGGGGCGGGGCGCCGGTGGGGGCGGCCAGGTGCAGGTCGAGGGGCTCGCTGGCGGAAGGCACGGCAATCGGGCCCGCGGCGGAGCCTGGGTCCGGGCCAGGCACCCCGGGGGCGTCTGGGGTGCGGCTGCCTTCCAGGGCCGCCTTCTGGCCGCCTGGCGGGCCGGGCTGGCGGGGAGCGCCCCCTCCGGCGCGCGCGCCGTGGTGGGAGGGGCCTGAGGAGGCGGGGCCTGCAGCGGGGCCCCGGCGCGGGCGGAGCCGGCGGCCACCGCCCGCGGGCGAGTTAAAGGAGAAGGCGGAGCGGGAGGCAAAAAGCCTACAGCACCCGGTATTCCCAGGCGGTCTCCCATCCAAGTACTAACCAGGCCCGACCCTGCTTAGCTTCCGAGATCAGACGAGATCGGGCGCGTTCAGGGTGGTATGGCCGTAGACGGGGGCGGGGACGGCGGGCTGCCTCTTGAGGCCCACTTTCGCTGGCGCTTGCGCCTCACCGCCAGCCTGGCGGTCAGCCCGCCCCGGCAGGACCCCGTCGCCCGCCCAGGCAGGGGGAACGGAGGTCTCGGGTACCGGGCGGTGGCGGAGGCGGAGGGTTTGGCCACCCCCTCCCAGCCGAGGGCGGGCGTGACCCAGCGAACCCTTCGGCGCTTGGCGCCCCGCCCAAGATCCGGCCCGTCGCTCACAGGGACGTGGCCCCGGAGGCTTCAGGGCCCGGGGCCCGCGGTCCCTTGGGCATCGCCCCTGCCCGCCCACGCGGCGCTAGGCGCCGCCCAGCCGCAGCCCGGGCCGGCCCTCCTGCCCGACAGCAGCTGGCCCGAAGCCACTGGGAGCCACCATCGTGTCGCCACGGCCCCTCAGCCCCGGCGAGGCCACCCTTGCCCGCACACCACCCGCCGAGCTCAGGAGCCCGCCCCTGGCGGCCGGCAGGCCCGGGGAAGCGGCCCCTGCCCTCGATCCCGCTCCCGCACCCGGCAGCGGCGGCGACACGGCGGGGGGCGGGGCTTTTGCCGGAGGGAGCTGTGGAGGGACACACCCACCGGCACACAGGTGGCGGCCCCGGGGCGGGGCGCCGGTGGGGGCGGCCAGGTGCAGGTCGACGGGCTCGCTGGCCGAAGGGACGGCAACCGGGCCCGCGGCGGAGCCTGGGTCCGGGCCAGGCACCCCGGGGGCGTCTGGGGTGCGGGTGCCTTCCAGGGCCGCCTTCTGGCCGCCTGGCGGGCCGGGCCGGCGGGGAGCGCCCCCTCCGGCGCGCGTGCCGTGGTGGGAGGGGCCTGAGGAGGCGGGGCCTGCAGCGGGGCCCCGGCGCGGGCGGAGCCGGCGGCCACCGCCCGCGGGCGAGTTAAAGGAGAAGGCGGAGCGGGAGGCAAAAAGCCTACAGCACCCGGTATTCCCAGGCGGTCTCCCATCCAAGTACTAACCAGGCCCGACCCTGCTTAGCTTCCGAGATCAGACGAGATCGGGCGCGTTCAGGGTGGTATGGCCGTAGACGGGGGCGGGGACGGCGGGCTGCCTCTTGAGGCCCACTTTCGCTGGCGCTTGCGCCTCACCGCCAGCCTGGCGGTCAGCCCGCCCCGGCAGGACCCCGTCGCCCGCCCAGGCAGGGGGAACGGAGGTCTCGGGTACCGGGCGGTGGCGGAGGCGGAGGGTTTGGCCACCCCCTCCCAGCCGAGGGCGGGCGTGACCCAGCGAACCCTTCGGCGCTTGGCGCCCCGCCCAAGATCCGGCCCGTCGCTCACAGGGACGTGGCCCCGGAGGCTTCAGGGCCCGGGGCCCGCGGTCCCTTGGGCATCGCCCCTGCCCGCCCACGCGGCGCTAGGCGCCGCCCAGCCGCAGCCCGGGCCGGCCCTCCTGCCCGACAGCAGCTGGCCCGAAGCCACTGGGAGCCACCATCGTGTCGCCACGGCCCCTCAGCCCCGGCGAGGCCACCCTTGCCCGCACACCACCCGCCGAGCTCAGGAGCCCGCCCCTGGCGGCCGGCAGGCCCGGGGAAGCGGCCCCTGCCCTCGATCCCGCTCCCGCACCCGGCAGCGGCGGCGACACGGCGGGGGGCGAGGCTTTTGCCGGAGGGAGCTGTGGAGGGACACACCCACCGGCACACAGGTGGCGGCACCGGGGCGGGGCGCCGGTGGGGGCGGCCAGGTGCAGGTCGAGGGGCTCGCTGGCGGAAGGCACGGCAATCGGGCCCGCGGCGGAGCCTGGGTCCGGGCCAGGCACCCCGGGGGCGTCTGGGGTGCGGCTGCCTTCCAGGGCCGCCTTCTGGCCGCCTGGCGGGCCGGGCTGGCGGGGAGCGCCCCCTCCGGCGCGCGCGCCGTGGTGGGAGGGGCCTGAGGAGGCGGGGCCTGCAGCGGGGCCCCGGCGCGGGCGGAGCCGGCGGCCACCGCCCGCGGGCGAGTTAAAGGAGAAGGCGGAGCGGGAGGCAAAAAGCCTACAGCACCCGGTATTCCCAGGCGGTCTCCCATCCAAGTACTAACCAGGCCCGACCCTGCTTAGCTTCCGAGATCAGACGAGATCGGGCGCGTTCAGGGTGGTATGGCCGTAGACGGGGGCGGGGACGGCGGGCTGCCTCTTGAGGCCCACTTTCGCTGGCGCTTGCGCCTCACCGCCAGCCTGGCGGTCAGCCCGCCCCGGCAGGACCCCGTCGCCCGCCCAGGCAGGGGGAACGGAGGTCTCGGGTACCGGGCGGTGGCGGAGGCGGAGGGTTTGGCCACCCCCTCCCAGCCGAGGGCGGGCGTGACCCAGCGAACCCTTCGGCGCTTGGCGCCCCGCCCAAGATCCGGCCCGTCGCTCACAGGGACGTGGCCCCGGAGGCTTCAGGGCCCGGGGCCCGCGGTCCCTTGGGCATCGCCCCTGCCCGCCCACGCGGCGCTAGGCGCCGCCCAGCCGCAGCCCGGGCCGGCCCTCCTGCCCGACAGCAGCTGGCCCGAAGCCACTGGGAGCCACCATCGTGTCGCCACGGCCCCTCAGCCCCGGCGAGGCCACCCTTGCCCGCACACCACCCGCCGAGCTCAGGAGCCCGCCCCTGGCGGCCGGCAGGCCCGGGGAAGCGGCCCCTGCCCTCGATCCCGCTCCCGCACCCGGCCGCGGCGGCGACACGGCGGGGGGCGGGGCTTTTGCCGGAGGGAGCTGTGGAGGGACACACCCACCGGCACACAGGTGGCGGCCCCGGGGCGGGTCGCCGGTGGGGGCGGCCAGGTGCAGGTCGACGGGCTCGCTGGCCGAAGGGACGGCAACCGGGCCCGCGGCGGAGCCTGGGTCCGGGCCAGGCACCCCGGGGGCGTCTGGGGTGCGGGTGCCTTCCAGGGCCGCCTTCTGGCCGCCTGGCGGGCCGGGCCGGCGGGGAGCGCCCCCTCCGGCGCGCGTGCCGTGGTGGGAGGGGCCTGAGGAGGCGGGGCCTGCAGCGGGGCCCCGGCGCGGGCGGAGCCGGCGGCCACCGCCCGCGGGCGAGTTAAAGGAGAAGGCGGAGCGGGAGGCAAAAAGCCTACAGCACCCGGTATTCCCAGGCGGTCTCCCATCCAAGTACTAACCAGGCCCGACCCTGCTTAGCTTCCGAGATCAGACGAGATCGGGCGCGTTCAGGGTAGTATGGCCGTAGACGGGGGCGGGGACGGCGGGCTGCCTCTTGAGGCCCACTTTCGCTGGCGCTTGCGCCTCACCGCCAGCCTGGCGGTCAGCCCGCCCCGGCAGGACCCCGTCGCCCGCCCAGGCAGGGGGAACGGAGGTCTCGGGTACCGGGCGGTGGCGGAGGCGGAGGGTTTGGCCACCCCCTCCCAGCCGAGGGCGGGCGTGACCCAGCGAACCCTTCGGCGCTTGGCGCCCCGCCAAGATCCCGCCCGTCGCTCACAGGGACGTGGCCCCGGAGGCTTCAGTGCCCGGGGCCCGCGGTCCCTTGGGCATCGCCCCTGCCCGCCCACGCGGCGCTAGGCGCCGCCCAGCCGCAACCCGGGCCGGCCCTCCTGCCCGACAGCAGCTGGCCCGAAGCCACTGGGAGCCACCATCGTGTCGCCACGGCCCCTCAGCCCCGGCGAGGCCACCCTTGCCCGCACACCACCTGCCGGGCTCAGGAGCCCGCCCCTGGCGGCCGGCAGGCCCGGGGAAGCGGCCCCTGCCCTCGATCCCGCTCCCGCACCCGGCCGCGGCGGCGACACGGCGGGGGGCGAGGCTTTTGCCGGAGGGAGCTGTGGAGGGACACACCCACCGGCACACAGGTGGCGGCACCGGGGCGGGGCGCCGGTGGGGGCGGCCAGGTGCAGGTCGAGGGGCTCGCTGGCGGAAGGCACGGCAATCGGGCCCGCGGCGGAGCCTGGGTCCGGGCCAGGCACCCCGGGGGCGTCTGGGGTGCGGCTGCCTTCCAGGGCCGCCTTCTGGCCGCCTGGCGGGCCGGGCTGGCGGGGAGCGCCCCCTCCGGCGCGCGCGCCGTGGTGGGAGGGGCCTGAGGAGGCGGGGCCTGCAGCGGGGCCCCGGCGCGGGCGGAGCCGGCGGCCACCGCCCGCGGGCGAGTTAAAGGAGAAGGCGGAGCGGGAGGCAAAAAGCCTACAGCACCCGGTATTCCCAGGCGGTCTCCCATCCAAGTACTAACCAGGCCCGACCCTGCTTAGCTTCCGAGATCAGACGAGATCGGGCGCGTTCAGGGTGGTATGGCCGTAGACGGGGGCGGGGACGGCGGGCTGCCTCTTGAGGCCCACTTTCGCTGGCGCTTGCGCCTCACCGCCAGCCTGGCGGTCAGCCCGCCCCGGCAGGACCCCGTCGCCCGCCCAGGCAGGGGGAACGGAGGTCTCGGGTACCGGGCGGTGGCGGAGGCGGAGGGTTTGGCCACCCCCTCCCAGCCGAGGGCGGGCGTGACCCAGCGAACCCTTCGGCGCTTGGCGCCCCGCCCAAGATCCGGCCCGTCGCTCACAGGGACGTGGCCCCGGAGGCTTCAGGGCCCGGGGCCCGCGGTCCCTTGGGCATCGCCCCTGCCCGCCCACGCGGCGCTAGGCGCCGCCCAGCCGCAGCCCGGGCCGGCCCTCCTGCCCGACAGCAGCTGGCCCGAAGCCACTGGGAGCCACCATCGTGTCGCCACGGCCCCTCAGCCCCGGCGAGGCCACCCTTGCCCGCACACCACCCGCCGAGCTCAGGAGCCCGCCCCTGGCGGCCGGCAGGCCCGGGGAAGCGGCCCCTGCCCTCGATCCCGCTCCCGCACCCGGCAGCGGCGGCGACACGGCGGGGGGCGAGGCTTTTGCCGGAGGGAGCTGTGGAGGGACACACCCACCGGCACACAGGTGGCGGCACCGGGGCGGGGCGCCGGTGGGGGCGGCCAGGTGCAGGTCGAGGGGCTCGCTGGCGGAAGGCACGGCAATCGGGCCCGCGGCGGAGCCTGGGTCCGGGCCAGGCACCCCGGGGGCGTCTGGGGTGCGGCTGCCTTCCAGGGCCGCCTTCTGGCCGCCTGGCGGGCCGGGCTGGCGGGGAGCGCCCCCTCCGGCGCGCGCGCCGTGGTGGGAGGGGCCTGAGGAGGCGGGGCCTGCAGCGGGGCCCCGGCGCGGGCGGAGCCGGCGGCCACCGCCCGCGGGCGAGTTAAAGGAGAAGGCGGAGCGGGAGGCAAAAAGCCTACAGCACCCGGTATTCCCAGGCGGTCTCCCATCCAAGTACTAACCAGGCCCGACCCTGCTTAGCTTCCGAGATCAGACGAGATCGGGCGCGTTCAGGGTGGTATGGCCGTAGACGGGGGCGGGGACGGCGGGCTGCCTCTTGAGGCCCACTTTCGCTGGCGCTTGCGCCTCACCGCCAGCCTGGCGGTCAGCCCGCCCCGGCAGGACCCCGTCGCCCGCCCAGGCAGGGGGAACGGAGGTCTCGGGTACCGGGCGGTGGCGGAGGCGGAGGGTTTGGCCACCCCCTCCCAGCCGAGGGCGGGCGTGACCCAGCGAACCCTTCGGCGCTTGGCGCCCCGCCCAAGATCCGGCCCGTCGCTCACAGGGACGTGGCCCCGGAGGCTTCAGGGCCCGGGGCCCGCGGTCCCTTGGGCATCGCCCCTGCCCGCCCACGCGGCGCTAGGCGCCGCCCAGCCGCAGCCCGGGCCGGCCCTCCTGCCCGACAGCAGCTGGCCCGAAGCCACTGGGAGCCACCATCGTGTCGCCACGGCCCCTCAGCCCCGGCGAGGCCACCCTTGCCCGCACACCACCCGCCGAGCTCAGGAGCCCGCCCCTGGCGGCCGGCAGGCCCGGGGAAGCGGCCCCTGCCCTCGATCCCGCTCCCGCACCCGGCAGCGGCGGCGACACGGCGGGGGGCGGGGCTTTTGCCGGAGGGAGCTGTGGAGGGACACACCCACCGGCACACAGGTGGCGGCCCCGGGGCGGGGCGCCGGTGGGGGCGGCCAGGTGCAGGTCGACGGGCTCGCTGGCCGAAGGGACGGCAACCGGGCCCGCGGCGGAGCCTGGGTCCGGGCCAGGCACCCCGGGGGCGTCTGGGGTGCGGGTGCCTTCCAGGGCCGCCTTCTGGCCGCCTGGCGGGCCGGGCCGGCGGGGAGCGCCCCCTCCGGCGCGCGTGCCGTGGTGGGAGGGGCCTGAGGAGGCGGGGCCTGCAGCGGGGCCCCGGCGCGGGCGGAGCCGGCGGCCACCGCCCGCGGGCGAGTTAAAGGAGAAGGCGGAGCGGGAGGCAAAAAGCCTACAGCACCCGGTATTCCCAGGCGGTCTCCCATCCAAGTACTAACCAGGCCCGACCCTGCTTAGCTTCCGAGATCAGACGAGATCGGGCGCGTTCAGGGTGGTATGGCCGTAGACGGGGGCGGGGACGGCGGGCTGCCTCTTGAGGCCCACTTTCGCTGGCGCTTGCGCCTCACCGCCAGCCTGGCGGTCAGCCCGCCCCGGCAGGACCCCGTCGCCCGCCCAGGCAGGGGGAACGGAGGTCTCGGGTACCGGGCGGTGGCGGAGGCGGAGGGTTTGGCCACCCCCTCCCAGCCGAGGGCGGGCGTGACCCAGCGAACCCTTCGGCGCTTGGCGCCCCGCCCAAGATCCGGCCCGTCGCTCACAGGGACGTGGCCCCGGAGGCTTCAGGGCCCGGGGCCCGCGGTCCCTTGGGCATCGCCCCTGCCCGCCCACGCGGCGCTAGGCGCCGCCCAGCCGCAGCCCGGGCCGGCCCTCCTGCCCGACAGCAGCTGGCCCGAAGCCACTGGGAGCCACCATCGTGTCGCCACGGCCCCTCAGCCCCGGCGAGGCCACCCTTGCCCGCACACCACCCGCCGAGCTCAGGAGCCCGCCCCTGGCGGCCGGCAGGCCCGGGGAAGCGGCCCCTGCCCTCGATCCCGCTCCCGCACCCGGCAGCGGCGGCGACACGGCGGGGGGCGAGGCTTTTGCCGGAGGGAGCTGTGGAGGGACACACCCACCGGCACACAGGTGGCGGCACCGGGGCGGGGCGCCGGTGGGGGCGGCCAGGTGCAGGTCGAGGGGCTCGCTGGCGGAAGGCACGGCAATCGGGCCCGCGGCGGAGCCTGGGTCCGGGCCAGGCACCCCGGGGGCGTCTGGGGTGCGGCTGCCTTCCAGGGCCGCCTTCTGGCCGCCTGGCGGGCCGGGCTGGCGGGGAGCGCCCCCTCCGGCGCGCGCGCCGTGGTGGGAGGGGCCTGAGGAGGCGGGGCCTGCAGCGGGGCCCCGGCGCGGGCGGAGCCGGCGGCCACCGCCCGCGGGCGAGTTAAAGGAGAAGGCGGAGCGGGAGGCAAAAAGCCTACAGCACCCGGTATTCCCAG
Organism: Delphinapterus leucas; assembly: GCF_059928025.1. Lineage (NCBI taxonomy): Eukaryota > Metazoa > Chordata > Mammalia > Artiodactyla > Monodontidae > Delphinapterus > Delphinapterus leucas. The sequence goes on along the minus strand of NC_143147.1, from coordinate 28,850,562 downwards.
GCGGTCTCCCATCCAAGTACTAACCAGGCCCGACCCTGCTTAGCTTCCGAGATCAGACGAGATCGGGCGCGTTCAGGGTGGTATGGCCGTAGACGGGGGCGGGGACGGCGGGCTGCCTCTTGAGGCCCACTTTCGCTGGCGCTTGCGCCTCACCGCCAGCCTGGCGGTCAGCCCGCCCCGGCAGGACCCCGTCGCCCGCCCAGGCAGGGGGAACGGAGGTCTCGGGTACCGGGCGGTGGCGGAGGCGGAGGGTTTGGCCACCCCCTCCCAGCCGAGGGCGGGCGTGACCCAGCGAACCCTTCGGCGCTTGGCGCCCCGCCCAAGATCCGGCCCGTCGCTCACAGGGACGTGGCCCCGGAGGCTTCAGGGCCCGGGGCCCGCGGTCCCTTGGGCATCGCCCCTGCCCGCCCACGCGGCGCTAGGCGCCGCCCAGCCGCAGCCCGGGCCGGCCCTCCTGCCCGACAGCAGCTGGCCCGAAGCCACTGGGAGCCACCATCGTGTCGCCACGGCCCCTCAGCCCCGGCGAGGCCACCCTTGCCCGCACACCACCCGCCGAGCTCAGGAGCCCGCCCCTGGCGGCCGGCAGGCCCGGGGAAGCGGCCCCTGCCCTCGATCCCGCTCCCGCACCCGGCAGCGGCGGCGACACGGCGGGGGGCGGGGCTTTTGCCGGAGGGAGCTGTGGAGGGACACACCCACCGGCACACAGGTGGCGGCACCGGGGCGGGGCGCCGGTGGGGGCGGCCAGGTGCAGGTCGAGGGGCTCGCTGGCGGAAGGCACGGCAATCGGGCCCGCGGCGGAGCCTGGGTCCGGGCCAGGCACCCCGGGGGCGTCTGGGGTGCGGCTGCCTTCCAGGGCCGCCTTCTGGCCGCCTGGCGGGCCGGGCTGGCGGGGAGCGCCCCCTCCGGCGCGCGCGCCGTGGTGGGAGGGGCCTGAGGAGGCGGGGCCTGCAGCGGGGCCCCGGCGCGGGCGGAGCCGGCGGCCACCGCCCGCGGGCGAGTTAAAGGAGAAGGCGGAGCGGGAGGCAAAAAGCCTACAGCACCCGGTATTCCCAGGCGGTCTCCCATCCAAGTACTAACCAGGCCCGACCCTGCTTAGCTTCCGAGATCAGACGAGATCGGGCGCGTTCAGGGTGGTATGGCCGTAGACGGGGGCGGGGACGGCGGGCTGCCTCTTGAGGCCCACTTTCGCTGGCGCTTGCGCCTCACCGCCAGCCTGGCGGTCAGCCCGCCCCGGCAGGACCCCGTCGCCCGCCCAGGCAGGGGGAACGGAGGTCTCGGGTACCGGGCGGTGGCGGAGGCGGAGGGTTTGGCCACCCCCTCCCAGCCGAGGGCGGGCGTGACCCAGCGAACCCTTCGGCGCTTGGCGCCCCGCCCAAGATCCGGCCCGTCGCTCACAGGGACGTGGCCCCGGAGGCTTCAGGGCCCGGGGCCCGCGGTCCCTTGGGCATCGCCCCTGCCCGCCCACGCGGCGCTAGGCGCCGCCCAGCCGCAGCCCGGGCCGGCCCTCCTGCCCGACAGCAGCTGGCCCGAAGCCACTGGGAGCCACCATCGTGTCGCCACGGCCCCTCAGCCCCGGCGAGGCCACCCTTGCCCGCACACCACCCGCCGAGCTCAGGAGCCCGCCCCTGGCGGCCGGCAGGCCCGGGGAAGCGGCCCCTGCCCTCGATCCCGCTCCCGCACCCGGCAGCGGCGGCGACACGGCGGGGGGCGAGGCTTTTGCCGGAGGGAGCTGTGGAGGGACACACCCACCGGCACACAGGTGGCGGCACCGGGGCGGGGCGCCGGTGGGGGCGGCCAGGTGCAGGTCGAGGGGCTCGCTGGCGGAAGGCACGGCAATCGGGCCCGCGGCGGAGCCTGGGTCCGGGCCAGGCACCCCGGGGGCGTCTGGGGTGCGGCTGCCTTCCAGGGCCGCCTTCTGGCCGCCTGGCGGGCCGGGCTGGCGGGGAGCGCCCCCTCCGGCGCGCGCGCCGTGGTGGGAGGGGCCTGAGGAGGCGGGGCCTGCAGCGGGGCCCCGGCGCGGGCGGAGCCGGCGGCCACCGCCCGCGGGCGAGTTAAAGGAGAAGGCGGAGCGGGAGGCAAAAAGCCTACAGCACCCGGTATTCCCAGGCGGTCTCCCATCCAAGTACTAACCAGGCCCGACCCTGCTTAGCTTCCGAGATCAGACGAGATCGGGCGCGTTCAGGGTGGTATGGCCGTAGACGGGGGCGGGGACGGCGGGCTGCCTCTTGAGGCCCACTTTCGCTGGCGCTTGCGCCTCACCGCCAGCCTGGCGGTCAGCCCGCCCCGGCAGGACCCCGTCGCCCGCCCAGGCAGGGGGAACGGAGGTCTCGGGTACCGGGCGGTGGCGGAGGCGGAGGGTTTGGCCACCCCCTCCCAGCCGAGGGCGGGCGTGACCCAGCGAACCCTTCGGCGCTTGGCGCCCCGCCCAAGATCCGGCCCGTCGCTCACAGGGACGTGGCCCCGGAGGCTTCAGGGCCCGGGGCCCGCGGTCCCTTGGGCATCGCCCCTGCCCGCCCACGCGGCGCTAGGCGCCGCCCAGCCGCAGCCCGGGCCGGCCCTCCTGCCCGACAGCAGCTGGCCCGAAGCCACTGGGAGCCACCATCGTGTCGCCACGGCCCCTCAGCCCCGGCGAGGCCACCCTTGCCCGCACACCACCCGCCGAGCTCAGGAGCCCGCCCCTGGCGGCCGGCAGGCCCGGGGAAGCGGCCCCTGCCCTCGATCCCGCTCCCGCACCCGGCAGCGGCGGCGACACGGCGGGGGGCGGGGCTTTTGCCGGAGGGAGCTGTGGAGGGACACACCCACCGGCACACAGGTGGCGGCCCCGGGGCGGGGCGCCGGTGGGGGCGGCCAGGTGCAGGTCGACGGGCTCGCTGGCCGAAGGGACGGCAACCGGGCCCGCGGCGGAGCCTGGGTCCGGGCCAGGCACCCCGGGGGCGTCTGGGGTGCGGGTGCCTTCCAGGGCCGCCTTCTGGCCGCCTGGCGGGCCGGGCCGGCGGGGAGCGCCCCCTCCGGCGCGCGTGCCGTGGTGGGAGGGGCCTGAGGAGGCGGGGCCTGCAGCGGGGCCCCGGCGCGGGCGGAGCCGGCGGCCACCGCCCGCGGGCGAGTTAAAGGAGAAGGCGGAGCGGGAGGCAAAAAGCCTACAGCACCCGGTATTCCCAGGCGGTCTCCCATCCAAGTACTAACCAGGCCCGACCCTGCTTAGCTTCCGAGATCAGACGAGATCGGGCGCGTTCAGGGTGGTATGGCCGTAGACGGGGGCGGGGACGGCGGGCTGCCTCTTGAGGCCCACTTTCGCTGGCGCTTGCGCCTCACCGCCAGCCTGGCGGTCAGCCCGCCCCGGCAGGACCCCGTCGCCCGCCCAGGCAGGGGGAACGGAGGTCTCGGGTACCGGGCGGTGGCGGAGGCGGAGGGTTTGGCCACCCCCTCCCAGCCGAGGGCGGGCGTGACCCAGCGAACCCTTCGGCGCTTGGCGCCCCGCCCAAGATCCGGCCCGTCGCTCACAGGGACGTGGCCCCGGAGGCTTCAGGGCCCGGGGCCCGCGGTCCCTTGGGCATCGCCCCTGCCCGCCCACGCGGCGCTAGGCGCCGCCCAGCCGCAGCCCGGGCCGGCCCTCCTGCCCGACAGCAGCTGGCCCGAAGCCACTGGGAGCCACCATCGTGTCGCCACGGCCCCTCAGCCCCGGCGAGGCCACCCTTGCCCGCACACCACCCGCCGAGCTCAGGAGCCCGCCCCTGGCGGCCGGCAGGCCCGGGGAAGCGGCCCCTGCCCTCGATCCCGCTCCCGCACCCGGCAGCGGCGGCGACACGGCGGGGGGCGAGGCTTTTGCCGGAGGGAGCTGTGGAGGGACACACCCACCGGCACACAGGTGGCGGCACCGGGGCGGGGCGCCGGTGGGGGCGGCCAGGTGCAGGTCGAGGGGCTCGCTGGCGGAAGGCACGGCAATCGGGCCCGCGGCGGAGCCTGGGTCCGGGCCAGGCACCCCGGGGGCGTCTGGGGTGCGGCTGCCTTCCAGGGCCGCCTTCTGGCCGCCTGGCGGGCCGGGCTGGCGGGGAGCGCCCCCTCCGGCGCGCGCGCCGTGGTGGGAGGGGCCTGAGGAGGCGGGGCCTGCAGCGGGGCCCCGGCGCGGGCGGAGCCGGCGGCCACCGCCCGCGGGCGAGTTAAAGGAGAAGGCGGAGCGGGAGGCAAAAAGCCTACAGCACCCGGTATTCCCAGGCGGTCTCCCATCCAAGTACTAACCAGGCCCGACCCTGCTTAGCTTCCGAGATCAGACGAGATCGGGCGCGTTCAGGGTGGTATGGCCGTAGACGGGGGCGGGGACGGCGGGCTGCCTCTTGAGGCCCACTTTCGCTGGCGCTTGCGCCTCACCGCCAGCCTGGCGGTCAGCCCGCCCCGGCAGGACCCCGTCGCCCGCCCAGGCAGGGGGAACGGAGGTCTCGGGTACCGGGCGGTGGCGGAGGCGGAGGGTTTGGCCACCCCCTCCCAGCCGAGGGCGGGCGTGACCCAGCGAACCCTTCGGCGCTTGGCGCCCCGCCCAAGATCCGGCCCGTCGCTCACAGGGACGTGGCCCCGGAGGCTTCAGGGCCCGGGGCCCGCGGTCCCTTGGGCATCGCCCCTGCCCGCCCACGCGGCGCTAGGCGCCGCCCAGCCGCAGCCCGGGCCGGCCCTCCTGCCCGACAGCAGCTGGCCCGAAGCCACTGGGAGCCACCATCGTGTCGCCACGGCCCCTCAGCCCCGGCGAGGCCACCCTTGCCCGCACACCACCCGCCGAGCTCAGGAGCCCGCCCCTGGCGGCCGGCAGGCCCGGGGAAGCGGCCCCTGCCCTCGATCCCGCTCCCGCACCCGGCAGCGGCGGCGACACGGCGGGGGGCGGGGCTTTTGCCGGAGGGAGCTGTGGAGGGACACACCCACCGGCACACAGGTGGCGGCCCCGGGGCGGGGCGCCGGTGGGGGCGGCCAGGTGCAGGTCGACGGGCTCGCTGGCCGAAGGGACGGCAACCGGGCCCGCGGCGGAGCCTGGGTCCGGGCCAGGCACCCCGGGGGCGTCTGGGGTGCGGGTGCCTTCCAGGGCCGCCTTCTGGCCGCCTGGCGGGCCGGGCCGGCGGGGAGCGCCCCCTCCGGCGCGCGTGCCGTGGTGGGAGGGGCCTGAGGAGGCGGGGCCTGCAGCGGGGCCCCGGCGCGGGCGGAGCCGGCGGCCACCGCCCGCGGGCGAGTTAAAGGAGAAGGCGGAGCGGGAGGCAAAAAGCCTACAGCACCCGGTATTCCCAGGCGGTCTCCCATCCAAGTACTAACCAGGCCCGACCCTGCTTAGCTTCCGAGATCAGACGAGATCGGGCGCGTTCAGGGTGGTATGGCCGTAGACGGGGGCGGGGACGGCGGGCTGCCTCTTGAGGCCCACTTTCGCTGGCGCTTGCGCCTCACCGCCAGCCTGGCGGTCAGCCCGCCCCGGCAGGACCCCGTCGCCCGCCCAGGCAGGGGGAACGGAGGTCTCGGGTACCGGGCGGTGGCGGAGGCGGAGGGTTTGGCCACCCCCTCCCAGCCGAGGGCGGGCGTGACCCAGCGAACCCTTCGGCGCTTGGCGCCCCGCCCAAGATCCGGCCCGTCGCTCACAGGGACGTGGCCCCGGAGGCTTCAGGGCCCGGGGCCCGCGGTCCCTTGGGCATCGCCCCTGCCCGCCCACGCGGCGCTAGGCGCCGCCCAGCCGCAGCCCGGGCCGGCCCTCCTGCCCGACAGCAGCTGGCCCGAAGCCACTGGGAGCCACCATCGTGTCGCCACGGCCCCTCAGCCCCGGCGAGGCCACCCTTGCCGCACACCACCCGCCGAGCTCAGGAGCCCGCCCCTGGCGGCCGGCAGGCCCGGGGAAGCGGCCCCTGCCCTCGATCCCGCTCCCGCACCCGGCAGCGGCGGCGACACGGCGGGGGGCGAGGCTTTTGCCGGAGGGAGCTGTGGAGGGACACACCCACCGGCACACAGGTGGCGGCACCGGGGCGGGGCGCCGGTGGGGGCGGCCAGGTGCAGGTCGAGGGGCTCGCTGGCGGAAGGCACGGCAATCGGGCCCGCGGCGGAGCCTGGGTCCGGGCCAGGCACCCCGGGGGCGTCTGGGGTGCGGCTGCCTTCCAGGGCCGCCTTCTGGCCGCCTGGCGGGCCGGGCTGGCGGGGAGCGCCCCCTCCGGCGCGCGCGCCGTGGTGGGAGGGGCCTGAGGAGGCGGGGCCTGCAGCGGGGCCCCGGCGCGGGCGGAGCCGGCGGCCACCGCCCGCGGGCGAGTTAAAGGAGAAGGCGGAGCGGGAGGCAAAAAGCCTACAGCACCCGGTATTCCCAGGCGGTCTCCCATCCAAGTACTAACCAGGCCCGACCCTGCTTAGCTTCCGAGATCAGACGAGATCGGGCGCGTTCAGGGTGGTATGGCCGTAGACGGGGGCGGGGACGGCGGGCTGCCTCTTGAGGCCCACTTTCGCTGGCGCTTGCGCCTCACCGCCAGCCTGGCGGTCAGCCCGCCCCGGCAGGACCCCGTCGCCCGCCCAGGCAGGGGGAACGGAGGTCTCGGGTACCGGGCGGTGGCGGAGGCGGAGGGTTTGGCCACCCCCTCCCAGCCGAGGGCGGGCGTGACCCAGCGAACCCTTCGGCGCTTGGCGCCCCGCCCAAGATCCGGCCCGTCGCTCACAGGGACGTGGCCCCGGAGGCTTCAGGGCCCGGGGCCCGCGGTCCCTTGGGCATCGCCCCTGCCCGCCCACGCGGCGCTAGGCGCCGCCCAGCCGCAGCCCGGGCCGGCCCTCCTGCCCGACAGCAGCTGGCCCGAAGCCACTGGGAGCCACCATCGTGTCGCCACGGCCCCTCAGCCCCGGCGAGGCCACCCTTGCCCGCACACCACCCGCCGAGCTCAGGAGCCCGCCCCTGGCGGCCGGCAGGCCCGGGGAAGCGGCCCCTGCCCTCGATCCCGCTCCCGCACCCGGCAGCGGCGGCGACACGGCGGGGGGCGGGGCTTTTGCCGGAGGGAGCTGTGGAGGGACACACCCACCGGCACACAGGTGGCGGCCCCGGGGCGGGGCGCCGGTGGGGGCGGCCAGGTGCAGGTCGACGGGCTCGCTGGCCGAAGGGACGGCAACCGGGCCCGCGGCGGAGCCTGGGTCCGGGCCAGGCACCCCGGGGGCGTCTGGGGTGCGGGTGCCTTCCAGGGCCGCCTTCTGGCCGCCTGGCGGGCCGGGCCGGCGGGGAGCGCCCCCTCCGGCGCGCGTGCCGTGGTGGGAGGGGCCTGAGGAGGCGGGGCCTGCAGCGGGGCCCCGGCGCGGGCGGAGCCGGCGGCCACCGCCCGCGGGCGAGTTAAAGGAGAAGGCGGAGCGGGAGGCAAAAAGACTACAGCACCCGGTATTCCCAGGCGGTCTCCCATCCAAGTACTAACCAGGCCCGACCCTGCTTAGCTTCCGAGATCAGACGAGATCGGGCGCGTTCAGGGTAGTATGGCCGTAGACGGGGGCGGGGACGGCGGGCTGCCTCTTGAGGCCCACTTTCGCTGGCGCTTGCGCCTCACCGCCAGCCTGGCGGTCAGCCCGCCCCGGCAGGACCCCGTCGCCCGCCCAGGCAGGGGGAACGGAGGTCTCGGGTACCGGGCGGTGGCGGAGGCGGAGGGTTTGGCCACCCCCTCCCAGCCGAGGGCGGGCGTGACCCAGCGAACCCTTCGGCGCTTGGCGCCCCGCCAAGATCCCGCCCGTCGCTCACAGGGACGTGGCCCCGGAGGCTTCAGGGCCCGGGGCCCGCGGTCCCTTGGGCATCGCCCCTGCCCGCCCACGCGGCGCTAGGCGCCGCCCAGCCGCAACCCGGGCCGGCCCTCCTGCCCGACAGCAGCTGCCCGAAGCCACTGGGAGCCACCATCGTGTCGCCACGGCCCCTCAGCCCCGGCGAGGCCACCCTTGCCCGCACACCACCTGCCGGGCTCAGGAGCCCGCCCCTGGCGGCCGGCAGGCCCGGGGAAGCGGCCCCTGCCCTCGATCCCGCTCCCGCACCCGGCCGCGGCGGCGACACGGCGGGGGGCGAGGCTTTTGCCGGAGGGAGCTGTGGAGGGACACACCCACCGGCACACAGGTGGCGGCACCGGGGCGGGGCGCCGGTGGGGGCGGCCAGGTGCAGGTCGACGGGCTCGCTGGCGGAAGGCACGGCAATCGGTCCCGCGGCGGAGCCTGGGTCCGGGCCAGGCACCCCGGGGGCGTCTGGGGTGCGGCTGCCTTCCAGGGCCGCCTTCTGGCCGCCTGGCGGGCCGGGCTGGCGGGGAGCGCCCCCTCCGGCGCGCGCGCCGTGGTGGGAGGGGCCTGAGGAGGCGGGGCCTGCAGCGGGGCCCCGGCGCGGGCGGAGCCGGCGGCCACCGCCCGCGGGCGAGTTAAAGGAGAAGGCGGAGCGGGAGGCAAAAAGCCTACAGCACCCGGTATTCCCAGGCGGTCTCCCATCCAAGTACTAACCAGGCCCGACCCTGCTTAGCTTCCGAGATCAGAGGAGATCGGGCGCGTTCAGGGTGGTATGGCCGTAGACGGGGGCGGGGACGGCGGGCTGCCTCTTGAGGCCCACTTTCGCTGGCGCTTGCGCCTCACCGCCAGCCTGGCGGTCAGCCCGCCCCGGCAGGACCCCGTCGCCCGCCCAGGCAGGGGGAACGGAGGTCTCGGGTACCGGGCGGTGGCGGAGGCGGAGGGTTTGGCCACCCCCTCCCAGCCGAGGGCGGGCGTGACCCAGCGAACCCTTCGGCGCTTGGCGCCCCGCCCAAGATCCGGCCCGTCGCTCACAGGGACGTGGCCCCGGAGGCTTCAGGGCCCGGGGCCCGCGGTCCCTTGGGCATCGCCCCTGCCCGCCCACGCGGTGCTAGGCGCCGCCCAGCCGCAGCCCGGGCCGGCCCTCCTGCCCGACAGAAGCTGGCCCGAAGCCACTGGGAGCCACCGTCGTGTCGCCACGGCCCCTCAGCCCCGGCGAGGCCACCCTTGCCCGCACACCACCCGCCGAGCTCAGGAGCCCGCCCCTGGCGGCCGGCAGGCCCGGGGAAGCGGCCCCTGCCCTCGATCCCGCTCCCGCACCCGGCCGCGGCGGCGACACGGCGGGGGGCGGGGCTTTTGCCGGAGGGAGCTGTGGAGGGACACACCCACCGGCACACAGGTGGCGGCCCCGGGGCGGGGCGCCGGTGGGGGCGGCAAGGTGCAGGTCGAGGGGCTCGCTGGCCGAAGGGACGGCAACCGGGCCCGCGGCGGAGCCTGGGTCCGGGCCAGGCACCCCGGGGGCGTCTGGGGTGCGGCTGCCTTCCAGGGCCGCCTTCTGGCCGCCTGGCGGGCCGGGCCGGCGGGGAGCGCCCCCTCCGGCGCGCGCGCCGTGGTGGGAGGGGCCTGAGGAGGCGGGGCCTGCAGCGGGGCCCCGGCGCGGGCGGAGCCGGCGGCCACCGCCCGCGGGCGAGTTAAAGGAGAAGGCGGAGCAGGAGGCAAAAAGCCTACAGCACCCGGTATTCCCAGGCGGTCTCCCATCCAAGTACTAACCAGGCCCGACCCTGCTTAGCTTCCGAGATCAGACGAGATCGGGCGCGTCCAGGGTGGTATGGCCGTAGACGGGGGCGGGGACGGCGGGCTGCCTCCTGAGGCCCACTTTCGCTGTCGCTTGCGCCTCACCGCCAGCCTGGCGGTCAGCCCGCCCCGGCAGGAACCCGTCGCCCGCCCAGGCAGGGGGAACGGAGGTCTCGGGTACCGGGCGGTGGCGGAGGCGGAGGGTTTGGCCACCCCCTCCCAGCCGAGGGCGGGCGTGACCCAGCGAACCCTTCGGCGCTTGGCGCCCCGCCCAAGATCCGGCCCGTCGCTCACAGGGACGTGGCCGCGGAGGCTTCAGGGCCCGGGGCCCGCGGTCCCTTGGGCATCGCCCCTGCCCGCCGACGCGGCGCTAGGAGCCGCCCAGCCGCAGCCCGGGCCGGCCCTCCTGCCCGACAGCAGCTGGCCCGAAGCCACTGGGAGCCACCATCGTGTCGCCACGGCCCCTCAGCCCCGGCGAGGCCACCCTTGCCCGCACACCACCCGCCGGGCTCAGTAGCCCGCCCCTGGCGGCCGGCAGGCCAGGGGAAGCGGCCCCTGCCCTCGATCCCGCTCCCGCACCCGGCCGCGGCGGTGACACGGCGGGGGGCGGGGCTTTTGCCGGAGGGAGCTGTGGAGGGACACACCCACCGGCACACAGGTGGCGGCCCCGGGGCGGGGCGCCGGTGGGGGCGGCCAGGTGCAGGTCGAGGGGCTCGCTGACCGAAGGGACGGCAACCGGGCCCGCAGCGGAGCCTGGGTCCGGGCCAGGCACCCCGGGGCGTCTGGGGTGCGGCTGCCTTCCAGGGCCGCCTTCTGGCCGGGCCGGCGGGGAGCGCCCCCTCCGGCGCGCGCGCCGTGGTGGGAGGGGCCTGAGGAGGCGGGGCCTGCAGCGGGGCCCCGGCGCGGGCGGAGCCGGCGGCCACCGCCCGCGGGCGAGTTAAAGGAGAAGGCGGAGCGGGAGGCAAAAAGCCTACAGCACCCGGTATTCCCAGGCGGTCTCCCATCCAAGTACTAACCAGGCCCGACCCTGCTTAGCTTCCGAGATCAGACGAGATCGGGCGCGTCCAGGGTGGTATGGCCGTAGACGGGGGCGGGGACGGCGGGCTGCCTCTTGAGGCCCACTTTCGCTGGCGCTTGCGCCTCACCGCCAGCCTGGAGGTCAGCCCGCCCTGGCAGGACCCCGTCGCCCGCCCAGGCAGGGGGAACGGAGGTCTCGGGTACCGGGCGGTGGCGGAGGCGGAGGGTTTGGCCACCCCCTCCCAGCCGAGGGCGGGCGTGACCCAGCGAACCCTTCGGCGCTTGGCGCCCCGCCAAGATCCCGCCCGTCGCTCACAGGGACGTGGCCCCGGAGGCTTCAGTGCCCGGGGCCCGCGGTCCCTTGGGCATCGCCCCTGCCCGCCCACGCGGCGCTAGGCGCCGCCCAGCCGCAGCCCGGGCCGGCCCTCCTGCCCGACAGCAGCTGGCCCGAAGCCACTGGGAGCCACCATCGTGTCGCCACGGCCCCTCAGCCCCGGCGAGGCCACCCTTGCCCGCACACCACCCGCCGAGCTCAGGAGCCCGCCCCTGGCGGCCGGCAGGCCCGGGGAAGCGGCCCCTGCCCTCGATCCCGCTCCCGCACACGGCCGCGGCGGCGACACGGCGGGGGGCGGGGCTTTTGCCGGAGGGAGCTGTGGAGGGACACACCCACCGGCACACAGGTGGCGGCCCCGGGGCGGGGCGCCGGTGGGGGCGGCCAGGTGCAGGTCGAGGGGCTCGCTGGCGGAAGGCACGGCAACCGGGCCCGCGGCGGAGCCTGGGTCCGGGCCAGGCACCCCGGGGGCGTCTGGGGTGCGGCTGCCTTCCAGGGCCGCCTTCTGGCCGCCTGGCGGGCCGGGCCGGCGGGGAGCGCCCCCTCCGGCGCGCGCGCCGTGGTGGGAGGGGCCTGAGGAGGCGGGGCCTGCAGCGGGGCCCCGGCGCGGGCGGAGCCGGCGGCCACCGCCCGCGGGCGAGTTAAAGGAGAAGGCGGAGCAGGAGGCAAAAAGCCTACAGCACCCGGTATTCCCAGGCGGTCTCCCATCCAAGTACTAACCAGGCCCGACCCTGCTTAGCTTCCGAGATCAGACGAGATCGGGCGCGTTCAGGGTGGTATGGCCGTAGACGGGGGCGGGGACGGCGGGCTGCCTCCTGAGGCCCACTTTCGCTGTCGCTTGCGCCTCACCGCCAGCCTGGCGGTCAGCCCGCCCCGGCAGGAACCCGTCGCCCGCCCAGGCAGGGGGAACGGAGGTCTCGGGTACCGGGCGGTGGCGGAGGCGGAGGGTTTGGCCACCCCCTCCCAGCCGAGGGCGGGCGTGACCCAGCGAACCCTTCGGCGCTTGGCGCCCCGCCCAAGATCCGGCCCGTCGCTCACAGGGACGTGGCCCCGGAGGCTTCAGGGCCCGGGGCCCGCGGTCCCTTGGGCATCGCCCCTGTCCGCCCACGCGGCGCTAGGCGCCGCCCGGCCGCAGCCCGGGCCGGCCCTCCTGCCCGACAGCAGCTGGCCCGAAGCCACTGGGAGCCACCATCGTGTCGCCACGGCCCCTCAGCCCCGGCGAGGCCACCCTTGCCCGCACACCACCCGCCGAGCTCAGGAGCCCGCCCCTGGCGGCTGGCAGGCCCGGGGAAGCGGCCCCTGCCCTCGATCCCGCTCCCGCACCCGGCCGCGGCGGCGACACGGCGGGGGGCGGGGCTTTTGCCGGAGGGAGCTGTGGAGGGACACACCCACCGGCACACAGGTGGCGGCCCCGGGGCGGGGCGCCGGTGGGGGCGGCCAGGTGCAGGTCGAGGGGCTCGCTGGCCGAAGGGAAGGCAACCGGGCCCGCGGCGGAGCCTGGGTCCGGGCCAGGCACCCCGGGGCGTCTGGGGTGCGGCTGCCTTCCAGGGCCGCCTTCTGGCCGGGCCGGCGGGGAGCGCCCCCTCCGGCGCGCGCGCCGTGGTGGGAGGGGCCTGAGGAGGCGGGGCCTGCAGCGGGGCCCCGGCGCGGGCGGAGCCGGCGGCCACCGCCCGCGGGCGAGTTAAAGGAGAAGGCGGAGCGGGAGGCAAAAAGCCTACAGCACCCGGTATTCCCAGGCGGTCTCCCATCCAAGTACTAACCAGGCCCGACCCTGCTTAGCTTCCGAGATCAGACGAGATCGGGCGCGTTCAGGGTGGTATGGCCGTAGACGGGGGCGGGGACGGCGGGCTGCCTCTTGAGGCCCACTTTCGCTGGCGCTTGCGCCTCACCGCCAGCCTGGCGGTCAGCCCGCCCCGGCAGGACCACGTCGCCCGCCCAGGCAGGGGGAACGGAGGTCTCGGGTACCGGGCGGTGGCGGAGGCGGAGGGTTTGGCCACCCCCTCCCAGCCGAGGGCGGGTGTGACCCAGCGAACCCTTCCGCGCTTGGCGCCCCGCCCAAGATCCGGCCCGTCGCACACAGGGACGTGGTCCCGGAGGCTTCAGGGCCCGGGGCCCGCGGTCCCTTGGGCATCGCCCCTGCCCGCCCACGCGGCGCTAGGCGCCGCCCAGCCGCAGCCCGGGCCGGCCCTCCTGCCCGACAGCAGCTGGCCCGAAGCCACTGGGAGCCACCATCGTGTCGCCACGGCCCCTCAGCCCCGGCGAGGCCACCCTTGCCCGCACACCACCCGCCGAGCTCAGGAGCCCGCCCCTGGCGGCCGGCAGGCCCGGGGAAGCGGCCCCTGCCCTCGATCCCGCTCCCGCACCCGGCAGCGGCGGCGACACGGCGGGGGGCGGGGCTTTTGCCGGAGGGAGCTGTGGAGGGACACACCCACCGGCACACAGGTGGCGGCCCCGGGGCGGGGCGCCGGTGGGGGCGGCCAGGTGCAGGTCGACGGGCTCGCTGGCCGAAGGGACGGCAACCGGGCCCGCGGCGGAGCCTGGGTCCGGGCCAGGCACCCCGGGGGCGTCTGGGGTGCGGCTGCCTTCCAGGGCCGCCTTCTGGCCGCCTGGCGGGCCGGGCCGGCGGGGAGCGCCCCCTCCGGCGCGCGTGCCGTGGTGGGAGGGGCCTGAGGAGGCGGGGCCTGCAGCGGGGCCCCGGCGCGGGCGGAGCCGGCGGCCACCGCCCGCGGGCGAGTTAAAGGAGAAGGCGGAGCGGGAGGCAAAAAGCCTACAGCACCCGGTATTCCCAGGCGGTCTCCCATCCAAGTACTAACCAGGCCCGACCCTGCTTAGCTTCCGAGATCAGACGAGATCGGGCGCGTTCAGGGTAGTATGGCCGTAGACGGGGGCGGGGACGGCGGGCTGCCTCTTGAGGCCCACTTTCGCTGGCGCTTGCGCCTCACCGCCAGCCTGGCGGTCAGCCCGCCCCGGCAGGACCCCGTCGCCCGCCCAGGCAGGGGGAACGGAGGTCTCGGGTACCGGGCGGTGGCGGAGGCGGAGGGTTTGGCCACCCCCTCCCAGCCGAGGGCGGGCGTGACCCAGCGAACCCTTCGGCGCTTGGCGCCCCGCCAAGATCCCGCCCGTCGCTCACAGGGACGTGGCCCCGGAGGCTTCAGTGCCCGGGGCCCGCGGTCCCTTGGGCATCGCCCCTGCCCGCCCACGCGGCGCTAGGCGCCGCCCAGCCGCAACCCGGGCCGGCCCTCCTGCCCGACAGCAGCTGGCCCGAAGCCACTGGGAGCCACCATCGTGTCGCCACGGCCCCTCAGCCCCGGCGAGGCCACCCTTGCCCGCACACCACCTGCCGGGCTCAGGAGCCCGCCCCTGGCGGCCGGCAGGCCCGGGGAAGCGGCCCCTGCCCTCGATCCCGCTCCCGCACCCGGCCGCGGCGGCGACACGGCGGGGGGCGAGGCTTTTGCCGGAGGGAGCTGTGGAGGGACACACCCACCGGCACACAGGTGGCGGCACCGGGGCGGGGCGCCGGTGGGGGCGGCCAGGTGCAGGTCGATGGGCTCGCTGGCGGAAGGCACGGCAATCGGGCCCGCGGCGGAGCCTGGGTCCGGGCCAGGCACCCCGGGGGCGTCTGGGGTGCGGCTGCCTTCCAGGGCCGCCTTCTGGCCGCCTGGCGGGCCGGGCTGGCGGGGAGCGCCCCCTCCGGCGCGCGCGCCGTGGTGGGAGGGGCCTGAGGAGGCGGGGCCTGCAGCGGGGCCCCGGCGCGGGCGGAGCCGGCGGCCACCGCCCGCGGGCGAGTTAAAGGAGAAGGCGGAGCGGGAGGCAAAAAGCCTACAGCACCCGGTATTCCCAGGCGGTCTCCCATCCAAGTACTAACCAGGCCCGACCCTGCTTAGCTTCCGAGATCAGACGAGATCGGGCGCGTTCAGGGTGGTATGGCCGTAGACGGGGGCGGGGACGGCGGGCTGCCTCTTGAGGCCCACTTTCGCTGGCGCTTGCGCCTCACCGCCAGCCTGGCGGTCAGCCCGCCCCGGCAGGACCCCGTCGCCCGCCCAGGCAGGGGGAACGGAGGTCTCGGGTACCGGGCGGTGGCGGAGGCGGAGGGTTTGGCCACCCCCTCCCAGCCGAGGGCGGGCGTGACCCAGCGAACCCTTCGGCGCTTGGCGCCCCGCCCAAGATCCGGCCCGTCGCTCACAGGGACGTGGCCCCGGAGGCTTCAGGGCCCGGGGCCCGCGGTCCCTTGGGCATCGCCCCTGCCCGCCCACGCGGCGCTAGGCGCCGCCCAGCCGCAGCCCGGGCCGGCCCTCCTGCCCGACAGCAGCTGGCCCGAAGCCACTGGGAGCCACCATCGTGTCGCCACGGCCCCTCAGCCCCGGCGAGGCCACCCTTGCCCGCACACCACCCGCCGAGCTCAGGAGCCCGCCCCTGGCGGCCGGCAGGCCCGGGGAAGCGGCCCCTGCCCTCGATCCCGCTCCCGCACCCGGCCGCGGCGGCGACACGGCGGGGGGCGGGGCTTTTGCCGGAGGGAGCTGTGGAGGGACACACCCACCGGCACACAGGTGGCGGCCCCGGGGCGGGGCGCCGGTGGGGGCGGCCAGGTGCAGGTCGAGGGGCTCGCTGGCCGAAGGGACGGCAACCGGGCCCGCGGCGGAGCCTGGGTCCGGGCCAGGCACCCCGGGGGCGTCTGGGGTGCGGCTGCCTTCCAGGGCCGCCTTCTGGCCGCCTGGCGGGCCGGGCCGGCGGGGAGCGCCCCCTCCGGCGCGCGCGCCGTGGTGGGAGGGGCCTGAGGAGGCGGGGCCTGCAGCGGGGCCCCGGCGCGGGCGGAGCCGGCGGCCACCGCCCGCGGGCGAGTTAAAGGAGAAGGCGGAGCAGGAGGCAAAAAGCCTACAGCACCCGGTATTCCCAGGCGGTCTCCCATCCAAGTACTAACCAGGCCCGACCCTGCTTAGCTTCCGAGATCAGACGAGATCGGGCGCGTTCAGGGTGGTATGGCCGTAGACGGGGGCGGGGACGGCGGGCTGCCTCCTGAGGCCCACTTTCGCTGTCGCTTGCGCCTCACCGCCAGCCTGGCGGTCAGCCCGCCCCGGCAGGAACCCGTCGCCCGCCCAGGCAGGGGGAACGGAGGTCTCGGGTACCGGGCGGTGGCGGAGGCGGAGGGTTTGGCCACCCCCTCCCAGCCGAGGGCGGGCGTGACCCAGCGAACCCTTCGGCGCTTGGCGCCCCGCCCAAGATCCGGCCCGTCGCTCACAGGGACGTGGCCCCGGAGGCTTCAGGGCCCGGGGCCCGCGGTCCCTTGGGCATCGCCCCTGTCCGCCCACGCGGCGCTAGGCGCCGCCCGGCCGCAGCCCGGGCCGGCCCTCCTGCCCGACAGCAGCTGGCCCGAAGCCACTGGGAGCCACCATCGTGTCGCCACGGCCCCTCAGCCCCGGCGAGGCCACCCTTGCCCGCACACCACCCGCCGAGCTCAGGAGCCCGCCCCTGGCGGCTGGCAGGCCCGGGGAAGCGGCCCCTGCCCTCGATCCCGCTCCCGCACCCGGCCGCGGCGGCGACACGGCGGGGGGCGGGGCTTTTGCCGGAGGGAGCTGTGGAGGGACACACCCACCGGCACACAGGTGGCGGCCCCGGGGCGGGGCGCCGGTGGGGGCGGCCAGGTGCAGGTCGACGGGCTCGCTGGCCGAAGGGACGGCAACCGGGCCCGCGGCGGAGCCTGGGTCCGGGCCAGGCACCCCGGGGGCGTCTGGGGTGCGGCTGCCTTCCAGGGCCGCCTTCTGGCCGCCTGGCGGGCCGGGCCGGCGGGGAGCGCCCCCTCCGGCGCGCGCGCCGTGGTGGGAAGGGCCTGAGGAGGCGGGGCCTGCAGCGGGGCCCCGGCGCCGGCGGAGCCGGCGGCCACCGCCCGCGGGCGAGTTAAAGGAGAAGGCGGAGCGGGAGGCAAAAAGCCTACAGCACCCGGTATTCCCAGGCGGTCTCCCATCCAAGTACTAACCAGGCCCGACCCTGCTTAGCTTCCGAGATCAGACGAGATCGGGCGCGTTCAGGGTGGTATGGCCGTAGACGGGGGCGGGGACGGCGGGCTGCCTCTTGAGGCCCACTTTCGCTGGCGCTTGCGCCTCACCGCCAGCCTGGAGGTCAGCCCGCCCCGGCAGGACCCCGTCGCCCGCCCAGGCAGGGGGAACGGAGGTCTCGGGTACCGGGCAGTGGCGGAGGCGGAGGGTTTGGCCACCCCCTCCCAGCCGAGGGCGGGCGTGACCCAGCGAACCCTTCGGCGCTTGGCGCCCCGCCCAAGATCCGGCCCGTCGCTCACAGGGACGTGGCCGCGGAGGCTTCAGGGCCCGGGGCCCGCGGTCCCTTGGGCATCGCCCCTGCCCGCCGACGCGGCGCTAGGAGCCGCCCAGCCGCAGCCCGGGCCGGCCCTCCTGCCCGACAGCAGCTGGCCCGAAGCCACTGGGAGCCACCATCGTGTCGCCACGGCCCCTCAGCCCCGGCGAGGCCACCCTTGCCCGCACACCACCCGCCGGGCTCAGTAGCCCGCCCCTGGCGGCCGGCAGGCCAGGGGAAGCGGCCCCTGCCCTCGATCCCGCTCCCGCACCCGGCCGCGGCGGTGACACGGCGGGGGGCGGGGCTTTTGCCGGAGGGAGCTGTGGAGGGACACACCCACCGGCACACAGGTGGCGGCCCCGGGGCGGGGCGCCGGTGGGGGCGGCCAGGTGCAGGTCGAGGGGCTCGCTGGCCGAAGGGAAGGCAACCGGGCCCGCGGCGGAGCCTGGGTCCGGGCCAGGCACCCCGGGGCGTCTGGGGTGCGGCTGCCTTCCTGGGCCGCCTTCTGGCCGGGCCGGCGGGGAGCGCCCCCTCCGGCGCGCGCGCCGTGGTGGGAGGGGCCTGAGGAGGCGGGGCCTGCAGCGGGGCCCCGGCGCGGGCGGAGCCGGCGGCCACCGCCCGCGGGCGAGTTAAAGGAGAAGGCGGAGCGGGAGGCAAAAAGCCTACAGCACCCGGTATTCCCAGGCGGTCTCCCATCCAAGTACTAACCAGGCCCGACCCTGCTTAGCTTCCGAGATCAGACGAGATCGGGCGCGTTCAGGGTGGTATGGCCGTAGACGGGGGCGGGGACGGCGGGCTGCCTCTTGAGGCCCACTTTCGCTGGCGATTGCGCCTCACCGCCAGCCTGGCGGTCAGCCCGCCCCGGCAGGACCACGTCGCCCGCCCAGGCAGGGGGAACGGAGGTCTCGGGTACCGGGCGGTGGCGGAGGCGGAGGGTTTGGCCACCCCCTCCCAGCCGAGGGCGGGTGTGACCCAGCGAACCCTTCCGCGCTTGGCGCCCCGCCCAAGATCCGGCCCGTCGCACACAGGGACGTGGTCCCGGAGGCTTCAGGGCCCGGGGCCCGCGGTCCCTTGGGCATCGCCCCTGCCCGCCCACGCGGCGCTAGGCGCCGCCCAGCCGCAGCCCGGGCCGGCCCTCCTGCCCGACAGCAGCTGGCCCGAAGCCACTGGGAGCCACCATCGTGTCGCCACGGCCCCTCAGCCCCGGCGAGGCCACCCTTGCCCGCACACCACCCGCCGAGCTCAGGAGCCCGCCCCTGGCGGCCGGCAGGCCCGGGGAAGCGGCCCCTGCCCTCGATCCCGCTCCCGCACCCGGCAGCGGCGGCGACACGGCGGGGGGCGGGGCTTTTGCCGGAGGGAGCTGTGGAGGGACACACCCACCGGCACACAGGTGGCGGCCCCGGGGCGGGGCGCCGGTGGGGGCGGCCAGGTGCAGGTCGACGGGCTCGCTGGCCGAAGGGACGGCAACCGGGCCCGCGGCGGAGCCTGGGTCCGGGCCAGGCACCCCGGGGGCGTCTGGGGTGCGGCTGCCTTCCAGGGCCGCCTTCTGGCCGCCTGGCGGGCCGGGCCGGCGGGGAGCGCCCCCTCCGGCGCGCGTGCCGTGGTGGGAGGGGCCTGAGGAGGCGGGGCCTGCAGCGGGGCCCCAGCGCGGGCGGAGCCGGCGGCCACCGCCCGCGGGCGAGTTAAAGGAGAAGGCGGAGCGGGAGGCAAAAAGCCTACAGCACCCGGTATTCCCAGGCGGTCTCCCATCCAAGTACTAACCAGGCCCGACCCTGCTTAGCTTCCGAGATCAGACGAGATCGGGCGCGTTCAGGGTAGTATGGCCGTAGACGGGGGCGGGGACGGCGGGCTGCCTCTTGAGGCCCACTTTCGCTGGCGCTTGCGCCTCACCGCCAGCCTGGCGGTCAGCCCGCCCCGGCAGGACCCCGTCGCCCGCCCAGGCAGGGGGAACGGAGGTCTCGGGTACCGGGCGGTGGCGGAGGCGGAGGGTTTGGCCACCCCCTCCCAGCCGAGGGCGGGCGTGACCCAGCGAACCCTTCGGCGCTTGGCGCCCCGCCAAGATCCCGCCCGTCGCTCACAGGGACGTGGCCCCGGAGGCTTCAGTGCCCGGGGCCCGCGGTCCCTTGGGCATCGCCCCTGCCCGCCCACGCGGCGCTAGGCGCCGCCCAGCCGCAACCCGGGCCGGCCCTCCTGCCCGACAGCAGCTGGCCCGAAGCCACTGGGAGCCACCATCGTGTCGCCACGGCCCCTCAGCCCCGGCGAGGCCACCCTTGCCCGCACACCACCTGCCGGGCTCAGGAGCCCGCCCCTGGCGGCCGGCAGGCCCGGGGAAGCGGCCCCTGCCCTCGATCCCGCTCCCGCACCCGGCCGCGGCGGCGACACGGCGGGGGGCGAGGCTTTTGCCGGAGGGAGCTGTGGAGGGACACACCCACCGGCACACAGGTGGCGGCACCGGGGCGGGGCGCCGGTGGGGGCGGCCAGGTGCAGGTCGATGGGCTCGCTGGCGGAAGGCACGGCAATCGGGCCCGCGGCGGAGCCTGGGTCCGGGCCAGGCACCCCGGGGGCGTCTGGGGTGCGGCTGCCTTCCAGGGCCGCCTTCTGGCCGCCTGGCGGGCCGGGCTGGCGGGGAGCGCCCCCTCCGGCGCGCGCGCCGTGGTGGGAGGGGCCTGAGGAGGCGGGGCCTGCAGCGGGGCCCCGGCGCGGGCGGAGCCGGCGGCCACCGCCCGCGGGCGAGTTAAAGGAGAAGGCGGAGCGGGAGGCAAAAAGCCTACAGCACCCGGTATTCCCAGGCGGTCTCCCATCCAAGTACTAACCAGGCCCGACCCTGCTTAGCTTCCGAGATCAGACGAGATCGGGCGCGTTCAGGGTGGTATGGCCGTAGACGGGGGCGGGGACGGCGGGCTGCCTCTTGAGGCCCACTTTCGCTGGCGCTTGCGCCTCACCGCCAGCCTGGCGGTCAGCCCGCCCCGGCAGGACCCCGTCGCCCGCCCAGGCAGGGGGAACGGAGGTCTCGGGTACCGGGCGGTGGCGGAGGCGGAGGGTTTGGCCACCCCCTCCCAGCCGAGGGCGGGCGTGACCCAGCGAACCCTTCGGCGCTTGGCGCCCCGCCCAAGATCCGGCCCGTCGCTCACAGGGACGTGGCCCCGGAGGCTTCAGGGCCCGGGGCCCGCGGTCCCTTGGGCATCGCCCCTGTCCGCCCACGCGGCGCTAGGCGCCGCCCGGCCGCAGCCCGGGCCGGCCCTCCTGCCCGACAGCAGCTGGCCCGAAGCCACTGGGAGCCACCATCGTGTCGCCACGGCCCCTCAGCCCCGGCGAGGCCACCCTTGCCCGCACACCACCCGCCGAGCTCAGGAGCCCGCCCCTGGCGGCTGGCAGGCCCGGGGAAGCGGCCCCTGCCCTCGATCCCGCTCCCGCACCCGGCCGCGGCGGCGACACGGCGGGGGGCGGGGCTTTTGCCGGAGGGAGCTGTGGAGGGACACACCCACCGGCACACAGGTGGCGGCCCCGGGGCGGGGCGCCGGTGGGGGCGGCCAGGTGCAGGTCGAGGGGCTCGCTGGCCGAAGGGACGGCAACCGGTCCCGCGGCGGAGCCTGGGTCCGGGCCAGGCACCCCGGGGGCGTCTGGGGTGCGGCTGCCTTCCAGGGCCGCCTTCTGGCCGCCTGGCGGGCCGGGCCGGCGGGGAGCGCCCCCTCCGGCGCGCGCGCCGTGGTGGGAAGGGCCTGAGGAGGCGGGGCCTGCAGCGGGGCCCCGGCGCCGGCGGAGCCGGCGGCCACCGCCCGCGGGCGAGTTAAAGGAGAAGGCGGAGCGGGAGGCAAAAAGCCTACAGCACCCGGTATTCCCAGGCGGTCTCCCATCCAAGTACTAACCAGGCCCGACCCTGCTTAGCTTCCGAGATCAGACGAGATCGGGCGCGTTCAGGGTGGTATGGCCGTAGACGGGGGCGGGGACGGCGGGCTGCCTCTTGAGGCCCACTTTCGCTGGCGCTTGCGCCTCACCGCCAGCCTGGAGGTCAGCCCGCCCCGGCAGGACCCCGTCGCCCGCCCAGGCAGGGGGAACGGAGGTCTCGGGTACCGGGCAGTGGCGGAGGCGGAGGGTTTGGCCACCCCCTCCCAGCCGAGGGCGGGCGTGACCCAGCGAACCCTTCGGCGCTTGGCGCCCCGCCAAGATCCCGCCCGTCGCTCACAGGGACGTGGCCCCGGAGGCTTCAGTGCCCGGGGCCCGCGGTCCCTTGGGCATCGCCCCTGCCCGCCCACGCGGCGCTAGGCGCCGCCCAGCCGCAACCCGGGCCGGCCCTCCTGCCCGACAGCAGCTGGCCCGAAGCCACTGGGAGCCACCATCGTGTCGCCACGGCCCCTCAGCCCCGGCGAGGCCACCCTTGCCGCACACCACCTGCCGGGCTCAGGAGCCCGCCCCTGGCGGCCGGCAGGCCCGGGGAAACGGCCCCTGCACTCGATCCCGCTCCCGCACCCGGCCGTGGCGGCGACACGGCGGGGGGCGAGGCTTTTGCCGGAGGGAGCTGTGGAGGGACACACCCACCGGCACACAGGTGGCGGCCCCGGGGCGGGGCGCCGGTGGGGGCGGCCAGGTGCAGGTCGAGGGGCTCGCTGGCGGAAGGCACGGCAATCGGGCCCGCGGCGGAGCCTGGGTCCGGGCCAGGCACCCCGGGGGCGTCTGGGGTGCGGCTGCCTTCCAGGGCCGCCTTCTGGCCGCCTGGCGGGCCGGGCTGGCGGGGAGCGCCCCCTCCGGCGCGCGCGCCGTGGTGGGAGGGGCCTGAGGAGGCGGGGCCTGCAGCGGGGCCCCGGCGCGGGCGGAGCCGGCGGCCACCGCCCGCGGGCGTGTTAAAGGAGAAGGCGGAGCGGGAGGCAAAAAGCCTACAGCACCCGGTATTCCCAGGCGGTCTCCCATCCAAGTACTAACCAGGCCCGACCCTGCTTAGCTTCCGAGATCAGACGAGATCGGGCGCGTTCAGGGTGGTATGGCCGTAGACGGGGGCGGGGACGGCGGGCTGCCTCTTGAGGCCCACTTTCGCTGGCGCTTGCGCCTCACCGCCAGCCTGGCGGTCAGCCCGCCCCGGCAGGACCCCGTCGCCCGCCCAGGCAGGGGGAACGGAGGTCTCGGGTACCGGGCGGTGGCGGAGGCGGAGGGTTTTGCCACCCCCTCCCAGCCGAGGGCGGGCGTGACCCAGCGAACCCTTCGGCGCTTGGCGCCCCGCCCAAGATCCGGCCCGTCGCTCACAGGGACGTGGCCCCGGAGGCTTCAGGGCCCGGGGCCCGCGGTCCCTTGGGCATCGCCCCTGCCCGCCCACGCGGCGCTAGGCGCCGCCCAGCCGCAGCCCGGGCCGGCCCTCCTGCCCGACAGCAGCTGGCCCGAAGCCACTGGGAGCCACCATCGTGTCGCCACGGCCCCTCAGCCCCGGCGAGGCCACCCTTGCCCGCACACCACCCGCCGAGCTCAGGAGCCCGCCCCTGGCGGCCGGCAGGCCCGGGGAAGCGGCCCCTGCCCTCGATCCCGCTCCCGCACCCGGCCGCGGCGGCGACACGGCGGGGGGCGGGGCTTTTGCCGGAGGGAGCTGTGGAGGGACACACCCACCGGCACACAGGTGGCGGCCCCGGGGCGGGGCGCCGGTGGGGGCGGCCAGGTGCAGGTCGAGGGGCTCGCTGGCGGAAGGCACGGCAATCGGGCCCGCGGCGGAGCCTGGGTCCGGGCCAGGCACCCCGGGGGCGTCTGGGGTGCGGCTGCCTTCCAGGGCCGCCTTCTGGCCGCCTGGCGGGCCGGGCTGGCAGGGAGCGCCCCCTCCGGCGCGCGCGCCGTGGTGGGAGGGGCCTGAGGAGGCGGGGCCTGCAGCGGGGCCCCGGCGCGGGCGGAGCCGGCGGCCACCGCCCGCGGGCGAGTTAAAGGAGAAGGCGGAGCGGGAGGCAAAAACCCTACAGCACCCGGTATTCCCAGGCGGTCTCCCATCCAAGTACTAACCAGGCCCGACCCTGCTTAGCTTCCGAGATCAGACGAGATCGGGCGCGTTCAGGGTGGTATGGCCGTAGACGGGGGCGGGGACGGCGGGCTGCCTCTTGAGGCCCACTTTCGCTGGCGCTTGCGCCTCACCGCCAGCCTGGCGGTCAGCCCGCCCCAGCAGGACCCCGTCGCCCGCCCAGGCAGGGGGAACGGAGGTCTCGGGTACCGGGCGGTGGCGGAGGCGGAGGGTTTGGCCACCCCCTCCCAGCCGAGGGCGGGCGTGACCCAGCGAACCCTTCGGCGCTTGGCGCCCCGCCCAAGATCCGGCCCGTCGCTCACAGGGACGTGGCCCCGGAGGCTTCAGGGCCCGGGGCCCGCGGTGCCTTGGGCATCGCCCCTGCCCGCCCACGCGGCGCTAGGCGCCGCCCAGCCGCAGCCCGGGCCGGCCCTCCTGCCCGACAGCAGCTGGCCCGAAGCCACTGGGAGCCACCATCGTGTCGCCACGGCCCCTCAGCCCCGGCGAGGCCACCCTTGCACGCACACCACCCGCCGAGCTCTGGAGCCCGCCCCTGGCGGCCGGCAGGCCCGGGGAAGCGGCCCCTGCCCTCGATCCCGCTCCCGCACCCGGCAGCGGCGGCGACACGGCGGGGGGCGGGGCTTTTGCCGGAGGGAGCTGTGGAGGGACACACCCACCGGCACACAGGTGGCGGCCCCGGGGCGGGGCGCCGGTGGGGGCGGCCAGGTGCAGGTCGACGGGCTCGCTGGCCGAAGGGACGGCAACCGGGCCCGCGGCGGAGCCTGGGTCCGGGCCAGGCACCCCGGGGGCGTCTGGGGTGCGGCTGCCTTCCAGGGCCGCCTTCTGGCCGCCTGGCGGGCCGGGCCGGCGGGGAGCGCCCCCTCCGGCGCGCGCGCCGTGGTGGGAGGGGCCTGAGGAGGCGGGGCCTGCAGCGGGGCCCCGGCGCCGGCGGAGCCGGCGGCCACCGCCCGCGGGCGAGTTAAAGGAGAAGGCGGAGCGGGAGGCAAAAAGCCTACAGCACCCGGTATTCCCAGGCGGTCTCCCATCCAAGTACTAACCAGGCCCGACCCTGCTTAGCTTCCGAGATCAGACGAGATCGGGCGCGTTCAGGGTGGTATGGCCGTAGACGGGGGCGGGGACGGCGGGCTGCCTCTTGAGGCCCACTTTCGCTGGCGCTTGCGCCTCACCGCCAGCCTGGCGGTCAGCCCGCCCCAGCAGGACCCCGTCGCCTGCCCAGGCAGGGGGAACGGAGGTCTCGGGTACCGGGCGGTGGCGGAGGCGGAGGGTTTGGCCACCCCCTCCCAGCCGAGGGCGGGCGTGACCCAGCGAACCCTTCGGCGCTTGGCGCCCCGCCCAAGATCCGGCCCGTCGCTCACAGGGACGTGGCCGCGGAGGCTTCAGGGCCCGGGGCCCGCGGTGCCTTGGGCATCGCCCCTGCCCGCCCACGCGGCGCTAGGCGCCGCCCAGCCGCAGCCCGGGCCGGCCCTCCTGCCCGACAGCAGCTGGCCCGAAGCCACTGGGAGCCACCATCGTGTCGCCACGGCCCCTCAGCCCCGGCGAGGCCACCCTTGCACGCACACCACCCGCCGAGCTCAGGAGCCCGCCCCTGGCGGCCGGCAGGCCCGGGGAAGCGGCCCCTGCCCTCTATCCCGCTCCCGCACCCGGCAGCGGCGGCGACACGGCGGGGGGCGGGGCTTTTGCCGGAGGGAGCTGTGGAGGGACACACCCACCGGCACACAGGTGGCGGCCCCGGGGCGGGGCGCCGGTGGGGGCGGCCAGGTGCAGGTCGACGGGCTCGCTGGCCGAAGGGACGGCAACCGGGCCCGCGGCGGAGCCTGGGTCCGGGCCAGGCACCCCGGGGGCGTCTGGGGTGCGGCTGCCTTCCAGGGCCGCCTTCTGGCCGCCTGGCGGGCCGGGCCGGCGGGGAGCGCCCCCTCCGGCGCGCGCGCCGTGGTGGGAGGGGCCTGAGGAGGCGGGGCCTGCAGCGGGGCCCCGGCGCGGGCGGAGCCGGCGGCCACCGCCCGCGGGCGAGTTAAAGGAGAAGGCGGAGCAGGAGGCAAAAAGCCTACAGCACCCGGTATTCCCAGGCGGTCTCCCATCCAAGTACTAACCAGGCCCGACCCTGCTTAGCTTCCGAGATCAGACGAGATCGGGCGCGTTCAGGGTGGTATGGCCGTAGACGGGGGCGGGGACGGCGGGCTGCCTCCTGAGGCCCACTTTCGCTGTCGCTTGCGCCTCACCGCCAGCCTGGCGGTCAGCCCGCCCCGGCAGGAACCCGTCGCCCGCCCAGGCAGGGGGAACGGAGGTCTCGGGTACCGGGCGGTGGCGGAGGCGGAGGGTTTGGCCACCCCCTCCCAGCCGAGGGCGGGCGTGACCCAGCGAACCCTTCGGCGCTTGGCGCCCCGCCCAAGATCCGGCCCGTCGCTCACAGGGACGTGGCCGCGGAGGCTTCAGGGCCCGGGGCCCGCGGTCCCTTGGGCATCGCCCCTGCCCGCCGACGCGGCGCTAGGAGCCGCCCAGCCGCAGCCCGGGCCGGCCCTCCTGCCCGACAGCAGCTGGCCCGAAGCCACTGGGAGCCACCATCGTGTCGCCACGGCCCCTCAGCCCCGGCGAGGCCACCCTTGCCCGCACACCACCCGCCGGGCTCAGTAGCCCGCCCCTGGCGGCCGGCAGGCCAGGGGAAGCGGCCCCTGCCCTCGATCCCGCTCCCGCACCCGGCCGCGGCGGTGACACGGCGGGGGGCGGGGCTTTTGCCGGAGGGAGCTGTGGAGGGACACACCCACCGGCACACAGGTGGCGGCCCCGGGGCGGGGCGCCGGTGGGGGCGGCCAGGTGCAGGTCGAGGGGCTCGCTGGCCGAAGGGAAGGCAACCGGGCCCGCGGCGGAGCCTGGGTCCGGGCCAGGCACCCCGGGGCGTCTGGGGTGCGGCTGCCTTCCAGGGCCGCCTTCTGGCCGGGCCGGCGGGGAGCGCCCCCTCCGGCGCGCGCGCCGTGGTGGGAGGGGCCTGAGGAGGCGGGGCCTGCAGCGGGGCCCCGGCGCGGGCGGAGCCGGCGGCCACCGCCCGCGGGCGAGTTAAAGGAGAAGGCGGAGCGGGAGGCAAAAAGCCTACAGCACCCGGTATTCCCAGGCGGTCTCCCATCCAAGTACTAACCAGGCCCGACCCTGCTTAGCTTCCGAGATCAGACGAGATCGGGCGCGTTCAGGGTGGTATGGCCGTAGACGGGGGCGGGGACGGCGGGCTGCCTCTTGAGGCCCACTTTCGCTGGCGCTTGCGCCTCACCGCCAGCCTGGCGGTCAGCCCGCCCCGGCAGGACCACGTCGCCCGCCCAGGCAGGGGGAACGGAGGTCTCGGGTACCGGGCGGTGGCGGAGGCGGAGGGTTTGGCCACCCCCTCCCAGCCGAGGGCGGGCGTGACCCAGCGAACCCTTCCGCGCTTGGCGCCCCGCCCAAGATCCGGCCCGTCGCTCACATGGACGTGGCCCCGGAGGCTTCAGGGCCCGGAGCCCGCGGTCCCTTGGGCATCGCACCTGCCCGCCCACGCGGCGCTAGGCGCCGCCCAGCCGCAGCCCGGGCCGGCCCTCCTGCCCGACAGCAGCTGGCCCGAAGCCACTGGGAGCCACCATCGTGTCGCCACGGCCCCTCAGCCCCGGCGAGGCCACCCTTGCCCGCACACCACCCGCCGAGCTCAGGAGCCCGCCCCTGGCGGCCGGCAGGCCCGGGGAAGCGGCCCCTGCCCTCGATCCCGCTCCCGCACCCGGCCGCGGCGGCGACACGGCGGGGGGCGGGGCTTTTGCCGGAGGGAGCTGTGGAGGGACACACCCACCGGCACACAGGTGGCGGCCCCGGGGCGGGGCGCCGGTGGGGGCGGCCAGGTGCAGGTCGAGGGGCTCGCTGGCGGAAGGCACGGCCATCGGGCCCGCGGCGGAGCCTGGGTCCGGGCCAGGCACCCCGGGGGCGTCTGGGGTGCGGCTGCCTTCCAGGGCCGCCTTCTGGCCGCCTGGCGGGGCGGGCTGGCGGGGAGCGCCCCCTCCGGCGCGCGCGCCGTGGTGGGAGGGGCCTGAGGAGGCGGGGCCTGCAGCGGGGCCCCGGCGCGGGCGGAGCCGGCGGCCACCGCCCGCGGGCGAGTTAAAGGAGAAGGCGGAGCGGGAGGCAAAAACCCTACAGCACCCGGTATTCCCAGGCGGTCTCCCATCCAAGTACTAACCAGGCCCGACCCTGCTTAGCTTCCGAGATCAGACGAGATCGGGCGCGTCCAGGGTGGTATGGCCGTAGACGGGGGCGGGGACGGCGGGCTGCCTCTTGAGGCCCACTTTCGCTGGCGCTTGCGCCTCACCGCCAGCCTGGCGGTCAGCCCGCCCCAGCAGGACCCCGTCGCCCGCCCAGGCAGGGGGAACGGAGGTCTCGGGTACCGGGCGGTGGCGGAGGCGGAGGGTTTGGCCACCCCCTCCCAGCCGAGGGCGGGCGTGACCCAGCGAACCCTTCGGCGCTTGGCGCCCCGCCCAAGATCCGGCCCGTCGCTCACAGGGACGTGGCCCCGGAGGCTTCAGGGCCCGGGGCCCGCGGTGCCTTGGGCATCGCCCCTGCCCGCCCACGCGGCGCTAGGCGCCGCCCAGCCGCAGCCCGGGCCGGCCCTCCTGCCCGACAGCAGCTGGCCCGAAGCCACTGGGAGCCACCATCGTGTCGCCATGGCCCCTCAGCCCCGGCGAGGCCACCCTTGCCCGCACACCACCCGCCGAGCTCAGGAGCCCGCCCCTGGCGGCCGGCAGGCCCGGGGAAGCGGCCCCTGCCCTCGATCCCGCTCCCGCACCCGGCAGCGGCGGCGACACGGCGGGGGGCGGGGCTTTTGCCGGAGGGAGCTGTGGAGGGACACACCCACCGGCACACAGGTGGCGGCCCCGGGGCGGGGCGCCGGTGGGGGCGGCCAGGTGCAGGTCGACGGGCTCGCTGGCCGAAGGGTCGGCAACCGGGCCCGCGGCGGAGCCTGGGTCCGGGCCAGGCACCCCGGGGGCGTCTGGGGTGCGGCTGCCTTCCAGGGCCGCCTTCTGGCCGCCTGGCGGGCCGGGCTGGCGGGGAGCGCCCCCTCCGGCGCGCGCGCCGTGGTGGGAGGGGCCTGAGGAGGCGGGGCCTGCAGCGGGGCCCCGGCGCGAGCGGAGCCGGCGGCCACCGCCCGCGGGCGATTTAAAGGAGAAGGCGGAGCGGGAGGCAAAAATCCTACAGCACCCGGTATTCCCAGGCGGTCTCCCATCCAAGTACTAACCAGGCCCGACCCTGCTTAGCTTCCGAGATCAGACGAGATCGGGCGCGTTCAGGGTGGTATGGCCGTAGACGGGGGCGGGGACGGCGGGCTGCCTCTTGAGGCCCACTTTCGCTGGCGCTTGCGCCTCACCGCCAGCCTGGCGGTCAGCCCGCCCCGGCAGGACCCCGTCGCCCGCCCAGGCAGGGGGAACGGAGGTCTCGGGTACCGGGCGGTGGCGGAGGCGGAGGGTTTGGCCACCCCCTCCCAGCCGAGGGCGGGCGTGACCCAGCGAACCCTTCGGCGCTTGGCGCCCCGCCCAAGATCCGGCCCGTCGCTCACAGGGACGTGGCCCCGGAGGCTTCAGGGCCCGGGGCCCGCGGTCCCTTGGGCATCGCCCCTGTCCGCCCACGCGGCGCTAGGCGCCGCCCAGCCGCAGCCCGGGCCGGCCCTCCTGCCCGACAGCAGCTGGCCCGAAGCCACTGGGAGCCACCATCGTGTCGCCACGGCCCCTCAGCCCCGGCGAGGCCACCCTTGCCCGCACACCACCCGCCGAGCTCAGGAGCCCGCCCCTGGCGGCTGGCAGGCCCGGGGAAGCGGCCCCTGCCCTCGATCCCGCTCCCGCACCCGGCCGCGGCGGCGACACGGCGGGGGGCGGGGCTTTTGCCGGAGGGAGCTGTGGAGGGACACACCCACCGGCACACAGGTGGCGGCCCCGGGGCGGGGCGCCGGTGGGGGCGGCCAGGTGCAGGTCGAGGGGCTCGCTGGCCGAAGGGACGGCAACCGGGCCCGCGGCGGAGCCTGGGTCCGGGCCAGGCACCCCGGGGGCGTCTGGGGTGCGGCTGCCTTCCAGGGCCGCCTTCTGGCCGCCTGGCGGGCCGGGCCGGCGGGGAGCGCCCCCTCCGGCGCGCGCGCCGTGGTGGGAAGGGCCTGAGGAGGCGGGGCCTGCAGCGGGGCCCCGGCGCCGGCGGAGCCGGCGGCCACCGCCCGCGGGCGAGTTAAAGGAGAAGGCGGAGCGGGAGGCAAAAAGCCTACAGCACCCGGTATTCCCAGGCGGTCTCCCATCCAAGTACTAACCAGGCCCGACCCTGCTTAGCTTCCGAGATCAGACGAGATCGGGCGCGTTCAGGGTGGTATGGCCGTAGACGGGGGCGGGGACGGCGGGCTGCCTCTTGAGGCCCACTTTCGCTGGCGCTTGCGCCTCACCGCCAGCCTGGAGGTCAGCCCGCCCCGGCAGGACCCCGTCGCCCGCCCAGGCAGGGGGAACGGAGGTCTCGGGTACCGGGCAGTGGCGGAGGCGGAGGGTTTGGCCACCCCCTCCCAGCCGAGGGCGGGCGTGACCCAGCGAACCCTTCGGCGCTTGGCGCCCCGCCCAAGATCCGGCCCGTCGCTCACAGGGACGTGGCCGCGGAGGCTTCAGGGCCCGGGGCCCGCGGTCCCTTGGGCATCGCCCCTGCCCGCCGACGCGGCGCTAGGAGCCGCCCAGCCGCAGCCCGGGCCGGCCCTCCTGCCCGACAGCAGCTGGCCCGAAGCCACTGGGAGCCACCATCGTGTCGCCACGGCCCCTCAGCCCCGGCGAGGCCACCCTTGCCCGCACACCACCCGCCGGGCTCAGTAGCCCGCCCCTGGCGGCCGGCAGGCCAGGGGAAGCGGCCCCTGCCCTCGATCCCGCTCCCGCACCCGGCCGCGGCGGTGACACGGCGGGGGGCGGGGCTTTTGCCGGAGGGAGCTGTGGAGGGACACACCCACCGGCACACAGGTGGCGGCCCCGGGGCGGGGCGCCGGTGGGGGCGGCCAGGTGCAGGTCGAGGGGCTCGCTGGCCGAAGGGAAGGCAACCGGGCCCGCGGCGGAGCCTGGGTCCGGGCCAGGCACCCCGGGGCGTCTGGGGTGCGGCTGCCTTCCAGGGCCGCCTTCTGGCCGGGCCGGCGGGGAGCGCCCCCTCCGGCGCGCGCGCCGTGGTGGGAGGGGCCTGAGGAGGCGGGGCCTGCAGCGGGGCCCCGGCGCGGGCGGAGCCGGCGGCCACCGCCCGCGGGCGAGTTAAAGGAGAAGGCGGAGCGGGAGGCAAAAAGCCTACAGCACCCGGTATTCCCAGGCGGTCTCCCATCCAAGTACTAACCAGGCCCGACCCTGCTTAGCTTCCGAGATCAGACGAGATCGGGCGCGTTCAGGGTGGTATGGCCGTAGACGGGGGCGGGGACGGCGGGCTGCCTCTTGAGGCCCACTTTCGCTGGCGCTTGCGCCTCACCGCCAGCCTGGCGGTCAGCCCGCCCCGGCAGGACCACGTCGCCCGCCCAGGCAGGGGGAACGGAGGTCTCGGGTACCGGGCGGTGGCGGAGGCGGAGGGTTTGGCCACCCCCTCCCAGCCGAGGGCGGGTGTGACCCAGCGAACCCTTCCGCGCTTGGCGCCCCGCCCAAGATCCGGCCCGTCGCACACAGGGACGTGGTCCCGGAGGCTTCAGGGCCCGGGGCCCGCGGTCCCTTGGGCATCGCCCCTGCCCGCCCACGCGGCGCTAGGCGCCGCCCAGCCGCAGCCCGGGCCGGCCCTCCTGCCCGACAGCAGCTGGCCCGAAGCCACTGGGAGCCACCATCGTGTCGCCACGGCCCCTCAGCCCCGGCGAGGCCACCCTTGCCCGTACACCACCCGCCGAGCTCAGGAGCCCGCCCCTGGCGGCCGGCAGGCCCGGGGAAGCGGCCCCTGCCCTCGATCCCGCTCCCGCACCCGGCAGCGGCGGCGACACGGCGGGGGGCGGGGCTTTTGCCGGAGGGAGCTGTGGAGGGACACACCCACCGGCACACAGGTGGCGGCCCCGGGGCGGGGCGCCGGTGGGGGCGGCCAGGTGCAGGTCGACGGGCTCGCTGGCCGAAGGGACGGCAACCGGGCCCGCGGCGGAGCCTGGGTCCGGGCCAGGCACCCCGGGGGCGTCTGGGGTGCGGCTGCCTTCCAGGGCCGCCTTCTGGCCGCCTGGCGGGCCGGGCCGGCGGGGAGCGCCCCCTCCGGCGCGCGTGCCGTGGTGGGAGGGGCCTGAGGAGGCGGGGCCTGCAGCGGGGCCCCGGCGCGGGCGGAGCCGGCGGCCACCGCCCGCGGGCGAGTTAAAGGAGAAGGCGGAGCGGGAGGCAAAAAGCCTACAGCACCCGGTATTCCCAGGCGGTCTCCCATCCAAGTACTAACCAGGCCCGACCCTGCTTAGCTTCCGAGATCAGACGAGATCGGGCGCGTTCAGGGTAGTATGGCCGTAGACGGGGGCGGGGACGGCGGGCTGCCTCTTGAGGCCCACTTTCGCTGGCGCTTGCGCCTCACCGCCAGCCTGGCGGTCAGCCCGCCCCGGCAGGACCCCGTCGCCCGCCCAGGCAGGGGGAACGGAGGTCTCGGGTACCGGGCGGTGGCGGAGGCGGAGGGTTTGGCCACCCCCTCCCAGCCGAGGGCGGGCGTGACCCAGCGAACCCTTCGGCGCTTGGCGCCCCGCCAAGATCCCGCCCGTCGCTCACAGGGACGTGGCCCCGGAGGCTTCAGTGCCCGGGGCCCGCGGTCCCTTGGGCATCGCCCCTGCCCGCCCACGCGGCGCTAGGCGCCGCCCAGCCGCAACCCGGGCCGGCCCTCCTGCCCGACAGCAGCTGGCCCGAAGCCACTGGGAGCCACCATCGTGTCGCCACGGCCCCTCAGCCCCGGCGAGGCCACCCTTGCCCGCACACCACCTGCCGGGCTCAGGAGCCCGCCCCTGGCGGCCGGCAGGCCCGGGGAAGCGGCCCCTGCCCTCGATCCCGCTCCCGCACCCGGCCGCGGCGGCGACACGGCGGGGGGCGAGGCTTTTGCCGGAGGGAGCTGTGGAGGGACACACCCACCGGCACACAGGTGGCGGCACCGGGGCGGGGCGCCGGTGGGGGCGGCCAGGTGCAGGTCGATGGGCTCGCTGGCGGAAGGCACGGCAATCGGGCCCGCGGCGGAGCCTGGGTCCGGGCCAGGCACCCCGGGGGCGTCTGGGGTGCGGCTGCCTTCCAGGGCCGCCTTCTGGCCGCCTGGCGGGCCGGGCTGGCGGGGAGCGCCCCCTCCGGCGCGCGCGCCGTGGTGGGAGGGGCCTGAGGAGGCGGGGCCTGCAGCGGGGCCCCGGCGCGGGCGGAGCCGGCGGCCACCGCCCGCGGGCGAGTTAAAGGAGAAGGCGGAGCGGGAGGCAAAAAGCCTACAGCACCCGGTATTCCCAGGCGGTCTCCCATCCAAGTACTAACCAGGCCCGACCCTGCTTAGCTTCCGAGATCAGACGAGATCGGGCGCGTTCAGGGTGGTATGGCCGTAGACGGGGGCGGGGACGGCGGGCTGCCTCTTGAGGCCCACTTTCGCTGGCGCTTGCGCCTCACCGCCAGCCTGGCGGTCAGCCCGCCCCGGCAGGACCCCGTCGCCCGCCCAGGCAGGGGGAACGGAGGTCTCGGGTACCGGGCGGTGGCGGAGGCGGAGGGTTTGGCCACCCCCTCCCAGCCGAGGGCGGGCGTGACCCAGCGAACCCTTCGGCGCTTGGCGCCCCGCCCAAGATCCGGCCCGTCGCTCACAGGGACGTGGCCCCGGAGGCTTCAGGGCCCGGGGCCCGCGGTCCCTTGGGCATCGCCCCTGCCCGCCCACGCGGCGCTAGGCGCCGCCCAGCCGCAGCCCGGGCCGGCCCTCCTGCCCGACAGCAGCTGGCCCGAAGCCACTGGGAGCCACCATCGTGTCGCCACGGCCCCTCAGCCCCGGCGAGGCCACCCTTGCCCGCACACCACCCGCCGAGCTCAGGAGCCCGCCCCTGGCGGCCGGCAGGCCCGGGGAAGCGGCCCCTGCCCTCGATCCCGCTCCCGCACCCGGCCGCGGCGGCGACACGGCGGGGGGCGGGGCTTTTGCCGGAGGGAGCTGTGGAGGGACACACCCACCGGCACACAGGTGGCGGCCCCGGGGCGGGGCGCCGGTGGGGGCGGCCAGGTGCAGGTCGAGGGGCTCGCTGGCCGAAGGGACGGCAACCGGGCCCGCGGCGGAGCCTGGGTCCGGGCCAGGCACCCCGGGGGCGTCTGGGGTGCGGCTGCCTTCCAGGGCCGCCTTCTGGCCGCCTGGCGGGCCGGGCCGGCGGGGAGCGCCCCCTCCGGCGCGCGCGCCGTGGTGGGAGGGGCCTGAGGAGGCGGGGCCTGCAGCGGGGCCCCGGCGCGGGCGGAGCCGGCGGCCACCGCCCGCGGGCGAGTTAAAGGAGAAGGCGGAGCAGGAGGCAAAAAGCCTACAGCACCCGGTATTCCCAGGCGGTCTCCCATCCAAGTACTAACCAGGCCTGACCCTGCTTAGCTTCCGAGATCAGACGAGATCGGGCGCGTTCAGGGTGGTATGGCCGTAGACGGGGGCGGGGACGGCGGGCTGCCTCCTGAGGCCCACTTTCGCTGTCGCTTGCGCCTCACCGCCAGCCTGGCGGTCAGCCCGCCCCGGCAGGAACCCGTCGCCCGCCCAGGCAGGGGGAACGGAGGTCTCGGGTACCGGGCGGTGGCGGAGGCGGAGGGTTTGGCCACCCCCTCCCAGCCGAGGGCGGGCGTGACCCAGCGAACCCTTCGGCGCTTGGCGCCCCGCCCAAGATCCGGCCCGTCGCTCACAGGGACGTGGCCCCGGAGGCTTCAGGGCCCGGGGCCCGCGGTCCCTTGGGCATCGCCCCTGTCCGCCCACGCGGCGCTAGGCGCCGCCCGGCCGCAGCCCGGGCCGGCCCTCCTGCCCGACAGCAGCTGGCCCGAAGCCACTGGGAGCCACCATCGTGTCGCCACGGCCCCTCAGCCCCGGCGAGGCCACCCTTGCCCGCACACCACCCGCCGAGCTCAGGAGCCCGCCCCTGGCGGCTGGCAGGCCCGGGGAAGCGGCCCCTGCCCTCGATCCCGCTCCCGCACCCGGCCGCGGCGGCGACACGGCGGGGGGCGGGGCTTTTGCCGGAGGGAGCTGTGGAGGGACACACCCACCGGCACACAGGTGGCGGCCCCGGGGCGGGGCGCCGGTGGGGGCGGCCAGGTGCAGGTCGAGGGGCTCGCTGGCCGAAGGGACGGCAACCGGTCCCGCGGCGGAGCCTGGGTCCGGGCCAGGCACCCCGGGGGCGTCTGGGGTGCGGCTGCCTTCCAGGGCCGCCTTCTGGCCGCCTGGCGGGCCGGGCCGGCGGGGAGCGCCCCCTCCGGCGCGCGCGCCGTGGTGGGAAGGGCCTGAGGAGGCGGGGCCTGCAGCGGGGCCCCGGCGCCGGCGGAGCCGGCGGCCACCGCCCGCGGGCGAGTTAAAGGAGAAGGCGGAGCGGGAGGCAAAAAGCCTACAGCACCCGGTATTCCCAGGCGGTCTCCCATCCAAGTACTAACCAGGCCCGACCCTGCTTAGCTTCCGAGATCAGACGAGATCGGGCGCGTTCAGGGTGGTATGGCCGTAGACGGGGGCGGGGACGGCGGGCTGCCTCTTGAGGCCCACTTTCGCTGGCGCTTGCGCCTCACCGCCAGCCTGGAGGTCAGCCCGCCCCGGCAGGACCCCGTCGCCCGCCCAGGCAGGGGGAACGGAGGTCTCGGGTACCGGGCAGTGGCGGAGGCGGAGGGTTTGGCCACCCCCTCCCAGCCGAGGGCGGGCGTGACCCAGCGAACCCTTCGGCGCTTGGCGCCCCGCCCAAGATCCGGCCCGTCGCTCACAGGGACGTGGCCGCGGAGGCTTCAGGGCCCGGGGCCCGCGGTCCCTTGGGCATCGCCCCTGCCCGCCGACGCGGCGCTAGGAGCCGCCCAGCCGCAGCCCGGGCCGGCCCTCCTGCCCGACAGCAGCTGGCCCGAAGCCACTGGGAGCCACCATCGTGTCGCCACGGCCCCTCAGCCCCGGCGAGGCCACCCTTGCCCGCACACCACCCGCCGGGCTCAGTAGCCCGCCCCTGGCGGCCGGCAGGCCCGGGGAAGCGGCCCCTGCCCTCGATCCCGCTCCCGCACCCGGCAGCGGCGGCGACACGGCGGGGGGCGGGGCTTTTGCCGGAGGGAGCTGTGGAGGGACACACCCACCGGCACACAGGTGGCGGCCCCGGGGCGGGGCGCCGGTGGGGGCGGCCAGGTGCAGGTCGACGGGCTCGCTGGCCGAAGGGACGGCAACCGGGCCCGCGGCGGAGCCTGGGTCCGGGCCAGGCACCCCGGGGGCGTCTGGGGTGCGGCTGCCTTCCAGGGCCGCCTTCTGGCCGCCTGGCGGGCCGGGCCGGCGGGGAGCGCCCCCTCCGGCGCGCGTGCCGTGGTGGGAGGGGCCTGAGGAGGCGGGGCCTGCAGCGGGGCCCCGGCGCGGGCGGAGCCGGCGGCCACCGCCCGCGGGCGAGTTAAAGGAGAAGGCGGAGCGGGAGGCAAAAAGCCTACAGCACCCGGTATTCCCAGGCGGTCTCCCATCCAAGTACTAACCAGGCCCGACCCTGCTTAGCTTCCGAGATCAGACGAGATCGGGCGCGTTCAGGGTAGTATGGCCGTAGACGGGGGCGGGGACGGCGGGCTGCCTCTTGAGGCCCACTTTCGCTGGCGCTTGCGCCTCACCGCCAGCCTGGCGGTCAGCCCGCCCCGGCAGGACCCCGTCGCCCGCCCAGGCAGGGGGAACGGAGGTCTCGGGTACCGGGCGGTGGCGGAGGCGGAGGGTTTGGCCACCCCCTCCCAGCCGAGGGCGGGCGTGACCCAGCGAACCCTTCGGCGCTTGGCGCCCCGCCAAGATCCCGCCCGTCGCTCACAGGGACGTGGCCCCGGAGGCTTCAGTGCCCGGGGCCCGCGGTCCCTTGGGCATCGCCCCTGCCCGCCCACGCGGCGCTAGGCGCCGCCCAGCCGCAACCCGGGCCGGCCCTCCTGCCCGACAGCAGCTGGCCCGAAGCCACTGGGAGCCACCATCGTGTCGCCACGGCCCCTCAGCCCCGGCGAGGCCACCCTTGCCGCACACCACCTGCCGGGCTCAGGAGCCCGCCCCTGGCGGCCGGCAGGCCCGGGGAAACGGCCCCTGCACTCGATCCCGCTCCCGCACCCGGCCGTGGCGGCGACACGGCGGGGGGCGAGGCTTTTGCCGGAGGGAGCTGTGGAGGGACACACCCACCGGCACACAGGTGGCGGCCCCGGGGCGGGGCGCCGGTGGGGGCGGCCAGGTGCAGGTCGAGGGGCTCGCTGGCGGAAGGCACGGCAATCGGGCCCGCGGCGGAGCCTGGGTCCGGGCCAGGCACCCCGGGGGCGTCTGGGGTGCGGCTGCCTTCCAGGGCCGCCTTCTGGCCGCCTGGCGGGCCGGGCTGGCGGGGAGCGCCCCCTCCGGCGCGCGCGCCGTGGTGGGAGGGGCCTGAGGAGGCGGGGCCTGCAGCGGGGCCCCGGCGCGGGCGGAGCCGGCGGCCACCGCCCGCGGGCGTGTTAAAGGAGAAGGCGGAGCGGGAGGCAAAAAGCCTACAGCACCCGGTATTCCCAGGCGGTCTCCCATCCAAGTACTAACCAGGCCCGACCCTGCTTAGCTTCCGAGATCAGACGAGATCGGGCGCGTTCAGGGTGGTATGGCCGTAGACGGGGGCTGGGACGGCGGGCTGCCTCTTGAGGCCCACTTTCGCTGGCGCTTGCGCCTCACCGCCAGCCTGGCGGTCAGCCCGCCCCGGCAGGACCCCGTCGCCCGCCCAGGCAGGGGGAACGGAGGTCTCGGGTACCGGGCGGTGGCGGAGGCGGAGGGTTTTGCCACCCCCTCCCAGCCGAGGGCGGGCGTGACCCAGCGAACCCTTCGGCGCTTGGCGCCCCGCCCAAGATCCGGCCCGTCGCTCACAGGGACGTGGCCCCGGAGGCTTCAGGGCCCGGGGCCCGCGGTCCCTTGGGCATCGCCCCTGCCCGCCCACGCGGCGCTAGGCGCCGCCCAGCCGCAGCCCGGGCCGGCCCTCCTGCCCGACAGCAGCTGGCCCGAAGCCACTGGGAGCCACCATCGTGTCGCCACGGCCCCTCAGCCCCGGCGAGGCCACCCTTGCCCGCACACCACCCGCCGAGCTCAGGAGCCCGCCCCTGGCGGCCGGCAGGCCCGGGGAAGCGGCCCCTGCCCTCGATCCCGCTCCCGCACCCGGCCGCGGCGGCGACACGGCGGGGGGCGGGGCTTTTGCCGGAGGGAGCTGTGGAGGGACACACCCACCGGCACACAGGTGGCGGCCCCGGGGCGGGGCGCCGGTGGGGGCGGCCAGGTGCAGGTCGAGGGGCTCGCTGGCGGAAGGCACGGCAATCGGGCCCGCGGCGGAGCCTGGGTCCGGGCCAGGCACCCCGGGGGCGTCTGGGGTGCGGCTGCCTTCCAGGGCCGCCTTCTGGCCGCCTGGCGGGCCGGGCTGGCAGGGAGCGCCCCCTCCGGCGCGCGCGCCGTGGTGGGAGGGGCCTGAGGAGGCGGGGCCTGCAGCGGGGCCCCGGCGCGGGCGGAGCCGGCGGCCACCGCCCGCGGGCGAGTTAAAGGAGAAGGCGGAGCGGGAGGCAAAAACCCTACAGCACCCGGTATTCCCAGGCGGTCTCCCATCCAAGTACTAACCAGGCCCGACCCTGCTTAGCTTCCGAGATCAGACGAGATCGGGCGCGTTCAGGGTGGTATGGCCGTAGACGGGGGCGGGGACGGCGGGCTGCCTCTTGAGGCCCACTTTCGCTGGCGCTTGCGCCTCACCGCCAGCCTGGCGGTCAGCCCGCCCCAGCAGGACCCCGTCGCCCGCCCAGGCAGGGGGAACGGAGGTCTCGGGTACCGGGCGGTGGCGGAGGCGGAGGGTTTGGCCACCCCCTCCCAGCCGAGGGCGGGCGTGACCCAGCGAACCCTTCGGCGCTTGGCGCCCCGCCCAAGATCCGGCCCGTCGCTCACAGGGACGTGGCCCCGGAGGCTTCAGGGCCCGGGGCCCGCGGTGCCTTGGGCATCGCCCCTGCCCGCCCACGCGGCGCTAGGCGCCGCCCAGCCGCAGCCCGGGCCGGCCCTCCTGCCCGACAGCAGCTGGCCCGAAGCCACTGGGAGCCACCATCGTGTCGCCACGGCCCCTCAGCCCCGGCGAGGCCACCCTTGCACGCACACCACCCGCCGAGCTCTGGAGCCCGCCCCTGGCGGCCGGCAGGCCCGGGGAAGCGGCCCCTGCCCTCGATCCCGCTCCCGCACCCGGCAGCGGCGGCGACACGGCGGGGGGCGGGGCTTTTGCCGGAGGGAGCTGTGGAGGGACACACCCACCGGCACACAGGTGGCGGCCCCGGGGCGGGGCGCCGGTGGGGGCGGCCAGGTGCAGGTCGAGGGGCTCGCTGGCCGAAGGGACGGCAACCGGGCCCGCAGTGGAGCCTGGGTCCGGGCCAGGCACCCCGGGGGCGTCTGGGGTGCGGCTGCCTTCCAGGGCCGCCTTCTGGCCGCCTGGCGGGCCGGGCCGGCGGGGAGCGCCCCCTCCGGCGCGCGCGCCGTGGTGGGAGGGGCCTGAGGAGGCGGGGCCTGCAGCGGGGCCCCGGCGCGGGCGGAGCCGGCGGCCACCGCCCGCGGGCGAGTTAAAGGAGAAGGCGGAGCGGGAGGCAAAAAGCCTACAGCACCCGGTATTCCCAGGCGGTCTCCCATCCAAGTACTAACCAGGCCCGACCCTGCTTAGCTTCCGAGATCAGACGAGATCGGGCGCGTTCAGGGTAGTATGGCCATAGACGGGGGCGGGGACGGCGGGCTGCCTCTTGAGGCCCACTTTCGCTGGCGCTTGCGCCTCACCGCCAGCCTGGCGGTCAGCCCGCCCCGGCAGGACCCCGTCGCCCGCCCAGGCAGGGGGAACGGAGGTCTCGGGTACCGGGCGGTGGCGGAGGCGGAGGGTTTGGCCACCCCCTCCCAGCCGAGGGCGGGCGTGACCCAGCGAACCCTTCGGCGCTTGGCGCCCCGCCAAGATCCCGCCCGTCGCTCACAGGGACGTGGCCCCGGAGGCTTCAGTGCCCGGGGCCCGCGGTCCCTTGGGCATCGCCCCTGCCCGCCCACGCGGCGCTAGGCGCCGCCCAGCCGCAACCCGGGCCGGCCCTCCTGCCCGACAGCAGCTGGCCCGAAGCCACTGGGAGCCACCATCGTGTCGCCACGGCCCCTCAGCCCCGGCGAGGCCACCCTTGCCCGCACACCACCTGCCGGGCTCAGGAGCCCGCCCCTGGCGGCCGGCAGGCCCGGGGAAGCGGCCCCTGCCCTCGATCCCGCTCCCGCACCCGGCCGCGGCGGCGACACGGCGGGGGGCGAGGCTTTTGCCGGAGGGAGCTGTGTAGGGACACACCCACCGGCACACAGGTGGCTTCACCGGGGCGGGGCCCCGGTGGGGGCGGCCAGGTGCAGGTCGAGGGGCTCGCTGGCGGAAGGCACGGCAATCGGGCCCGCGGCGGAGCCTGGGTCCGGGCCAGGCACCCCGGGGGCGTCTGGGGTGCGGCTGCCTTCCAGGGCCGCCTTCTGGCCGCCTGGCGGGCCGGGCTGGCGGGGAGCGCCCCCTCCGGCGCGCGCGCCGTGGTGGGAGGGGCCTGAGGAGGCGGGGCCTGCAGCGGGGCCCCGGCGCGGGCGGAGCCGGCGGCCACCGCCCGCGGGCGAGTTAAAGGAGAAGGCGGAGCGGGAGGCAAAAACCCTACAGCACCCGGTATTCCCAGGCGGTCTCCCATCCAAGTACTAACCAGGCCCGACCCTGCTTAGCTTCCGAGATCAGACGAGATCGGGCGCGTTCAGGGTGGTATGGCCGTAGACGGGGGCGGGGACGGCGGGCTGCCTCTTGAGGCCCACTTTCGCTGGCGCTTGCGCCTCACCGCCAGCCTGGCGGTCAGCCCGCCCCAGCAGGACCCCGTCGCCCGCCCAGGCAGGGGGAACGGAGGTCTCGGGTACCGGGCGGTGGCGGAGGCGGAGGGTTTGGCCACCCCCTCCCAGCCGAGGGCGGGCGTGACCCAGCGAACCCTTCGGCGCTTGGCGCCCCGCCCAAGATCCGGCCCGTCGCTCACAGGGACGTGGCCCCGGAGGCTTCAGGGCCCGGGGCCCGCGGTGCCTTGGGCATCGCCCCTGCCCGCCCACGCGGCGCTAGGCGCCGCCCAGCCGCAGCCAGGGCCGGCCCTCCTGCCCGACAGCAGCTGGCCCGAAGCCACTGGGAGCCACCATCGTGTCGCCACGGCCCCTCAGCCCCGGCGAGGCCACCCTTGCACGCACACCACCCGCCGAGCTCAGGAGCCCGCCCCTGGCGGCCGGCAGGCCCGGGGAAGCGGCCCCTGCCCTCGATCCCGCTCCCGCACCCGGCAGCGGCGGCGACACGGCGGGGGGCGGGGCTTTTGCCGGAGGGAGCTGTGGAGGGACACACCCACCGGCACACAGGTGGCGGCCCCGGGGCGGGGCGCCGGTGGGGGCGGCCAGGTGCAGGTCGACGGGCTCGCTGGCCGAAGGGACGGCAACCGGGCCCGCGGCGGAGCCTGGGTCCGGGCCAGGCACCCCGGGGGCGTCTGGGGTGCGGCTGCCTTCCAGGGCCGCCTTCTGGCCGCCTGGCGGGCCGGGCCGGCGGGGAGCGCCCCCTCCGGCGCGCGCGCCGTGGTGGGAGGGGCCTGAGGAGGCGGGGCCTGCAGCGGGGCCCCGGCGCCGGCGGAGCCGGCGGCCACCGCCCGCGGGCGAGTTAAAGGAGAAGGCGGAGCGGGAGGCAAAAAGCCTACAGCACCCGGTATTCCCAGGCGGTCTCCCATCCAAGTACTAACCAGGCCCGACCCTGCTTAGCTTCCGAGATCAGACGAGATCGGGCGCGTTCAGGGTGGTATGGCCGTAGACGGGGGCGGGGACGGCGGGCTGCCTCTTGAGGCCCACTTTCGCTGGCGCTTGCGCCTCACCGCCAGCCTGGCGGTCAGCCCGCCCCAGCAGGACCCCGTCGCCTGCCCAGGCAGGGGGAACGGAGGTCTCGGGTACCGGGCGGTGGCGGAGGCGGAGGGTTTGGCCACCCCCTCCCAGCCGAGGGCGGGCGTGACCCAGCGAACCCTTCGGCGCTTGGCGCCCCGCCCAAGATCCGGCCCGTCGCTCACAGGGACGTGGCCGCGGAGGCTTCAGGGCCCGGGGCCCGCGGTGCCTTGGGCATCGCCCCTGCCCGCCCACGCGGCGCTAGGCGCCGCCCAGCCGCAGCCCGGGCCGGCCCTCCTGCCCGACAGCAGCTGGCCCGAAGCCACTGGGAGCCACCATCGTGTCGCCACGGCCCCTCAGCCCCGGCGAGGCCACCCTTGCACGCACACCACCCGCCGAGCTCAGGAGCCCGCCCCTGGCGGCCGGCAGGCCCGGGGAAGCGGCCCCTGCCCTCTATCCCGCTCCCGCACCCGGCAGCGGCGGCGACACGGCGGGGGGCGGGGCTTTTGCCGGAGGGAGCTGTGGAGGGACACACCCACCGGCACACAGGTGGCGGCCCCGGGGCGGGGCGCCGGTGGGGGCGGCCAGGTGCAGGTCGACGGGCTCGCTGGCCGAAGGGACGGCAACCGGGCCCGCGGCGGAGCCTGGGTCCGGGCCAGGCACCCCGGGGGCGTCTGGGGTGCGGCTGCCTTCCAGGGCCGCCTTCTGGCCGCCTGGCGGGCCGGGCCGGCGGGGAGCGCCCCCTCCGGCGCGCGCGCCGTGGTGGGAGGGGCCTGAGGAGGCGGGGCCTGCAGCGGGGCCCCGGCGCGGGCGGAGCCGGCGGCCACCGCCCGCGGGCGAGTTAAAGGAGAAGGCGGAGCAGGAGGCAAAAAGCCTACAGCACCCGGTATTCCCAGGCGGTCTCCCATCCAAGTACTAACCAGGCCCGACCCTGCTTAGCTTCCGAGATCAGACGAGATCGGGCGCGTTCAGGGTGGTATGGCCGTAGACGGGGGCGGGGACGGCGGGCTGCCTCCTGAGGCCCACTTTCGCTGTCGCTTGCGCCTCACCGCCAGCCTGGCGGTCAGCCCGCCCCGGCAGGAACCCGTCGCCCGCCCAGGCAGGGGGAACGGAGGTCTCGGGTACCAGGCGGTGGCGGAGGCGGAGGGTTTGGCCACCCCCTCCCAGCCGAGGGCGGGCGTGACCCAGCGAACCCTTCGGCGCTTGGCGCCCCGCCCAAGATCCGGCCCGTCGCTCACAGGGACGTGGCCGCGGAGGCTTCAGGGCCCGGGGCCCGCGGTCCCTTGGGCATCGCCCCTGCCCGCCGACGCGGCGCTAGGAGCCGCCCAGCCGCAGCCCGGGCCGGCCCTCCTGCCCGACAGCAGCTGGCCCGAAGCCACTGGGAGCCACCATCGTGTCGCCACGGCCCCTCAGCCCCGGCGAGGCCACCCTTGCCCGCACACCACCCGCCGGGCTCAGTAGCCCGCCCCTGGCGGCCGGCAGGCCAGGGGAAGCGGCCCCTGCCCTCGATCCCGCTCCCGCACCCGGCCGCGGCGGTGACACGGCGGGGGGCGGGGCTTTTGCCGGAGGGAGCTGTGGAGGGACACACCCACCGGCACACAGGTGGCGGCCCCGGGGCGGGGCGCCGGTGGGGGCGGCCAGGTGCAGGTCGAGGGGCTCGCTGGCCGAAGGGAAGGCAACCGGGCCCGCGGCGGAGCCTGGGTCCGGGCCAGGCACCCCGGGGCGTCTGGGGTGCGGCTGCCTTCCAGGGCCGCCTTCTGGCCGGGCCGGCGGGGAGCGCCCCCTCCGGCGCGCGCGCCGTGGTGGGAGGGGCCTGAGGAGGCGGGGCCTGCAGCGGGGCCCCGGCGCGGGCGGAGCCGGCGGCCACCGCCCGCGGGCGAGTTAAAGGAGAAGGCGGAGCGGGAGGCAAAAAGCCTACAGCACCCGGTATTCCCAGGCGGTCTCCCATCCAAGTACTAACCAGGCCCGACCCTGCTTAGCTTCCGAGATCAGACGAGATCGGGCGCGTTCAGGGTGGTATGGCCGTAGACGGGGGCGGGGACGGCGGGCTGCCTCTTGAGGCCCACTTTCGCTGGCGCTTGCGCCTCACCGCCAGCCTGGCGGTCAGCCCGCCCCGGCAGGACCACGTCGCCCGCCCAGGCAGGGGGAACGGAGGTCTCGGGTACCGGGCGGTGGCGGAGGCGGAGGGTTTGGCCACCCCCTCCCAGCCGAGGGCGGGCGTGACCCAGCGAACCCTTCCGCGCTTGGCGCCCCGCCCAAGATCCGGCCCGTCGCTCACATGGACGTGGCCCCGGAGGCTTCAGGGCCCGGAGCCCGCGGTCCCTTGGGCATCGCACCTGCCCGCCCACGCGGCGCTAGGCGCCGCCCAGCCGCAGCCCGGGCCGGCCCTCCTGCCCGACAGCAGCTGGCCCGAAGCCACTGGGAGCCACCATCGTGTCGCCACGGCCCCTCAGCCCCGGCGAGGCCACCCTTGCCCGCACACCACCCGCCGAGCTCAGGAGCCCGCCCCTGGCGGCCGGCAGGCCCGGGGAAGCGGCCCCTGCCCTCGATCCCGCTCCCGCACCCGGCCGCGGCGGCGACACGGCGGGGGGCGGGGCTTTTGCCGGAGGGAGCTGTGGAGGGACACACCCACCGGCACACAGGTGGCGGCCCCGGGGCGGGGCGCCGGTGGGGGCGGCCAGGTGCAGGTCGAGGGGCTCGCTGGCGGAAGGCACGGCCATCGGGCCCGCGGCGGAGCCTGGGTCCGGGCCAGGCACCCCGGGGGCGTCTGGGGTGCGGCTGCCTTCCAGGGCCGCCTTCTGGCCGCCTGGCGGGGCGGGCTGGCGGGGAGCGCCCCCTCCGGCGCGCGCGCCGTGGTGGGAGGGGCCTGAGGAGGCGGGGCCTGCAGCGGGGCCCCGGCGCGGGCGGAGCCGGCGGCCACCGCCCGCGGGCGAGTTAAAGGAGAAGGCGGAGCGGGAGGCAAAAACCCTACAGCACCCGGTATTCCCAGGCGGTCTCCCATCCAAGTACTAACCAGGCCCGACCCTGCTTAGCTTCCGAGATCAGACGAGATCGGGCGCGTCCAGGGTGGTATGGCCGTAGACGGGGGCGGGGACGGCGGGCTGCCTCTTGAGGCCCACTTTCGCTGGCGCTT
The DNA here is from genome assembly GCF_059928025.1 of Delphinapterus leucas. Taxonomy (NCBI): domain Eukaryota; kingdom Metazoa; phylum Chordata; class Mammalia; order Artiodactyla; family Monodontidae; genus Delphinapterus; species Delphinapterus leucas. The sequence goes on along the minus strand of NC_143147.1, from coordinate 28,806,282 downwards.
GCGCCTCACCGCCAGCCTGGCGGTCAGCCCGCCCCAGCAGGACCCCGTCGCCCGCCCAGGCAGGGGGAACGGAGGTCTCGGGTACCGGGCGGTGGCGGAGGCGGAGGGTTTGGCCACCCCCTCCCAGCCGAGGGCGGGCGTGACCCAGCGAACCCTTCGGCGCTTGGCGCCCCGCCCAAGATCCGGCCCGTCGCTCACAGGGACGTGGCCCCGGAGGCTTCAGGGCCCGGGGCCCGCGGTGCCTTGGGCATCGCCCCTGCCCGCCCACGCGGCGCTAGGCGCCGCCCAGCCGCAGCCCGGGCCGGCCCTCCTGCCCGACAGCAGCTGGCCCGAAGCCACTGGGAGCCACCATCGTGTCGCCATGGCCCCTCAGCCCCGGCGAGGCCACCCTTGCCCGCACACCACCCGCCGAGCTCAGGAGCCCGCCCCTGGCGGCCGGCAGGCCCGGGGAAGCGGCCCCTGCCCTCGATCCCGCTCCCGCACCCGGCAGCGGCGGCGACACGGCGGGGGGCGGGGCTTTTGCCGGAGGGAGCTGTGGAGGGACACACCCACCGGCACACAGGTGGCGGCCCCGGGGCGGGGCGCCGGTGGGGGCGGCCAGGTGCAGGTCGACGGGCTCGCTGGCCGAAGGGTCGGCAACCGGGCCCGCGGCGGAGCCTGGGTCCGGGCCAGGCACCCCGGGGGCGTCTGGGGTGCGGCTGCCTTCCAGGGCCGCCTTCTGGCCGCCTGGCGGGCCGGGCTGGCGGGGAGCGCCCCCTCCGGCGCGCGCGCCGTGGTGGGAGGGGCCTGAGGAGGCGGGGCCTGCAGCGGGGCCCCGGCGCGAGCGGAGCCGGCGGCCACCGCCCGCGGGCGATTTAAAGGAGAAGGCGGAGCGGGAGGCAAAAATCCTACAGCACCCGGTATTCCCAGGCGGTCTCCCATCCAAGTACTAACCAGGCCCGACCCTGCTTAGCTTCCGAGATCAGACGAGATCGGGCGCGTTCAGGGTGGTATGGCCGTAGACGGGGGCGGGGACGGCGGGCTGCCTCTTGAGGCCCACTTTCGCTGGCGCTTGCGCCTCACCGCCAGCCTGGCGGTCAGCCCGCCCCGGCAGGACCCCGTCGCCCGCCCAGGCAGGGGGAACGGAGGTCTCGGGTACCGGGCGGTGGCGGAGGCGGAGGGTTTGGCCACCCCCTCCCAGCCGAGGGCGGGCGTGACCCAGCGAACCCTTCGGCGCTAGGCGCCCCGCCCAAGATCCGGCCCGTCGCTCACAGGGACGTGGCCCCGGAGGCTTCAGGGCCCGGGGCCCGCGGTCCCTTGGGCATCGCCCCTGCCCGCCCACGCGGCGCTAGGCGCCGCCCAGCCGCAGCCCGGGCCGGCCCTCCTGCCCGACAGCAGCTGGCACGAAGCCACTGGGAGCCACCATCGTGTCGCCACGGCCCCTCAGCCCCGGCGAGGCCACCCTTGCCCGCACACCACCCGCCGAGCTCAGGAGCCCGCCCCTGGCGGCCGGCAGGCCCGGGGAAGCGGCCCCTGCCCTCGATCCCGCTCCCGCACCCGGCCGCGGCGGCGACACGGCGGGGGGCGGGGCTTTTGCCGGAGGGAGCTGTGGAGGGACACACCCACCGGCACACAGGTGGCGGCCCCGGGGCGGGGCGCCGGTGGGGGCGGCCAGGTGCAGGTCGAGGGGCTCGCTGGCCGAAGGGACGGCAACCGGGCCCGCGGCGGAGCCTGGGTCCGGGCCAGGCACCCCGGGGGCGTCTGGGGTGCGGCTGCCTTCCAGGGCCGCCTTCTGGCCGCCTGGCGGGCCGGGCCGGCGGGGAGCGCCCCCTCCGGCGCGCGCGCCGTGGTGGGAGGGGCCTGAGGAGGCGGGGCCTGCAGCGGGGCCCCGGCGCGGGCGGAGCCGGCGGCCACCGCCCGCGGGCGAGTTAAAGGAGAAGGCGGAGCGGGAGGCAAAAAGCCTACAGCACCCGGTATTCCCAGGCGGTCTCCCATCCAAGTACTAACCAGGCCCGACCCTGCTTAGCTTCCGAGATCAGACGAGATCGGGCGCGTCCAGGGTGGTATGGCCGTAGACGGGGGCGGGGACGGCGGGCTGCCTCTTGAGGCCCACTTTCGCTGGCGCTTGCGCCTCACCGCCAGCCTGGCGGTCAGCCCGCCCCGGCAGGACCCCGTCGCCCGCCCAGGCAGGGGGAACGGAGGTCTCGGGTACCGGGCGGTGGCGGAGGCGGAGGGTTTGGCCACCCCCTCCCAGCCGAGGGCGGGCGTGACCCAGCGAACCCTTCGGCGCTTGGCGCCCCGCCCAAGATCCGGCCCGTCGCTCACAGGGACGTGGCCCCGGAGGCTTCAGGGCCCGGGGCCCGCGGTGCCTTGGGCATCGCCCCTGCCCGCCCACGCGGCGCTAGGCGCCGCCCAGCCGCAGCCCGGGCCGGCCCTCCTGCCCGACAGCAGCTGGCCCGAAGCCACTGGGAGCCACCATCGTGTCGCCATGGCCCCTCAGCCCCGGCGAGGCCACCCTTGCCCGCACACCACCCGCCGAGCTCAGGAGCCCGCCCCTGGCGGCCGGCAGGCCCGGGGAAGCGGCCCCTGCCCTCGATCCCGCTCCCGCACCCGGCAGCGGCGGCGACACGGCGGGGGGCGGGGCTTTTGCCGGAGGGAGCTGTGGAGGGACACACCCACCGGCACACAGGTGGCGGCCCCGGGGCGGGGCGCCGGTGGGGGCGGCCAGGTGCAGGTCGACGGGCTCGCTGGCCGAAGGGTCGGCAACCGGGCCCGCGGCGGAGCCTGGGTCCGGGCCAGGCACCCCGGGGGCGTCTGGGGTGCGGCTGCCTTCCAGGGCCGCCTTCTGGCCGCCTGGCGGGCCGGGCTGGCGGGGAGCGCCCCCTCCGGCGCGCGCGCCGTGGTGGGAGGGGCCTGAGGAGGCGGGGCCTGCAGCGGGGCCCCGGCGCGAGCGGAGCCGGCGGCCACCGCCCGCGGGCGATTTAAAGGAGAAGGCGGAGCGGGAGGCAAAAATCCTACAGCACCCGGTATTCCCAGGCGGTCTCCCATCCAAGTACTAACCAGGCCCGACCCTGCTTAGCTTCCGAGATCAGACGAGATCGGGCGCGTTCAGGGTGGTATGGCCGTAGACGGGGGCGGGGACGGCGGGCTGCCTCTTGAGGCCCACTTTCGCTGGCGCTTGCGCCTCACCGCCAGCCTGGCGGTCAGCCCGCCCCGGCAGGACCCCGTCGCCCGCCCAGGCAGGGGGAACGGAGGTCTCGGGTACCGGGCGGTGGCGGAAGCGGAGGGTTTGGCCACCCCCTCCCAGCCGAGGGCGGGCGTGACCCAGCGAACCCTTCGGCGCTAGGCGCCCCGCCCAAGATCCGGCCCGTCGCTCACAGGGACGTGGCCCCGGAGGCTTCAGGGCCCGGGGCCCGCGGTCCCTTGGGCATCGCCCCTGCCCGCCCACGCGGCGCTAGGCGCCGCCCAGCCGCAGCCCGGGCCGGCCCTCCTGCCCGACAGCAGCTGGCACGAAGCCACTGGGAGCCACCATCGTGTCGCCACGGCCCCTCAGCCCCGGCGAGGCCACCCTTGCCCGCACACCACCCGCCGAGCTCAGGAGCCCGCCCCTGGCGGCCGGCAGGCCCGGGGAAGCGGCCCCTGCCCTCGATCCCGCTCCCGCACCCGGCCGCGGCGGCGACACGGCGGGGGGCGGGGCTTTTGCCGGAGGGAGCTGTGGAGGGACACACCCACCGGCACACAGGTGGCGGCCCCGGGGCGGGGCGCCGGTGGGGGCGGCCAGGTGCAGGTCGAGGGGCTCGATGGCCGAAGGGACGGCAACCGGGCCCGCGGCGGAGCCTGGGTCCGGGCCAGGCACCCCGAGGGCGTCTGGGGTGCGGCTGCCTTCCAGGGCCGCCTTCTGGCCGCCTGGCGGGCCGGGCCGGCGGGGAGCGCCCCCTCCGGCGCGCGCGCCGTGGTGGGAGGGGCCTGAGGAGGCGGGGCCTGCAGCGGGGCCCCGGCGCGGGCGGAGCCGGCGGCCACCGCCCGCGGGCGAGTTAAAGGAGAAGGCGGAGCGGGAGGCAAAAAGCCTACAGCACCCGGTATTCCCAGGCGGTCTCCCATCCAAGTACTATCCAGGCCCGACCCTGCTTAGCTTCCGAGATCAGACGAGATCGGGCGCGTCCAGGGTGGTATGGCCGTAGACGGGGGCGGGGACGGCGGGCTGCCTCTTGAGGCCCACTTTCGCTGGCGCTTGCGCCTCACCGCCAGCCTGGCGGTCAGCCCGCCCCGGCAGGACCCCGTCGCCCGCCCAGGCAGGGGGAACGGAGGTCTCGGGTACCGGGCGGTGGCGGAGGCGGAGGGTTTGGCCACCCCCTCCCAGCCGAGGGCGGGCGTGACCCAGCGAACCCTTCGGCGCTTGGCGCCCCGCCCAAGATCCGGCCCGTCGCTCACAGGGACGTGGCCCCGGAGGCTTCAGGGCCCGGGGCCCGCGGTGCCTTGGGCATCGCCCCTGCCCGCCCACGCGGCGCTAGGCGCCGCCCGGCCGCAGCCCGGGCCGGCCCTCCTGCCTGACAGCAGCTGGCCCGAAGCCACTGGGAGCCACCATCGTGTCGCCATGGCCCCTCAGCCCCGGCGAGGCCACCCTTGCCCGCACACCACCCGCCGAGCTCAGGAGCCCGCCCCTGGCGGCCGGCAGGCCCGGGGAAGCGGCCCCTGCCCTCGATCCCGCTCCCGCACCCGGCAGCGGCGGCGACACGGCGGGGGGCGGGGCTTTTGCCGGAGGGAGCTGTGGAGGGACACACCCACCGGCACACAGGTGGCGGCCCCGGGGCGGGGCGCCGGTGGGGGCGGCCAGGTGCAGGTCGACGGGCTCGCTGGCCGAAGGGACGGCAACCGGGCCCGCGGCGGAGCCTGGGTCCGGGCCAGGCACCCCGGGGGCGTCTGGGGTGCGGCTGCCTTCCAGGGCCGCCTTCTTGCCGCCTGGCGGGCCGGGCCGGCGGGGAGCGCCCCCTCCGGCGCGCGTGCCGTGGTGGGAGGGGCCTGAGGAGGCGGGGCCTGCAGCGGGGCCCCGGCGCGGGCGGAGCCGGCGGCCACCGCCCGCGGGCGAGTTAAAGGAGAAGGCGGAGCGGGAGGCAAAAAGCCTACAGCACCCGGTATTCCCAGGCGGTCTCCCATCCAAGTACTAACCAGGCCCGACCCTGCTTAGCTTCCGAGATCAGACGAGATCGGGCGCGTTCAGGGTAGTATGGCCGTAGACGGGGGCGGGGACGGCGGGCTGCCTCTTGAGGCCCACTTTCGCTGGCGCTTGCGCCTCACCGCCAGCCTGGCGGTCAGCCCGCCCCGGCAGGACCCCGTCGCCCGCCCAGGCAGGGGGAACGGAGGTCTCGGGTACCGGGCGGTGGCGGAGGCGGAGGGTTTGGCCACCCCCTCCCAGCCGAGGGCGGGCGTGACCCAGCGAACCCTTCGGCGCTTGGCGCCCCGCCAAGATCCCGCCCGTCGCTCACAGGGACGTGGCCCCGGAGGCTTCAGTGCCCGGGGCCCGCGGTCCCTTGGGCATCGCCCCTGCCCGCCCACGCGGCGCTAGGCGCCGCCCAGCCGCAGCCCGGGCCGGCCCTCCTGCCCGACAGCAGCTGGCCCGAAGCCACTGGGAGCCACCATCGTGTCGCCACGGCCCCTCAGCCCCGGCGAGGCCACACTTGCCCGCACACCACCTGCCGGCCTCAGGAGCCCGCCCCTGGCGGCCGGCAGGCCCGGGGAAGCGGCACCTGCCCTCGATCACGCTCCCGCACCCGGCCGCGGCGGCGACACGGCGGGGGGCGGGGCTTTTGCCGGAGGGAGCTGTGGAGGGACACACCCACCGGCACACAGGTGGCGGCACCGGGGCGGGGCGCCGGTGGGGGCGGCCAGGTGCAGGTCGAGGGGCTCGCTGGCGGAAGGCACGGCAACCGGGCCCGCGGCGGAGCCTGGGTCCGGGCCAGGCACCCCGGGGGCGTCTGGGGTGCGGCTGCCTTCCAGGGCCGCCTTCTGGCCGCCTGGCGGGCCGGGCTGGCGGGGAGCGCCCCCTCCGGCGCGCGCGCCGTGGTGGGAGGGGCCTGAGGAGGCGGGGCCTGCAGCGGGGCCCCGGCGCGGGCGGAGCCGGCGGCCACCGCCCGCGGGCGAGTTAAAGGAGAAGGCGGAGCGGGAGGCAAAAACCCTACAGCACCCGGTATTCCCATGCGGTCTCCCATCCAAGTACTAACCAGGCCCGACCCTGCTTAGCTTCCGAGATCAGACGAGATCGGGCGCGTTCAGGGTGGTATGGCCGTAGACGGGGGCGGGGACGGCGGGCTGCCTCTTGAGGCCCACTTTCGCTGGCGCTTGCGCCTCACCGCCAGCCTGGCGGTCAGCCCGCCCCGGCAGGACCCCGTCGCCCGCCCAGGCAGGGGGAACGGAGGTCTCGGGTACCGGGCGGTGGCGGAGGCGGAGGGTTTGGCCACCCCCTCCCAGCCGAGGGCGGGCGTGACCCAGCGAACCCTTCGGCGCTTGGCGCCCCGCCCAAGATCCGGCCCGTCGCTCACAGGGACGTGGCCCCGGAGGCTTCAGGGCCCGGGGCCCGCGGTGCCTTGGGCATCGCCCCTGCCCGCCCACGCGGCGCTAGGCGCCGCCCAGCCGCAGCCCGGGCCGGCCCTCCTGCCCGACAGCAGCTGGCCCGAAGCCACTGGGAGCCACCATCGTGTCGCCACGGCCCCTCAGCCCCGGCGAGGCCACCCTTGCCCGCACACCACCTGCCGGGCTCAGGAGCCCGCCCCTGGCGGCCGGCAGGCCCGGGGAAGCAGCCCCTGCCCTCGATCCCGCTCCCGCACCCGGCAGCGGCGGCGACACGGCGGGGGGCGAGGCTTTTGCCGGAGGGAGCTGTGGAGGGACACACCCACCGGCACACAGGTGGCGGCACCGGGGCGGGGCGCCGGTGGGGGCGGCCAGGTGCAGGTCGAGGGGCTCGCTGGCCGAAGGGACGGCAACCGGGCCCGCGGCGGAGCCTGGGTCCGGGCCAGGCACCCCGGGGGCGTCTGGGGTGCGGCTGCCTTCCAGGGCCGCCTTCTGGCCGCCTGGCGGGCCGGGCCGGCGGGGAGCGCCCCCTCCGGCGCGCGCGCCGTGGTGGGAGGGGCCTGAGGAGGCGGGGCCTGCAGCGGGGCCCCGGCGCCGGCGGAGCCGGCGGCCACCGACCGCGGGCGAGTTAAAGGAGAAGGCGGAGCGGGAGGCAAAAAGCCTACAGCACCCGGTATTCCCAGGCGGTCTCCCATCCAAGTACTAACCAGGCCCGACCCTGCTTAGCTTCCGAGATCAGACGAGATCGGGCGCGTTCAGGGTGGTATGGCCGTAGACGGGACGGGGACGGCGGGCTGCCTCTTGAGGCCCACTTTCGCTGGCGCTTGCGCCTCACCGCCAGCCTGGCGGTCAGCCCGCCCCGGCAGGACCCCGTCGCCCGCCCAGGCAGGGGGAACGGAGGTCTCGGGTACCGGGCGGTGGCGGAGGCGGAGGGTTTGGCCACCCCCTCCCAGCCGAGGGCGGGCGTGACCCAGCGAACCCTTCGGCGCTTGGCGCCCCGCCCAAGATCCGGCCCGTCGCTCACAGGGACGTGGCCCCGGAGGCTTCAGGGCCCGGGGCCCGCGGTCCCTTGGGCATCGCCCCTGCCCGACCACGCGGCGCTAGGCGCCGCCCGGCCGCATCCCGGGCCGGCCCTCCTGCCCGACAGCAGCTGGCCCGAAGCCACTGGGAGCCACCATCGTGTCGCCACGGCCCCACAGCCCCGGCGAAGCCACCCTTGCCCGCACACCACCCGCCGAGCTCAGGAGCCCGCCCCTGGCGGCCGGCAGGCCCGGGGAAGCGGCCCCTGCCCTCGATCCCGCTCCCGCACACGGCCGCGGCGGCGACACGGCGGGGGCTGGGCTTTTGCCAGAGGGAGCTGTGGAGGGACACACCCACTGGCACACAGGTGGCGGCCCCGGGGCGGGGCGCCGGTGGGGGCGGCCAGGTGCAGGTCGACGGGCTCGCTGGCCGAAGGCACGGCAACCGGGCCCGCGGCGGAGCCTGGGTCCGGGCCAGGCACCCCGGGGGCGTCTGGGGTGCGGCTGCCTTCCAGGGCCGCCTTCTGGCCGCCTGGCGGGCCGGGCTGGCGGGGAGCGCCCCCTCCGGCGCACGCGCCGTGGTGGGAGGGGCCTGAGGAGGCGGGGCCTGCAGCGGGGCCCCGGCGCGGGCGGAGCCGGCGGCCACCGCCCGCGGGCGAGTTAAAGGAGAAGGCGGAGCGGGAGGCAAAAACCCTACAGCACCCGGTATTCCCAGGCGGTCTCCCATCCAAGTACTAACCAGGCCCGACCCTGCTTAGCTTCCGAGATCAGACGAGATCGGGCGCGTTCAGGGTGGTATGGCCGTAGACGGGGGCGGGGACGGCGGGCTGCCTCTTGAGGCCCACTTTCGCTGGCGCTTGCGCCTCACCGCCAGCCTGGCGGTCAGCCCGCCCCGGCAGGACCCCGTCGCCCGCCCAGGCAGGGGGAACGGAGGTCTCGGGTACCGGGCGGTGGCGGAGGCGGAGGGTTTGGCCACCCCCTCCCAGCCGAGGGCGGGCGTGACCCAGCGAACCCTTCGGCGCTTGGCGCCCCGCCCAAGATCCGGCCCGTCGCTCACAGGGACGTGGCCCCGGAGGCTTCAGGGCCCGGGGCCCGCGGTCCCTTGGGCATCGCCCCTGCCCGCCCACGCGGCGCTAGGCGCCGCCCGGCCGCAGCCCGGGCCGGGCCTCCTGCCCGACAGCAGCTGGCCCGAAGCCACTGGGAGCCACCATCGTGTCGCCACGGCCCCTCAGCCCTGGCGAGGCCACCCTTGCCCGCACAACACCCGCCGAGCTCAGGAGCCCGCCCCTGGCGGCCGGCAGGCCCGGGGAAGCGGCCCCTGCCCTCGATCCCGCTCCCGCACCCAGCCGCGGCGGCGACACGGCGGGGGGCGGGGCTTTTGCCGGAGGGAGCTGTGGAGGGACACACCCACCGGCACACAGGTGGCGGCCCCGGGGCGGGGCGCCGGTGGGGGCGGCCAGGTGCAGGTCGAGGGGCTCGCTGGCCGAAGGGACGGCAACCGGGCCCGCGGCGGAGCCTGGGTCCGGGCCAGGCACCCCGGGGGCGTCTGGGGTGCGGCTGCCTTCCAGGGCCGCCTTCTGGCCGCCTGGCGGGCCGGGCCGGCGGGGAGCGCCCCCTCCGGCGCGCGCGCCGTGGTGGGAGGGGCCTGAGGAGGCGGGGCCTGCAGCGGGGCCCCGGCGCCGGCGGAGCCGGCGGCCACCGCCCGCGGGCGAGTTAAAGGAGAAGGCGGAGCGGGAGGCAAAAAGCCTACAGCACCCGGTATTCCCAGGCGGTCTCCCATCCAAGTACTAACCAGGCCCGACCCTGCTTAGCTTCCGAGATCAGACGAGATCGGGCGCGTTCAGGGTGGTATGGCCGTAGACGGGACGGGGACGGCGGGCTGCCTCTTGAGGCCCACTTTCGCTGGCGCTTGCGCCTCACCGCCAGCCTGGCGGTCAGCCCGCCCCGGCAGGACCCCGTCGCCCGCCCAGGCAGGGGGAACGGAGGTCTCGGGTACCGGGCGGTGGCGGAGGCGGAGGGTTTGGCCACCCCCTCCCAGCCGAGGGCGGGCGTGACCCAGCGAACCCTTCGGCGCTTGGCGCCCCGCCCAAGATCCGGCCCGTCGCTCACAGGGACGTGGCCCCGGAGGCTTCAGGGCCCGGGGCCCGCGGTCCCTTGGGCATCGCCCCTGCCCGACCACGCGGCGCTAGGCGCCGCCCGGCCGCATCCCGGGCCGGCCCTCCTGCCCGACAGCAGCTGGCCCGAAGCCACTGGGAGCCACCATCGTGTCGCCACGGCCCCACAGCCCCGGCGAAGCCACCCTTGCCCGCACACCACCCGCCGAGCTCAGGAGCCCGCCCCTGGCGGCCGGCAGGCCCGGGGAAGCGGCCCCTGCCCTCGATCCCGCTCCCGCACACGGCCGCGGCGGCGACACGGCGGGGGCTGGGCTTTTGCCAGAGGGAGCTGTGGAGGGACACACCCACCGGCACACAGGTGGCGGCCCCGGGGCGGGGCGCCGGAGGGGGCGGCCAGGTGCAGGTCGACGGGCTCGATGGCCGAAGGGACGGCAACCGGGCCCGCGGCGGAGCCTGGGTCCGGGCCAGGCACCCTGGGGGCGTCTGGGGTGCGGCTGCCTTCCAGGGCCGCCTTCTGGCCGCCTGGCGGGCCGGGCCGGCGGGGAGCGCCCCCTCCGGCGCGTGCGCCGTGGTGGGAGGGGCCTGAGGAGGAGGGGCCTGCAGCGGGGCCCCGGCGCGGGCGGAGCCGGCGGCCACCGCCCGCGGGCGAGTAAAGGAGAAGGCGGAGCGGGAGGCAAAAAGCCTACAGCACCCGGTATTCCCAGGCGGTCTCCCATCCAAGTACTAACCAGGCCCGACCCTGCTTAAGCTTCCGAGATCAGACGAGATCGGGCGCGTTCAGGGTGGTATGGCCGTAGACGGGGGCGGGGACGGCGGGCTGCCTCTTGAGGCCCACTTTCGCTGGCGCTTGCGCCTCACCGACAGCCTGGCGGTCAGCCCGCCCCGGCAGGACCCCGTCGCCCGCCCAGGCAGGGGGAACGGAGGTCTCGGGTACCGGGCGGTGGCGGAGGCGGAGGGTTTGGCCACCCCCTCCCAGCCGAGGGCGGGCGTGACCCAGCGAACCCTTCGGCGCTTGGCGCCCCGCCAAGATCCCGCCCGTCGCTCACAGGGACGTGGCCCCGGAGGCTTCAGGGCCCGGGGCCCGCGGTCCCTTGGGCATCGCCCCTGCCCGCTCACGCGGCGCTAGGCGCCGCCCGGCCGCAGCCCGGGCCGGCCCTCCTGCCCGACAGCAGCTGGCCCGAAGCCACTGGGAGCCACCATCGTGTCGCCACGGCCCCTCAGCCCCGGCGAGGCCACCCTTGCCCGCACACCACCCGCCGAGCTCAGGAGCCCGCCCCTGGGGCCGGCAGGCCCGGGGAAGCGGCCCCTGCTCTCGATCCCGCTCCCGCACCCGGCCGCGGCGGCGACACGGCGGGGGCGGGGCTTTTGCCGGAGGGAGCTGTGGAGGGACACACCCACCGGCACACAGGTGGCGGCCCCGGGGCGGGGCGCCGGTGGGGGCGGCCAGGTGCAGGTCGACGGGCTCGCTGGCCGAAGGCACGGCAACCGGGCCCGCGGCGGAGCCTGGGTCCGGGCCAGGCACCCCGGGGGCGTCTGGGGTGCGGCTGCCTTCCAGGGCCGCCTTCTGGCCGCCTGGCGGGCCGGGCCGGCGGGGAGCGCCCCCTCCGGCGCGCGCGCCGTGGTGCGAGGGGCCTGAGGAGGCGGGGCCTGCAGCGGAGCCCCGGCGCGGGCGGAGCCGGCGGCCAGCGCCCGCGGGCGAGTTCAAGGAGAAGGCGGAGCGGGAGGCAAAAAGCCTACAGCACCCGGTATTCCCAGGAGGTCTCCCATCCAAGTACTAACCAGGCCCGACCCTGCTAAGCTTCCGAGATCAGACGAGATCGGGCGCGTTCAGGGTGGTATGGCCGTAGACGGGACGGGGACGGCGGGCTGCCTCTTGAGGCCCACTTTCGCTGGCGCTTGCGCCTCACCGCCAGCCTGGCGGTCAGCCCGCCCCGGCAGGACCCCGTCGCCCGCCCAGGCAGGGGGAACGGAGGTCTCGGGTACCGGGCGGTGGCGGAGGCGGAGGGTTTGGCCACCCCCTCCCAGCCGAGGGCGGGCGTGACCCAGCGAACCCTTCGGCGCTTGGCGCCCCGCCCAAGATCCGGCCCGTCGCTCACAGGGACGTGGCCCCGGAGGCTTCAGGGCCCGGGGCCCGCGGTCCCTTGGGCATCGCCCCTGCCCGACCACGCGGCGCTAGGCGCCGCCCGGCCGCATCCCGGGCCGGCCCTCCTGCCCGACAGCAGCTGGCCCGAAGCCACTGGGAGCCACCATCGTGTCGCCACGGCCCCACAGCCCCGGCGAGGCCACCCTTGCCCGCACACCACCCGCCGAGCTCAGGAGCCCGCCCCTGGCGGCCGGCAGGCCCGGGGAAGCGGCCCCTGCCCTCGATCCCGCTCCCGCACACGGCCGCGGCGGCGACACGGCGGGGGCTGGGCTTTTGCCAGAGGGAGCTGTGGAGGGACACACCCACCGGCACACAGGTGGCGGCCCCGGGGCGGGGCGCCGGTGGGGGCGGCCAGGTGCAGGTCGACGGGCTCGCTGGCCGAAGGCACGGCAACCGGGCCCGCGGCGGAGCCTGGGTCCGGGCCAGGCACCCCGGGGGCGTCTGGGGTGCGGCTGCTTTCCAGGGCCGCCTTCTGGCCCCCTGGCGGGCCGGGCCGGCGGGGAGCGCCCCCTCCGGCGCGCGCGCCGTGGTGGGAGGGGCCTGAGGAGGCGGGGCCTGCAGCGGGGCCCCGGCGCGGGCGGAGCCGGCGGCCACCGCCCGCGGGCGAGTTCAAGGAGAAGGCGGAGCGGGAGGCAAAAAGCCTACAGCACCCGGTATTCCCAGGCGGTCTCCCATCCAAGTACTAACCAGGCCCGACCCTGCTTAGCTTCCGAGATCAGACGAGATCGGGCGCGTTCAGGGTGGTATGGCCGTAGACGGGACGGGGACGGCGGGCTGCCTCTTGAGGCCCACTTTCGTTGGCGCTTGCGCCTCACCGCCAGCCTGGCGGTCAGCCCGCCCCGGCAGGACCCCGTCGCCCGCCCAGGCAGGGGGAACGGAGGTCTCGGGTACCGGGCGGTGGCGGAGGCGGAGGGTTTGGCCACCCCCTCCCAGCCGAGGGCGGGCGTGACCCAGCGAACCCTTCGGCGCTTGGCGCCCCGCCCAAGATCCGGCCCGTCGCTCACAGGGACGTGGCCCCGGAGGCTTCAGGGCCCGGGGCCCGCGGTCCCTTGGGCATCGCCCCTGCCCGACCACGCGGCGCTAGGCGCCGCCCGGCCGCATCCCGGGCCGGCCCTCCTGCCCGACAGCAGCTGGCCCGAAGCCACTGGGAGCCACCATCGTGTCGCCACGGCCCCACAGCCCCGGCGAGGCCACCCTTGCCCGCACACCACCCGCCGAACTCAGGAGCCCGCCCCTGGCGGCCGGCAGGCCCGGGGAAGCGGCCCCTGCCCTCGATCCCGCTCCCGCACACGGCCGCGGCGGCGACACGGCGGGGGCTGGGCTTTTGCCAGAGGGAGCTGTGGAGGGACACACCCACCGGCACACAGGTGGCGGCCCCGGGGCGGGGCGCCGGTGGGGGCGGCCAGGTGCAGGTCGACGGGCTCGCTGGCTGAAGGCACGGCAACCGGGCCCGCGGCGGAGCCTGGGTCCGGGCCAGGCACCCCGGGGGCGTCTGGGGTGCGGCTGCCTTCCAGGGCCGCCTTCTGGCCCCCTGGCGGGCCGGGCCGGCGGGGAGCGCCCCCTCCGGCGCGCGCGCCGTGGTGGGAGGGGCCTGAGGAGGCGGGGCCTGCAGCGGGACCCCGGCGCGGGCGGAGCCGGCGGCCACCGCCCGCGGGCGAGTTAAAGGAGAAGGCGGAGCGGGAGGCAAAAAGCCTACAGCACCCGGTATTCCCAGGCGGTCTCCCATCCAAGTACTAACCAGGCCCGACCCTGCTTAGCTTCCGAGATCAGACGAGATCGGGCGCGTTCAGGGTGGTATGGCCGTAGACGGGACGGGGACGGCGGGCTGCCTCTTGAGGCCCACTTTCGCTGGCGCTTGCGCCTCACCGCCAGCCTGGCGGTCAGCCCGCCCCGGCAGGACCCCGTCGCCCGCCCAGGCAGGGGGAACGGAGGTCTCGGGTACCGGGCGGTGGCGGAGGCGGAGGGTTTGGCCACCCCCTCCCAGCCGAGGGCGGGCGTGACCCAGCGAACCCTTCGGCGCTTGGCGCCCCGCCCAAGATCCGGCCCGTCGCTCACAGGGACGTGGCCCCGGAGGCTTCAGGGCCCGGGGCCCGCGGTCCCTTGGGCATCGCCCCTGCCCGCCCACGCGGCGCTAGGCGCCGCCCAGCCGCAGCCTGGTGCGGCCCTCCTGCCCGACAGCAGCTGGCCCGAAACCACTGGGAGCCACCATCGTGTCGCCACGGCCCCTCAGCCCCGGCGAGGCCACCCTTGCCCGCACACCACCCGCCGAGCTCAGGAGCCCGCCCCTGGCGGCCGGCAGGCCCGGGGAAGAGGCCCCTGCCCTCGATCCCGCTCCCGCACCCGGCCGCGGCGGCGACACGGCGGGGGGCGGGGCTTTTGCCGGAGGGAGCTGTGGAGGGACACACCCACCGGCACACAGGTGGCGGCCCCGGGGCGGGGCGCCGGAGGGGGCGGCCAGGTGCAGGTCGAGGGGCTCGCTGGCCGAAGGGACGGCAACCGGGCCCGCGGCGGAGCCTGGGTCCGGGCCAGGCACCCTGGGGGCGTCTGGGGTGCGGCTGCCTTCCAGGGCCGCCTTCTGGCCGCCTGGCGGGCCGGGCCGGCGGGGAGCGCCCCCTCCGGCGCGTGCGCCGTGGTGGGAGGGGCCTGAGGAGGAGGGGCCTGCAGCGGGGCCCCGGCGCGGGCGGAGCCGGCGGCCACCGCCCGCGGGCGAGTAAAGGAGAAGGCGGAGCGGGAGGCAAAAATCCTACAGCACCCGGTATTCCCAGGCGGTCTCCCATCCAAGTACTAACCAGGCCCGACCCTGCTTAAGCTTCCGAGATCAGACGAGATCGGGCGCGTTCAGGGTGGTATGGCCGTAGACGGGGGCGGGGACGGCGGGCTGCCTCTTGAGGCCCACTTTCGCTGGCGCTTGCGCCTCACCGACAGCCTGGCGGTCAGCCCGCCCCGGCAGGACCCCGTCGCCCGCCCAGGCAGGGGGAACGGAGGTCTCGGGTACCGGGCGGTGGCGGAGGCGGAGGGTTTGGCCACCCCCTCCCAGCCGAGGGCGGGCGTGACCCAGCGAACCCTTCGGCGCTTGGCGCCCCGCCAAGATCCCGCCCGTCGCTCACAGGGACGTGGCCCCGGAGGCTTCAGGGCCCGGGGCCCACGGTCCCTTGGGCATCGCCCCTGCCCGCCCACGCGGCGCTAGGCGCCGCCCGGCCGCAGCCCGGGCCGGCCCTCCTGCCCGACAGCAGCTGGCCCGAAGCCACTGGGAGCCACCATCGTGTCGCCACGGCCCCTCAGCCCCGGCGAGGCCACCCTTGCCCGCACACCACCCGCCGGGCTCAGTAGCCCGCCCCTGGCGGCCGGCAGGCCAGGGGAAGCGGCCCCTGCCCTCGATCCCGCTCCCGCACCCGGCCGCGGCGGTGACACGGCGGGGGGCGGGGCTTTTGCCGGAGGGAGCTGTGGAGGGACACACCCACCGGCACACAGGTGGCGGCCCCGGGGCGGGGCGCCGGTGGGGGCGGCCAGGTGCAGGTCGAGGGGCTCGCTGGCCGAAGGGACGGCAACCGGGCCCGCGGCGGAGCCTGGGTCCGGGCCAGGCACCCCGGGGCGTCTGGGGTGCGGCTGCCTTCCAGGGCCGCCTTCTGGCCGGGCCGGCGGGGAGCGCCCCCTCCGGCGCGCGCGCCGTGGTGGGAGGGGCCTGAGGAGGCGGGGCCTGCAGCGGGGCCCCGGCGCGGGCGGAGCCGGCGGCCACCGCCCGCGGGCGAGTTAAAGGAGAAGGCGGAGCGGGAGGCAAAAAGCCTACAGCACCCGGTATTCCCAGGCGGTCTCCCATCCAAGTACTAACCAGGCCCGACCCTGCTTAGCTTCCGAGATCAGACGAGATCGGGCGCGTCCAGGGTGGTATGGCCGTAGACGGGGGCGGGGACGGCGGGCTGCCTCTTGAGGCCCACTTTCGCTGGCGCTTGCGCCTCACCGCCAGCCTGGAGGTCAGCCCGCCCTGGCAGGACCCCGTCGCCCGCCCAGGCAGGGGGAACGGAGGTCTCGGGTACCGGGCGGTGGCGGAGGCGGAGGGTTTGGCCACCCCCTCCCAGCCGAGGGCGGGCGTGACCCAGCGAACCCTTCGGCGCTTGGCGCCCCGCCAAGATCCCGCCCGTCGCTCACAGGGACGTGGCCCCGGAGGCTTCAGTGCCCGGGGCCCGCGGTCCCTTGGGCATCGCCCCTGCCCGCCCACGCGGCGCTAGGCGCCGCCCAGCCGCATCCCGGGCCGGCCCTCCTGCCCGACAGCAGCTGGCCCGAAGCCACTGGGAGCCACCATCGTGTCGCCACGGCCCCTCAGCCCCGGCGAGGCCACCCTTGCCCGCACACCACCCGCCGAGCTCAGGAGCCCGCCCCTGGCGGCCGGCAGGCCCGGGGAAGCGGCCCCTGCCCTCGATCCCGCTCCCGCACACGGCCGCGGTGGCGACACGGCGGGGGGCGGGGCTTTTGCCGGAGGGAGCTGTGGAGGGACACACCCACCGGCACACAGGTGGCGGCCCCGGGGCGGGGCGCCGGTGGGGGCGGCCAGGTGCAGGTCGAGGGGCTCGCTGGCGGAAGGCACGGCAATCGGGCCCGCGGCGGAGCCTGGGTCCGGGCCAGGCACCCCGGGGGCGTCTGGGGTGCGGCTGCCTTCCAGGGCCGCCTTCTGGCCGCCTGGCGGGCCGGACTGGCGGGGAGCGCCCCCTCCGGCGCGCGCGCCGTGGTGGGAGGGGCCTGAGGAGGCGGGGCCTGCAGCGGGGCCCCGGCGCGGGCGGAGCCGGCGGCCACCGCCCGCGGGCGAGTTAAAGGAGAAGGCGGAGCGGGAGGCAAAAAGCCTACAGCACCCGGTATTCCCAGGCGGTCTCCCATCCAAGTACTAACCAGGCCCAACCCTGCTTAGCTTCCGAGATCAGACGAGATCGGGCGCGTTCAGGGTGGTATGGCCGTAGACGGGGGCGGGGACGGCGGGCTGCCTCCTGAGGCCCACTTTCGCTGTCGCTTGCGCCTCACCGCCAGCCTGGCGGTCAGCCCGCCCCGGCAGGAACCCGTCGCCCGCCCAGGCAGGGGGAACGGAGGTCTCGGGTACCGGGCGGTGGAGGAGGCGGAGGGTTTGGCCACCCCCTCCCAGCCGAGGGCGGGCGTGACCCAGCGAACCCTTCGGCGCTTGGCGCCCCGCCCAAGATCCGGCCCGTCGCTCACAGGGACGTGGCCCCGGAGGCTTCAGGGCCCGGGGCCCGCGGTCCCTTGGGCATCGCCCCTGTCCGCCCACGCGGCGCTAGTCGCCGCCCGGCCGCAGCCCGGGCCGGCCCTCCTGCCCGACAGCAGCTGGCCCGAAGCCACTGGGAGCCACCATCGTGTCGCCACGGCCCCTCAGCCCCGGCGAGGCCACCCTTGCCCGCACACCACCCGCCGAGCTCAGGAGCCCGCCCCTGGCGGCTGGCAGGCCCGGGGAAGCGGCCCCTGCCCTCGATCCCGCTCCCGCACCCGGCCGCGGCGGCGACACGGCGGGGGGCGGGGCTTTTGCCGGAGGGAGCTGTGGAGGGACACACCCACCGGCACACAGGTGGCGGCCCCGGGGCGGGGCGCCGGTGGGGGCGGCCATGTGCAGGTCGAGGGGCTCGCTGGCCGAAGGGACGGCAACCGGGCCCGCGGCGGAGCCTGGGTCCGGGCCAGGCACCCCGGGGGCGTCTGGGGTGCGGCTGCCTTCCAGGGCCGCCTTCTGGCCGGGCCGGCGGGGATCGCCCCCTCCGGCGCGCGCGCCGTGGTGGGAGGGGCCTGAGGAGGCGGGGCCTGCAGCGGGGCCCCGGCGCGGGCGGAGCCGGCGGCCACCGCCCGCGGGCGAGTTAAAGGAGAAGGCGGAGCGGGAGGCAAAAAGCCTACAGCACCCGGTATTCCCAGGCGGTCTCCCATCCAAGTACTAACCAGGCCCGACCCTGCTTAGCTTCCGAGATCAGACGAGATCGGGCGCGTTCAGGGTGGTATGGCCGTAGACGGGGGCGGGGACGGCGGGCTGCCTCTTGAGGCCCACTTTCGCTGGCGCTTGCGCCTCACCGCCAGCCTGGCGGTCAGCCCGCCCCGGCAGGACCACGTCGCCCGCCCAGGCAGGGGGAACGGAGGTCTCGGGTACCGGGCGGTGGCGGAGGCGGAGGGTTTGGCCACCCCCTCCCAGCCGAGGGCGGGCGTGACCCAGCGAACCCTTCCGCGCTTGGCGCCCCGCCCAAGATCCGGCCCGTCGCTCACAGGGACGTGGCCCCGGAG
Organism: Delphinapterus leucas; assembly: GCF_059928025.1. Classification (NCBI taxonomy): domain Eukaryota; kingdom Metazoa; phylum Chordata; class Mammalia; order Artiodactyla; family Monodontidae; genus Delphinapterus; species Delphinapterus leucas. Next base: position 28,788,205 of record NC_143147.1, on the reverse strand, counting down.
GCTTCAGGGCCCGGGGCCCGCGGTCCCTTGGGCATCGCCCCTGCCCGCCCACGCGGCGCTAGGCGCCGCCCAGCCGCAGCCCGGGCCGGCCCTCCTGCCCGACAGCAGCTGGCCCGAAGCCACTGGGAGCCACCATCGTGTCGCCACGGCCCCTCAGCCCCGGCGAGGCCACCCTTGCCCGCACACCACCCGCCGAGCTCAGGAGCCCGTCCCTGGCGGCCGGCAGGCCCGGGGAAGCGGCCCCTGCCCTCGATCCCGCTCCCGCACCCGGCCGCGGCGGCGACACGGCGGGGGGCGGGGCTTTTGCCGGAGGGAGCTGTGGAGGGACACACCCACCGGCACACAAGTGGCGGCCCCGGGGCGGGGCGCCGGTGGGGGCGGCCAGGTGCAGGTCGACGGGCTCGCTGGCCGAAGGGACGGCAACCGGGCCCGCGGCGGAGCCTGGGTCCGGGCCAGGCACCCCGGGGGCGTCTGGGGTGCGGCTGCCTTCCAGGGCCGCCTTCTGGCCGCCTGGCGGGCCGGGCCGGCGGGGAGCGCCCCCTACGGCGGGCGCGCCGTGGTGGGAGGGGCCTGAGGAGGCGGGGCCTGCAGCGGGGCCCCGGCGCGGGCGGAGCCGGCGGCCACCGCCCGCGGGCGAGTTAAAGGAGAAGGCGGAGCAGGAGGCAAAAAGCCTACAGCACCCGGTATTCCCAGGTGGTCTCCCATCCAAGTACTAACCAGGCCCGACCCTGCTTAGCTTCCGAGATCAGACGAGATCGGGCGCGTTCAGGGTGGTATGGCCGTAGACGGGGGCGGGGACGGAGGGCTGCCTCCTGAGGCCCACTTTCGCTGTCGCTTGCGCCTCACCGCCAGCCTGGCGGTCAGCCCGCCCCGGCAGGAACCCGTCGCCCGCCCAGGCAGGGGGAACGGAGGTCTCGGGTACCGGGCGGTGGCGGAGGCGGAGGGTTTGGCCACCCCCTCCCAGCCGAGGGCGGGCGTGACCCAGCGAACCCTTCGGCGCTTGGCGCCCCGCCCAAGATCCGGCCCGTCGCTCACAGGGACGTGGCCCCGGAGGCTTCAGGGCCCGGGGCCCGCGGTCCCTTGGGCATCGCCCCTGTCCGCCCACGCGGCGCTAGGCGCCGCCCGGCCGCAGCCCGGGCCGGCCCTCCTGCCCGACAGCAGCTGGCCCGAAGCCACTGGGAGCCACCATCGTGTCGCCACGGCCCCTCAGCCCCGGCGAGGCCACCCTTGCCCGCACACCACCCGCCGAGCTCAGGAGCCCGCCCCTGGCGGCTGGCAGGCCCGGGGAAGCGGCCCCTGCCCTCGATCCCGCTCCCGCACCCGGCCGCGGCGGCGACACGGCGGGGGGCGGGGCTTTTGCCGGAGGGAGCTGTGGAGGGACACACCCACCGGCACACAGGTGGCGGCCCCGGGGCGGGGCGCCGGTGGGGGCGGCCAGGTGCAGGTCGAGGGGCTCGCTGGCGGAAGGCACGGCAATCGGGCCCGCGGCGGAGCCTGGGTCCGGGCCAGGCACCCCGGGGGCGTCTGGGGTGCGGCTGCCTTCCAGGGCCGCCTTCTGGCCGCCTGGCGGGCCGGGCTGGCGGGGAGCGCCCCCTCCGGCGCGCGCGCCGTGGTGGGAGGGGCCTGAGGAGGCGGGGCCTGCAGCGGGGCCCCGGCGCGGGCGGAGCCGGCGGCCACCGCCCGCGGGCGAGTTAAAGGAGAAGGCGGAGCGGGAGGCAAAAACCCTACAGCACCCGGTATTCCCAGGCGGTCTCCCATCCAAGTACTAACCAGGCCCGACCCTGCTTAGCTTCCGAGATCAGACGAGATCGGGCGCGTTCAGGGTGGTATGGCCGTAGACGGGGGCGGGGACGGCGGGCTGCCTCTTGAGGCCCACTTTCGCTGGCGCTTGCGCCTCACCGCCAGCCTGGCGGTCAGCCCGCCCCGGCAGGACCCCGTCGCCCGCCCAGGCAGGGGGAACGGAGGTCTCGGGTACCGGGCGGTGGCGGAGGCGGAGGGTTTGGCCACCCCCTCCCAGCCGAGGGCGGGCGTGACCCAGCGAACCCTTCCGCGCTTGGCGCCCCGCCCAAGATCCGGCCCGTCGCTCACAGGGACGTGGCCCCGGAGGCTTCAGGGCCCGGGGCCCGCGGTGCCTTGGGCATCGCCCCTGCCCGCCCACGCGGCGCTAGGCGCCGCCCAGCCGCAGCCCGGGCCGGCCCTCCTGCCCGACAGCAGCTGGCCCGAAGCCACTGGGAGCCACCATCGTGTCGCCACGGCCCCTCAGCCCCGGCGAGGCCACCCTTGCACGCACACCACCCGCCGAGCTCAGGAGCCCGCCCCTGGCGGCCGGCAGGCCCGGGGAAGCGGCCCCTGCCCTCGATCCCGCTCCCGCACCCGGCAGCGGCGGCGACACGGCGGGGGGCGGGGCTTTTGCCGGAGGGAGCTGTGGAGGGACACACCCACCGGCACACAGGTGGCGGCCCCGGGGCGGGGCGCCGGTGGGGGCGGCCAGGTGCAGGTCGACGGGCTCGCTGGCCGAAGGGACGGCAACCGGGCCCGCGGCGGAGCCTGGGTCCGGGCCAGGCACCCCGGGGGCGTCTGGGGTGCGGCTGCCTTCCAGGGCCGCCTTCTGGCCGCCTGGCGGGCCGGGCCGGCGGGGAGCGCCCCCTCCGGCGCGCGCGCCGTGGTGGGAGGGGCCTGAGGAGGCGGGGCCTGCAGCGGGGCCCCGGCGCGGGCGGAGCCGGCGGCCACCGCCCGCGGGCGAGTTAAAGGAGAAGGCGGAGCAGGAGGCAAAAAGCCTACAGCACCCGCTATTCCCAGGCGGTCTCCCATCCAAGTACTAACCAGGCCCGACCCTGCTTAGCTTCCGAGATCAGACGAGATCGGGCGCGTTCAGGGTGGTATGGCCGTAGACGGGGGCGGGGACGGCGGGCTGCCTCCTGAGGCCCACTTTCGCTGTCGCTTGCGCCTCACCGCTAGCCTGGCGGTCAGCCCGCCCCGGCAGGAACCCGTCGCCCGCCCAGGCAGGGGGAACGGAGGTCTCGGGTACCGGGCGGTGGCGGAGGCGGAGGGTTTGGCCACACCCTCCCAGACGAGGGCGGGCGTGACCCAGCGAACCCTTCGGCGCTTGGCGCCCCGCCCAAGATCCGGCCCGTCGCTCACAGGGACGTGGCCCCGGAGGCTTCAGGGCCCGGGGCCCGCGGTCCCTTGGGCATCGCCCCTGCCCGCCGACGCGGCGCTAGGAGCCGCCCAGCCGCAGCCCGGGCCGGCCCTCCTGCCCGACAGCAGCTGGCCCGAAGCCACTGGGAGCCACCATCGTGTCGCCACGGCCCCTCAGCCCCGGCGAGGCCACCCTTGCCCGCACACCACCCGCCGGGCTCAGTAGCCCGCCCCTGGCGGCCGGCAGGCCAGGGGAAGCGGCCCCTGCCCTCGATCCCGCTCCCGCACCCGGCCGCGGCGGTGACACGGCGGGGGGCGGGGCTTTTGCCGGAGGGAGCTGTGGAGGGACACACCCACCGGCACACAGGTGGCGGCCCCGGGGCGGGGCGCCGGTGGGGGCGGCCAGGTGCAGGTCGAGGGGCTCGCTGGCCGAAGGGACGGCAACCGGGCCCGCGGCGGAGCCTGGGTCCGGGCCAGGCACCCCGGGGCGTCTGGGGTGCGGCTGCCTTCCAGGGCCGCCTTCTGGCCGGGCCGGCGGGGAGCGCCCCCTCCGGCGCGCGCGCCGTGGTGGGAGGGGCCTGAGGAGGCGGGGCCTGCAGCGGGGCCCCGGCGCGGGCGGAGCCGGCGGCCACCGCCCGCGGGCGAGTTAAAGGAGAAGGCGGAGCGGGAGGCAAAAAGCCTACAGCACCCGGTATTCCCAGGCGGTCTCCCATCCAAGTACTAACCAGGCCCGACCCTGCTTAGCTTCCGAGATCAGACGAGATCGGGCGCGTCCAGGGTGGTATGGCCGTAGACGGGGGCGGGGACGGCGGGCTGCCTCTTGAGGCCCACTTTCGCTGGCGCTTGCGCCTCACCGCCAGCCTGGAGGTCAGCCCGCCCTGGCAGGACCCCGTCGCCCGCCCAGGCAGGGGGAACGGAGGTCTCGGGTACCGGGCGGTGGCGGAGGCGGAGGGTTTGGCCACCCCCTCCCAGCCGAGGGCGGGCGTGACCCAGCGAACCCTTCGGCGCTTGGCGCCCCGCCAAGATCCCGCCCGTCGCTCACAGGGACGTGGCCCCGGAGGCTTCAGTGCCCGGGGCCCGCGGTCCCTTGGGCATCGCCCCTGCCCGCCCACGCGGCGCTAGGCGCCGCCCAGCCGCATCCCGGGCCGGCCCTCCTGCCCGACAGCAGCTGGCCCGAAGCCACTGGGAGCCACCATCGTGTCGCCACGGCCCCTCAGCCCCGGCGAGGCCACCCTTGCCCGCACACCACCCGCCGAGCTCAGGAGCCCGCCCCTGGCGGCCGGCAGGCCCGGGGAAGCGGCCCCTGCCCTCGATCCCGCTCCCGCACACGGCCGCGGCGGCGACACGGCGGGGGGCGGGGCTTTTGCCGGAGGGAGCTGTGGAGGGACACACCCACCGGCACACAGGTGGCGGCCCCGGGGCGGGGCGCCGGTGGGGGCGGCCAGGTGCAGGTCGAGGGGCTCGCTGGCGGAAGGCACGGCAATCGGGCCCGCGGCGGAGCCTGGGTCCGGGCCAGGCACCCCGGGGGCGTCTGGGGTGCGGCTGCCTTCCAGGGCCGCCTTCTGGCCGCCTGGGGGGCCGGACTGGCGGGGAGCGCCCCCTCCGGCGCGCGCGCCGTGGTGGGAGGGGCCTGAGGAGGCGGGGCCTGCAGCGGGGCCCCGGCGCGGGCGGAGCCGGCGGCCACCGCCCGCGGGCGAGTTAAAGGAGAAGGCGGAGCGGGAGGCAAAAAGCCTACAGCACCCGGTATTCCCAGGCGGTCTCCCATCCAAGTACTAACCAGGCCCGACCCTGCTTAGCTTCCAAGATCAGACGAGATCGGGCGCGTTCAGGGTGGTATGGCCGTAGACGGGGGCGGGGACGGCGGGCTGCCTCCTGAGGCCCACTTTCGCTGTCGCTTGCGCCTCACCGCCAGCCTGGCGGTCAGCCCGCCCCGGCAGGAACCCGTCGCCCGCCCAGGCAGGGGGAACGGAGGTCTCGGGTACCGGGCGGTGGCGGAGGCGGAGGGTTTGGCCACCCCCTCCCAGCCGAGGGCGGGCGTGACCCAGCGAACCCTTCGGCGCTTGGCGCCCCGCCCAAGATCCGGCCCGTCGCTCACAGGGACGTGGCCCCGGAGGCTTCAGGGCCCGGGGCCCGCGGTCCCTTGGGCATCGCCCCTGTCCGCCCACGCGGCGCTAGTCGCCGCCCGGCCGCAGCCCGGGCCGGCCCTCCTGCCCGACAGCAGCTGGCCCGAAGCCACTGGGAGCCACCATCGTGTCGCCACGGCCCCTCAGCCCCGGCGAGGCCACCCTTGCCCGCACACCACCCGCCGAGCTCAGGAGCCCGCCCCTGGCGGCTGGCAGGCCCGGGGAAGCGGCCCCTGCCCTCGATCCCGCTCCCGCACCCGGCCGCGGCGGCGACACGGCGGGGGGCGGGGCTTTTGCCGGAGGGAGCTGTGGAGGGACACACCCACCGGCACACAGGTGGCGGCCCCGGGGCGGGGCGCCGGTGGGGGCGGCCATGTGCAGGTCGAGGGGCTCGCTGGCCGAAGGGACGGCAACCGGGCCCGCGGCGGAGCCTGGGTCCGGGCCAGGCACCCCGGGGGCGTCTGGGGTGCGGCTGCCTTCCAGGGCCGCCTTCTGGCCGGGCCGGCGGGGATCGCCCCCTCCGGCGCGCGCGCCGTGGTGGGAGGGGCCTGAGGAGGCGGGGCCTGCAGCGGGGCCCCGGCGCGGGCGGAGCCGGCGGCCACCGCCCGCGGGCGAGTTAAAGGAGAAGGCGGAGCGGGAGGCAAAAAGCCTACAGCACCCGGTATTCCCAGGCGGTCTCCCATCCAAGTACTAACCAGGCCCGACCCTGCTTAGCTTCCGAGATCAGACGAGATCGGGCGCGTTCAGGGTGGTATGGCCGTAGACGGGGGCGGGGACGGCGGGCTGCCTCTTGAGGCCCACTTTCGCTGGCGCTTGCGCCTCACTGCCAGCCTGGCGGTCAGCCCGCCCCGGCAGGACCACGTCGCCCGCCCAGGCAGGGGGAACGGAGGTCTCGGGTACCGGGCGGTGGCGGAGGCGGAGGGTTTGGCCACCCCCTCCCAGCCGAGGGCGGGCGTGACCCAGCGAACCCTTCCGCGCTTGGCGCCCCGCCCAAGATCCGGCCCGTCGCTCACAGGGACGTGGCCCCGGAGGCTTCAGGGCCCGGGGCCCGCGGTCCCTTGGGCATCGCCCCTGCCCGCCCACGCGGCGCTAGGCGCCGCCCAGCCGCAGCCCGGGCCGGCCCTCCTGCCCGACAGCAGCTGGCCCGAAGCCACTGGGAGCCACCATCGTGTCGCCACGGCCCCTCAGCCCCGGCGAGGCCACCCTTGCCCGCACACCACCCGCCGAGCTCAGGAGCCCGTCCCTGGCGGCCGGCAGGCCCGGGGAAGCGGCCCCTGCCCTCGATCCCGCTCCCGCACCCGGCCGCGGCGGCGACACGGCGGGGGGCGGGGCTTTTGCCGGAGGGAGCTGTGGAGGGACACACCCACCGGCACACAAGTGGCGGCCCCGGGGCGGGGCGCCGGTGGGGGCGGCCAGGTGCAGGTCGACGGGCTCGCTGGCCGAAGGGACGGCAACCGGGCCCGCGGCGGAGCCTGGGTCCGGGCCAGGCACCCCGGGGGCGTCTGGGGTGCGGCTGCCTTCCAGGGCCGCCTTCGGGCCGGGCCGGCGGGGAGCGCCCCCTACGGCGCGCGCGCCGTGGTGGGAGGGGCCTGAGGAGGCGGGGCCTGCAGCGGGGCCCCGGCGCGGGCGGAGCCGGCGGCCACCGCCCGCGGGCGAGTTAAAGGAGAAGGCGGAGCGGGAGGCAAAAAGCCTACAGCACCCGGTATTCCCAGGCGGTCTCCCATCCAAGTACTAACCAGGCCCGACCCTGCTTAGCTTCCGAGATCAGACGAGATCGGGCGCGTTCAGGGTGGTATGGCCGTAGACGGGGGCGGGGACGGCGGG